>NC_092712.1:113717049-114024655 GCF_047496885.1 Scyliorhinus torazame | reverse complement strand
GATTCCTCAATGTGCAGTTAATCTGTTACCACAAGAAATCAATCATGCTCAGCATCCAAGCAACAGCACAAATGTACACCTCAAGGATGATCAAAGGACTTGACTGTATGTTGCTTGCCTTTTTAAAATTAGATACTGAACTCCTCTCATTTCTGATACGTATGTGAGCACGTGCATGTGAATGACGGCATGAGGGCTAAATGCATGACGTTGCATTTTTATTATTTATCTCGAGATTATTGGTTAATAAATATGCTCTTCCTTTGACTGAAGGAAACCTTATTTGATTGGCTACTTATTGCTCACAGCTTAAATGGTTAAATATGTTCTGAATCATAAAAATAAACGTAAAACTTTGTTGCAACCAATCAAGGAGATTGAATAGAGGGGAGCAAGTTCACCTCTTCTAACCTGGTCATAACATTACAAGCATATATATTTGGAGCAGGATAGGCCATTCGGCCCTTCTAGCCTGCTCTGTCATTTGATAAGATCATTGTTCGATTGAAAATGCGATTCTGATTTTTGGACAGATCAGGTGGTTCTCTTTAATATACACTTGGTGGTGTGTCACTTATGGTTGTTGTCTGCTGTGCTTATCACAACCTGGCCCTCCAGAGCCCTGACAGAAGATTTTATGAAGACACCCCTATCCTTTGATGACAAATTTGATGATGAAAAGGGTGAGCCATTCCAGCCAACATTTCAAACCAGTCCATGAGAAGATTTGGATATCTGGGAGACATGAGTTCCTCTTATAAAGATAAGATTCCAATAGCATTGTGTCTCCAGATCAACAGCATCATCTTGGCTCTTGTCACTTTCTCCTGTTAACTTCTCTCATGGACCACATCAACTAAGGACAATATAAAGTCACCATAATAAAGGGGACCAAATTCGCACCCCAATACGGCAACATCTTCATGCACAAGTTTGAACAAGACCTACTCACTGCACAGGACCTTCAACCGACGTTATACACAAGCTACATCGATGACATTTTTTTCCTTTGGACCCACGGCGACGAATCACTGAAACGACTACATGATGACATCAATAAGTTCCATCGAACCATCAGACTCACCATGGACTACTCTCCAAAATCAGTTGCATTCTTGGACACACTCGTCTCCATCAAGGACAGTCGCCTCAGCACTTCGCTTTATTGCAAACCCACGGATAACCTCACGATGCTCCACTTCTCCAGCTTCCACCCTAAACACATTGAAGAAGCCATCCCCTATGGACGAGCTCTCCGTATACACAGGATCTGTTCAGACGAGGAGGAGCGTAACAGACATCTACAGACGTTGAAAGATGCCCTCGTACGAACGGGATATGGCGCTCGACTCATCAATCGACAGTTCCAACGCGCCACAGCAACAAACCGCACCAACCTCCTCAAAAGACAAACATGGGACACAACCGACAGAATACCCTTCGTCGTCCAGTACTTTCCCGGCGCGGAGAAACTACGACATCTTCTTCACAGCCTTCAACACGTCATCGATGAAGATGAACATCTTGCCAAGGTCATCCCCACACCCCCACTACTTGCCTTCAAACAACCGCGCAACCTCAAACAAACCATTGTTTGCAGCAAACTACCCAGCCTTCAGAACAGTGACCACGACACCTCACAACCCTGCCATGGCAATCTCTGCAAGACGTACCAGATCATCGACATGGATACCACCATTACACGTGAGAACACCACCCACCAGGTACGCGGTACATACTTGTGCGACTCGGCCAACGTTATCTACTTCATACGCTGCAGGAAAGGATGTCCCGATGCGTGGTACATTGGCAAGACCATGCAGACGCTGCGACAATGAATGAACGGACGCGCGACAATTACCAGGCAGGAATGTTCCCTTCCAGTCGGGGAACACTTCAGCAGTCAAGGGCATTCAGCCTCTGATCTCCGGGTAAGCATTCTCCAAGGCGGCCTTCAGGATGCGCGACAACGCAGAATCGCCGAGCAGAAGCTTATAGCTCAGTTCCGCACACATGAGTGCGGCCTCAACCGGGACCTGGGATTCATGTCGCATTACATTCATCTCCCATCATCTGGCCTGCAAAATCCTACCAACTGTCCTGGTTTGACACAATTCACACCTCTTTAACCTAGGGTTACCCCTTCTCTGGATCTGTAAAGATTTAATCACCTGCTAATGCTCGCATTCCAAGCATTGTCTGGCATCTTTGAATCTGTCTATATATATGTTTCTGGAACATACCTCTTCATTCACCTGAGGAAGGAGCAGCGCTCCGAAAGCTAGTGACATTGAAACAAACCTGTTGGACTTTAACCTGGTGTTGTAAGACTTCTTACTATAATAAAAGTGAGCAGAGGGACCCCTACAAACCCCTATAACAGCATCTAGTATATCCACACCAAAAGCGCCACATAAGAACTAGGGGCAGGAGTAGGCCATCTGGCTTCTCGAGCCTGCTCCGCCTTCAATGAAATCATGGCTGATCTTTTGTGGACTCAGCTCCACTTTCCAGCCCGAACACCATAACCCGTAATCCCTTTATTCTTCAAAAAACTATCTATCTTTATCTTAAAAACATTTAATGAAGGAGCCTCTACTGCTTCACTGGGCAAGGAATTCCATAGATTCACAACTCTTTGGGTGAAGAAGTTCCTCCTAAACTCAGTCCTAAATCTACTTCCCCTTATTTTGAGGCTATGCCCCCTAGTTCTGCTTTCACCCGCCAGTGGAAACAACCTGCCCGCATCAATCCTATCTATTCCCTTCATAATTTATATGTTTCTATAAGATCCCCCCTAATCCTTCGAAATTCCAACGAGTACAGTCCCAGTCTACTCAACCTTTCATAGAACATAGAACAATACAGCGCAGTACAGGCCCTTCGGCCCACGATGTTGCACCGAAACAAAAGCCATCTAACCTACACTATGCCATTATCATCCATATGTTTATCCAATAAACTTTTAAATGCCCTCAATGTTGGCGAGTTCACTACTGTAGCAGGTAGGGCATTCCACGGCCTCACTACTCTTTGCGTAAAGAACCTACCTCTGACCTCTGTCCTATATCTATTACCCCTCAGTTTAAAGTTATGTCCCCTCGTGCCAGCCATATCCATCCGCGGGAGAAGGCTCTCACTGTCCACCCTATCCAACCCCCTGATCATTTTGTATGCCTCTATCAAGTCTCCTCTTAACCTTCTTCTCTCCAACGAAAACAACCTCAAGTCCATCAGCCTTTCCTCATAAGATTTTCCCTCCATACCAGGCAACATCCTGGTAAATCTCCTCTGCACCTGCTCCAAAGTCTCCACGTCCTTCCTATAATGCGGTGACCAGAACTGTATGCAATACTCCAAATGCGGCCGTACCAGAGTTCTGTACAGCTGCAACATGACCTCCCGACTCCGGAACTCAATCCCTCTACCAATAAAGGCCAACACTCCATCGGCCTTCTTCACAACCCTATCAACCTGGGTGGCAACTTTCAGGGATCTATGTATATGGACACCTAGATCCCTCTGCTCATCCACACTTTCAAGAACTTTACCATTAGCCAAATATTCCGCATTCCTGTTATTCCTTCCAAAGTGAATCACCTCACACTTCTCTACATTAAACTCCATTTGCCACCTCTCAGCCCAGCTCTGCAGCTTATCTGTATCCCTCTGTAACCTGCTACATCCTTCCACACTATCGACAACACCACCGACTTTAGTATCGTCTGCAAATTTACTCACCCACCCTTCTGCGCCTTCCTCTAGGTCATTGATAAAAATGACAAACAGCAACGGCCCCAGAACAGATCCTTGTGGTACTCCGCTTGTGACTGTACTCCATTCTGAACATTTCCCATCAACCACCACCCTCTGTCTTCTTTCAGCTAGCCAATTTCTGATCCACATCTCTAAATCACCCTCAATCCCCAGCCTCCGTATTTTTTGCAATAGCCTACCGTGGGGAACCTTATCAAACGCTTTGCTGAAATCCATATACACCACATCAACTGCTCTACCCTCGTCTACCTGTTCAGTCACCTTCTCAAAGAACTCAATAAGGTTTGTGAGGCATGACCTACCCTTCACAAAGCCATGCTGACTATCCCTGATCATATTATTCCTATCTAGATGATTATATATATTTTTTTTAAATAATATTTTATTGAAAATTTTTGGTCAACCAACACAGTACATTGTGCATCCTTTACACAACATTGTAACAATACAGATAATAATGACCTTTTTAAATTTAAACAAAAACAACAACAAATAAATAAATATTAAATAACAAAAAATAAAAACTAGCCCTAATTGGCAACTGCCTTGTCTCAGGCCACCCCCCCCCCAATCCCCCCCCATCCCTCCCCCCACCCCCCCAAGTCCTGGGCCGCTGCTGCTGCCTTCTTTGTTCTCCCCTATCTATCTTTCCGCAAGATATTCGACGAACGGTTGCCACCGCCTAGTAAACCCTTGAGCCGACCCCCTTAGGACGAATTTAATCCGCTCTAACTTTATGAACCCCGCCATATCATTTATCCAGGTCTCCACCCCCGGGGGCTTGGCTTCTTTCCACATTAGCAATATTCTGCGCCGGGCTACTAGGGACGCAAAGGCCAAAACATCGGCCTCTTTCGCCTCCTGCACTCCCGGCTCTTGTGCAACCCCAAATATAGCCAACCCCCAGCTTGGTTCGACCCGGACTCCTACTACTTTCGAAAGCACCTTTGTCACCCCCATCCAAAACCCCTGTAGTGCCGGGCATGACCAAAACATATGGGTATGATTCGCTGGGCTTCTCGAGCACCTCGCACACCTATCCTCCACCCCAAAAAATTTACTGAGCCGTGTTCCAGTCATATGTGCCCTGTGTAATACCTTAAACTGAATCAGGCTTAGCCTGGCGCACGAGGACGACGAGTTTACCCTGTTTAGGGCATCTGCCCACATCCCCTCCTCAATCTCCTCCCCTAGCTCTTCTTCCCATTTCCCTTTTAGTTCGTCCATCATAGTCTCCCCTTCGTCTCTCATTTCCCTATATATATCCGACACCTTACCGTCCCCCACCCATTTCTTTGAGATGACTCTGTCCTGCACCTCTTGTGTCGGGAGCTGCGGGAATTCCCTCACCTGTTGCCTCGCAAAAGCCCTCAATTGCATGTACCTGAATGCATTCCCTTGGGGCAACCCATATTTCTCGGTCAGCGCTCCCTTACTCGCAAACTTCCCATCCACAAATAGATCTTTCAATTGCGTTATACCTGCTCTTTGCCACATTCCATATCCCCCATCCATTCCCCCTGGGGCAAACCTATGGTTGTTTCTTATCGGGGACCCCCCCAGTGCTCCGGTCTTTCCCCTATGTCGTCTCCACTGTCCCCAAATCTTCAGTGTAGCTACCACCACCGGACTCGTGGTATAGTTCCTTGGTGAGAACGGCAATGGGGCTGTCACCATAGCCTGCAGGCTGGTCCCCCTACAGGACGCCCTCTCTAATCTCTTCCACGCCGCTCCTTCCTCCTCTCCCATCCACTTACTCACCATTGAAATATTAGCGGCCCAATAATACTCACTTAGGCTCGGTAGTGCCAGCCCCCCCCCTATCCCTACTACGCTGTAAGAATCCCTTCCTCACTCTCGGAGTCTTCCCAGCCCAAACAAAACCCATGATACTCTTTTCTATCCTTTTGAAAAAAGCCTTCGTGATCACCACCGGGAGACACTGAAACACAAAGAGGAATCTCGGGAGGACCACCATCTTAACCGCCTGCACCCTCCCTGCCATTGACAATGCTACCATATCCCATCTCTTGAAATCTTCCTCCATCTGTTCCACCAACCGCGTCAAATTTAGCCTGTGCAATGTGCCCCAATTCTTAGCTATCTGGATCCCCAGGTAACGAAAGTCTCTTGTTACCTTCCTCAACGGTAGGTCTTCTATTTCTCTACTCTGCTCCCCTGGATGCACCACAAACAGCTCACTCTTCCCCATGTTCAATTTATACCCTGAAAAATCCCCAAACTCCCCAAGTATCCGCATTATTTCTGGCATCCCCTCCGCTGGATCCGCCACATATAGTAGCAGATCATCCGCATATAAAGATACCCGGTGTTCTTCTCCTCCCCTAAGTATTCCCCTCCATCCCTTGGAACCTCTCAGCGCTATCGCCAGGGGCTCAATCGCCAGTGCAAACAGTAATGGGGACAGAGGACATCCCTGCCTTGTCCCTCTATGGAGCCGAAAATATGCCGATCCCCGTCCATTCGTGACCACACTCGCCACTGGGGCCCTATACAACAGCTGCACCCATCTAACATACCCCTCTCCGAACC
Source organism: Scyliorhinus torazame (assembly GCF_047496885.1). Classification (NCBI taxonomy): domain Eukaryota; kingdom Metazoa; phylum Chordata; class Chondrichthyes; order Carcharhiniformes; family Scyliorhinidae; genus Scyliorhinus; species Scyliorhinus torazame. The sequence continues at coordinate 114,018,325 of NC_092712.1, read as the reverse complement.
CAAATCTCCTCAACACCTCCCACAGATAATCCCACTCCACTCTATCAAATGCTTTCTCGGCATCCATCGCCACTACTATCTCCGTTTCACCCTCTGGTGGGGCCATCATCATTACCCCTAACAACCTCCGTATGTTCGTGTTCAGCTGTCTCCCCTTCACAAACCCAGTTTGGTCCTCATGAACCACCCCCGGGATACATTCCTCTATTCTCATTGCCATTACCTTGGCCAAGACCTTGGCATCTACATTGAGGAGGGAGATTGGTCTGTAGGACCCGCGTTGTAGCGGATCCTTTTCCTTCTTTAAAAGAAGCGATATCGTTGCTTCTGACATAGTCGGGGGCAGTTGTCCCCTTTCCTTTGCCTCGTTAAAGGTCCTCGTCAGTAGCGGGGCGAGCAAGTCCAAATATTTTCTGTAAAATTCAACTGGGAATCCGTCCGGTCCCGGGGCCTTTCCCGTCTGCATGTTCCTAATTCCTTTCACCACTTCTTCTACCGTGATCTGTGCTCCCAATCCCATCCTTTCCTGCTCTTCCACCTTGGGAATTTCCAGCCGATCCAGAAACTCCATCATTCTCTCCCTCCCATCCGGGGGTTGAGCTTCATACAATTTTTTATAAAATGTCTTAAACACTTCATTCACTCTCTCCGCTCCCCGCTCCGTCTCTCCATCTTCGTCTCTCACCCCCCCTATTTCCCTCGCTGCTCCCCTTTTCCTCAATTGGTGTGCCAGCAATCTGCTCGCCTTCTCTCCATATTCATACTGTACACCCTGCGCCTTCCTCCATTGTGCCTCTGCAGTGCCTGTGGTCAGCAAGTCAAATTCCACATGCAGCCTTTGCCTTTCCCTATACAGTCCCTCCTCCGGTGCTTCCGCATACTGTCTGTCCACCCTCAAAAGTTCTTGCAACAACCGCTCCCGTTCCTTACTCTCCTGCTTCCCTTTATGTGTCCTTATTGATATCAGCTCCCCCCTAACCACCGCCTTCAACGCCTCCCAGACCACTCCCACCTGAACCTCCCCATTGTCATTGAGTTCCAAGTACTTTTCAATGCATCCCCTCACCCTTAAGCACACCCCCTCATCCGCCATTAGTCCCATGTCCATTCTCCAGGGTGGACGCCCTCTTGTTTCCTCCCCTATCTCCAAGTCTACCCAGTGTGGGGCATGATCCGAAATGGCTATAGCCGTATATTCCGTTCCCCTCACCCTCGGGATCAATGCCCTACCCAACACAAAAAAGTCTATGCGTGAATAGACTTTATGGACATAGGAGAAAAACGAGAACTCCTTACTCCTAGGTCTACTGAATCTCCACGGGTCCACCCCTCCCATCTGCTCCATAAAATCCTTAAGCACCTTGGCTGCTGCCGGCCTCCTACCAGTCCTGGACTTCGACCTATCCAGCCTTGGTTCCAACACCGTGTTAAAGTCTCCACCCATTATCAGCTTTCCGGTCTCTAGGTCTGGGATGCGTCCTAGCATTCGCCTCATAAAATTGGCATCGCCCCAATTCGGGGCATACACGTTTACCAACACCACCATCTCTCCCTGTAATTTGCCACTCACCATCACGTATCTGCCCCCGTTATCCGCCACTATAGTCTTTGCCTCGAACATTACCCGCTTCCCCACTAATATAGCCACCCCCCTGTTTTTCGCATCCAGCCCCGAATGGAACACCTGCCCTACCCATCCTTTGCGCAACCTAACCTGATCTATCAGTTTCAGGTGCGTTTCCTGTAACATGACCACATCTGCTTTAAGTTTCTTAAGGTGTGCGAGTACTCGTGCCCTCTTTATCGGCCCGTTAAGCCCCCTCACGTTCCACGTGATCAGCCGAGTTGGGGGGCTTCCCACCCCCCCCCCCCCCCCTTGCCGGTTAGCCATCATCTTTTTCCAGCTTCTCGCCCAGTTCCCACGCAGCTGTATTTCTCCCAGACGGTGCCCCCCCGCCCATCCTTTCCCGTACCCACTCCCCCCTTTCCCCAGCAGCAGCAACCCAGTAATTCCCCCCACTCCCCCCCCGCTAGACCCCCCGCTAGCGTAATTACTCCCCCCATGTTGCTCCCAGAAGTCAGCAAACTCTGGCTGACCTCGGCTTCCCCCCGTGATCACGGCTCGCCCCGTGCGGCGCCCCCTCCTTCCTGCTTCTCTATTCCCGCCATAATTATCATAGCGCGGGAACCAAGCCCGCGCCTCTCCCTCGGCCCCGCCTCCCATGGCCAACGCCCCATCTCCTCTCCCTCCCCACCTCCCCCATCACCACCTGTGGGAGAAAGAAAAGTTACCATACCGCAGGATTAATCATACAATCCCTCTTCGCCCCCCCCCCCACTCGTCCCACCACTTTGTCCAAACGTTCATTTTCGTAGTCCAATCATTCCAATTTTTCTTCTACAATAAAAGTCCACGCTTCATCCGCCGTCTCAAAGTAGTGGTGCCTCCCTTGATATGTGACCCACAGTCTTGCCGGTTGCAGCATTCCAAACTTTATCTTTTTTTTGTGAAGTACCGCTTTGGCCCGATTAAAGCTCGCCCTCCTTCTCGCCACCTCCGCACTCCAATCTTGATAGACGCGGATCACCGCGTTCTCCCATTTACTACACCGAGTTTTCTTTGCCCATCTAAGGACCATTTCTCTATCCTTAAAACGGAGAAATCTCACCACTATGGCTCTGGGAGCTTCTCCTGCTCTCGATCCTCGCACCATAACTCGGTATGCTCCCTCCACCTCCAACGGACCCGTCGGGGCCTCCGCTCCCATTAACGAGTGCAGCATCGTGCTCACATATGCCCCGACGTCCGCCCCCTCCACACCTTCAGGAAGGCCAAGAATCCTCAAGTTGTTCCTCCTTGCGTTATTTTCCAGTGCCTCCAACCTCTCCACAGATCGTTTGTGGAGATCAGCCACGTTTCTGGTGTGCCTCCTGTATCTCCGACTTCACCACCAGGCCCTGTATATCGTTTTCATTCTCTGCTGCTTTCGCCTTCACGACCCGAAGCTCCTGCTCCTGGGTCTTTTGTTCCTCTTTCAGCCCTTCAATATCGGGGCCAACAACTCTTTCTTCATTTCCTTTTTTATCTCCTCCACGCAGCGTTTCAAAAACTCTTGTTGTTCAGGGCCCCATATGAAACTGCCACCTTCCGACGCCATCTTGGTTTCTGCTTGCCTTCCTTGCCGTTGTTCCAAAGGATCCGCTGCAATCCGGCCACTTTCCTCTCCTTTTTCCATCCGTGTCCAGGGGGAACACCCTTCTGGTTTACCGCACGGTGTTTTCAGCCGTTAAAATTGCCGTTGGGGCTCCTATCAAGAGCCCAAAAGTCCGTTTCACAGGGAGCTGCCGAAACGTGCGACTCAGCTGGTCATCGCCGCACCCGGAAGTCCATCTAGATGATTATAAATCTTGTCTCTTATAATCCCCTCCAAGACTTTACCCACTACAGACGTGAGGCTCACCGGTCTATAGTTGCCGAGGTTGTCTCTGCTCCCCTTTTTGAACAAAGGGACCACATTTGCTGTCCTCCAGTCCTCTGGCACTATTCCTGTAGCCAATGATGACATAAAAATCAAAGCCAAAGGTCCAGCAATCTCTTCCCTGGCCTCCCATAGAATCCTAGGATGAATCCCATCAGGTCCCGGGGACTTATCTATTTTCAGCCTGTCCAGAATTGCCAACACCTCTTCCCTACGTACCTCAATGCCATCTATTCTATTAGCCTGGGGCTCAGCATTCTCCTCCACAACATTATCTTTTTCCTGAGTGAATACTGACGAAAAATATTCATTTAGTATCTCGCCTATCTCTTCAGACTCCACACACAATTTCCCATCCCTGTCCTTGACTGGTCCTACTCTTTCCCTAGTCATCCGCTTATTCCTGACATACCTATAGAAAGCTTTTGGGTTTTCCTTGATCCTTCCTGCCAAATACTTCTCATGTCCCCTCCTTGCTCGTCTTAGCTCTCTCTTTAGATCCTTCCTCGCTACCTTGTAACTATCCATCGCCCCAACCGAAACTTCACACTTCATCTTCACATAGGCCTCCTTCTTCCTCTTAACAAGAGATTCCACTTCCCTGGTAAACCACGGTTCCCTCGCTCGACGCCTTCCTCCCTGTCTGACCGGTACATACTTATCAAGAACACGCAGTAGCTGATCCTTGAACAAGCCCCACTTATCCAGTGTGCCCAACACTTGCAGCCTACTTCTCCACCTTATCCCCCCCAAGTCACGTCTAATGGCATCATAATTGCCCTTCCCCCAGCTATAACTCTTGCCCTGCGGTGTATACTTATCCCTTTCCATCATTAACGTAAACGTCACCGAATTGTGGTCACTGTCCCCAAAGTGCTCTCCTACCTCCAAATCCAACACCTGGCCTGGTTCATTACCAAAACCAAATCCAACTTGGCCTCGCCTCTTGTTGGCCTGTCAACATATTGTTTCAGGAAACCCTCCTGCACACACTGTACAAAAACGACCCATCTATTGTACTCGAACTATATCTTTTCTAGTCAATATTTGGAAAGTTAAAGTCTCCCATAATAACTACCCTGTTACTTTCGCTCATATCCAGAATCATCTTCGCCATCCTTTCCTCTACATCCCTAGAACTATTAGGAGGCCTATAAAAAACTCCCAACAGGGTGACCTCTCCTTTCCTGTTTCTAACTTCAGCCCATACTACCTCGGAAGAAGAGTCCCCATCTAGCATCCTCTCCGCCACCGTAATACTGCTCTTGACTAGCAGCGCCACACCTCCCCCTCTTTTGCCTCCTTCTCTGAGCTTACTAAAACACCTAAACCCCGGAATCTGCAACAACCATTCCTGTCCCTGCTCTATCCATGTCTCCGAAATGGCCACAACATCGAAGTCCCAGGTACCAACCCACGCTGCCAGTTCCCCTACCTTGTTTCGTATACTCCTGGCATTGAAGTAGACACACTTCAAACCACCTACCTGAACACTGGCCCCCTCCTGCGACGTCAAATCTGTGCTCCTGACCTCTATACTCTCATTCTCCCTTACCCTAAAACTACAATCCAGGTTCCCATGCCCCTGCTGCATTAGTTTAAACCCCCCCAAAGAGCACTAACAAATCTCCCCCCCAGGATATTTGTGCCCCTCAGGTTCAGATGTAGACCACCCTGTCTGTAGAGGTCCCACCTTCCCCAGAAAGAGCCCCAGTTATCCAAAAATCTGAATCCCTCCCGCCTGCACCATCCCTGTAGCCACGTGTTTAAATGCTCTCTCTCCCTATTCCTCATCTCACTATCACGTGGCACGGGCAACAACCCAGAGATAACAACTCTGTTTGTTCTAGTTCTGAGCTTCCGTCCTAGCTCCCTGAAAGCCTGCCTGACATCCTTGTCCCCTTTCCTACCTATGTCGTTGGTGCCAATGTGGACCACGACTTGGGGCTGCTCCCCCTCCCCCCTAAGGACCCGGAAAACACGATCCGAGACATCACGTACCCTTGCACCTGGGAGGCAACATACCAAACGTGAGTCTCTCACGCTCCCACAAAATCTCCTATCTGTGCCCCTGACTATCGAGTCCCCAATTACTAATGCTCTGCTCCTCTCCCCCCTTCCCTTCTGAGCATCAGGGACAGACTCCGTGCCAGAGGCCCGTACCCCATGGCTTACCCCTGGTAAGTCCCCCCCCCCACAAGTATCCAAAGCGGTATACTTGTTTCTCAGGGGAACGACCGCAGGGGATCCCTGCACTGACTGTTTTTTCCCAGTCCCTCTTACAGTTACCCACCTATCTCCAATCTTTGGTGTAACTAATTCCCTGAAGCTGCTATCTATGACCCCTTCTGCCTCCCGAATGATCCGAAGTTCTTCCAACTCCAGCTCCAGTTCCCTAACTCGGTCTTGGAGGAGCTGGAGATGGCAGCACTTCCTGCAGGTAAAATCAGCAGAGACACTAACTGCATCCCTCACCTCAAACATCCTGCAGGAGGAACATTGCACTCCCTTCCCTGCCATTCCTCTAACTTTCTACCAAGATCTGGCTAATAACTAAATTAAATTTTTATAAAAAATAATAATAATATAATAAAATATGGTACTTTCCTTGTAATCCAACCCCTTCAGCTCTGGGATTAACCTAGTGAATCTCCTCTGCACACCCTCCAGTGCCAGGACGTCCTTTCTCAAGTAAGGAGACCAAACATGAACACGATACTCCAGGTGTGGCCTCACTAACACCTTATACAATTGTAGCATAACCTCCCTAGTCTTAAACTCCATCCCTCTAGCAATGAAGGACAAAATTCCATTTGCCTTCTTAATCACCTGTTGCACCTGTAAACCAACATGTTACGACTCATGCACTAGCACACCCAGGTCTCTCTGCACAGCAGCATGTTTTAATATTTATCATTTAAATAATAATCCCTTTTGCTGTTATTCCTACCAAAATGGATAACCTCACAATTGTCAACATTGTATTCCATCTGCCAGACCCTAGCCCATTCACTTAGCCTATCCAAATCCCTCTGCAGACTTCCAGTATCCTCTGCACTTTTTGCTTTACCACTCATCATCAAACTTCGACACATCGCCCTTGGTCCTTAACTCCAATCACCTATGTAAATTGTGAACAATTGTGGGCCCAACACTGATCCCTGAGGGACACCACTAGCCACTGATTTCCAACCACAGAAACACCCATTAATCCCCACTCTTTGCTTTCTATTAATTAACCAATCCTCTATCCATGCTACTACTTTACCCGTAATGCCATGCATCTTTATCTTGTGCAGCAACCTTTTGTGTGGCACCTTGTCAAAGGCTTTCTGGAAATCCAGATATACCACATCCATTGGCTCCCCACTATCTACTGCACTGGTAATGTCCTCAAAAAATTCCACTAAATTAGTTTGGCACGACCTGCCCTTTATGAACGCATGCTGCGTCTGCCCAATGGGACAATTTCTTCCTTGATGATAGATTCCAGCATCTTCCCTACTACTGAAGTTAAGCTCACTGGCCTATAATTACCTGCTTTCTGCTTCCCTCCTTTTTTAAACAGTGGTGTCACGTTTGCTAATTTCCAATCCGCCGGGACCACCCTAGTCTAGTGAATTTTGGTAAATTATCACTAATGCATTTGCAATTTCCCTAGCCATCTCGTTTAGCACTCTGGGATGCATTCCATCAGGGCCAGGAGACTTGTCAACCTTTGGCCCCAATAGCTTGCCCATCACTACCTCCTTAGTGATAACAATCCTCTCAAGGTCCTCACCTGTCATAGACTCATTTCTATCAGCCATTTCCTCATCTCCCATTATTAAATCTCCCTTCTCATCCTCTAAAGGACCAATATTTACCTGAGCCACTCTTTTTTGTTTTATATATTTGTAGAAACTTTTACTATCTGTTTTTCTATTCTGAGCAAGTTCTCATAATCTATCTTACTCTTCTTTATAGCTTTTTTAATAGCTTTCCGTTGCCCCCTAAAGATTTCCCAGTCCTCTAGTCTCCCACTAATCTTTGCCATTTTGTATGCTTTTTCCTTCAATTTGATACTCTCCCTTATTTCCTTAGATATCCATTGTCGATTTTCCCACTTTTTACCGTCCTTCCTTTTTGCTGGTATAAACCTTTGCTGAGCACTGTGAAAAATCGCTTGGAAGGTTCTCCACTGTTCCTCAACCGTTTCACCATAAAGTCTTTGCTCCCAGTCTACCTTAGTTAGTTCTTCTCTCATCCCATTGTAATCGCCTTTGTTTAAGCACAAAACACTAGTGTTTGATTTTACCTTCTCACCCTCCATCTGTGTTTTAAATTCCACCATATTGTGATCGCACCTTCCGAGAGGATCCCTAACTATGAGATCATGAATCAATCCTGTCTCATTACACAGGACCAGATCTAGGACCGCTTGTTCCCTCGTAGGTTCCATTACATACTGTTCTAGGAAACTATCGCAGATACATTCTATAAACTCCTCCTCAAGGCTGCCTTGACCGACCTGGTTAAACCAATCGACATGTAGATTAAAATCCCCCATGATAACTGCTGTACCATTTCTACATGCATCCGTTATTTCTTTGTTTATTGCCTGCCCCACCATAATGTTACTATTTGGTGCCCTATAGACTACTCCTATCAGTGACTTTTTCGCCTTACTATTCCTGATTTCCACCCAAATGGATTCAACCTTATCCTCCATAGCACCGATGACATCCCTTACTATTGCCCGATGTCATCCTTAAATAACAGAGCTACACCACCTCCCTTACCATCCACTCTGTCCTTCCGAATAGTTTGATACCCTCGGATATTTAACTCCCAGTCGTGACCATCCTTTAACCATGTTTCAGTAATGGCCACTAAATCATAGTCATTCACGATGATTTGCGCCATCAACTCATTTACCTTACTCCGAATACTATGAGCATTCAGGGAAAGTACACTTATGTTGGCTTTTTACTTCTGTTTTGAATCTTAACACCTCGATCAGTAACCTCTCCTCAGTTATATTTCCTCTTAACGTTTCTCCTAATTTTCCTTGCCGTTGAACCCATATCTTCATGTAACAACCTGCCGCGTCGCTTACCATTAATGTTTTTACTTCCCGTTTTATTCCTTTCAGTATTACTGAGCCTATTCACTGAGCTCCCCTCAGTCACTGTACCTTGTACTGTCGCCCTTTTTGATTTTTGACTATGGCTTCTCTGCCTTACACTTTCCCCCTTACTGCCTTTTGTTTCTGTCCCTGTTTTGCTACCTTCCAACTTCCTGCATCAGTTCCCATCCCCCTGCCACATTAGTTTAAACCCTCCCCAACAGCTCTAGGACATCGGTTCCACTCCTGCCCAGGTGCAGACTGTCCGGTTTGTACTGGTCCCACCTCCCCAGAATCGTTTCCAATGTCCCAGGAATTTGAATCCCTCCCTCTTGCACCATCTCTCGAGCCACGCATTCGTCCTATCTATCCTAGCATTCCTACTCTGACTACCTCGTGGCACCAGTAGCAATCCTGAAATTACTCCCTTTGAAGTCCTACTTTTTAGTTTAATTCCTCACTCCCTGAATTCAGCTTGTAGGACCTCGTCCCGTTTTTTACCTATATCGTTGGTGCCTATGTGCACCACGACAGCTGGCTGTTCACCTCAGAATGTCCTGCAGCCGCTCCGAGACATCCTTGCCCCTTGCAGCAGGGAGGCAACATACCACCCTGGAGTCTCTATTGCATCCGCAGAACCGCCTGTCTATTCCCCTTACAATTGAGTCCCCTATCACTATAGCCCTGCCATTCTTCTTCCTGCCCAGCTGCGCAGCAGAGCCAGCCATGGTGCCATGAACCTGGCTGTTGCTGCCTTTCCGTGGTGAGCCATCTCCCTCAACAGTATCCAAAGCGGTATATCTGTTTTGCAGGGAGATGACCGCAGGGGACACCTGCACTGCCTTCCTACTCTTGCTCTGTCTTTTGGTCACCCATTTTCTATCTCCCTCAGTAAATTTGACCCGCGGTGTGACAAACTCGCTAAGCGTGCTATCCACGATGTCCTCAGCATAGCGGATGCTCCAAAGTGAGTTCAACCGCAGCTCCAGAACCATCATGCGGTCTAACAGGAGCTGCAACTGAACACACTTCTTGCACACGAAGGAGCCAGAGACAGTGGACGTGTCCCTGAGCTCCCACATCGCACACGAGGAGCATGACATGGGTCTGGGATCTCCTGCCATGTCTTAAACCTTAGGTAAACTTATACAACTACAATTCCAAAAAAGTAAAGAAAAAATAAATAAATTAGACAACGAAAAGAAAAACTACTTACCAGTCACTTACAGGGGATAAAAAGCTTCGAATTCCCACCTAGATTCAAATTCCCAAACTCACTCTGGCTGTGTCTTCTCTGGCTCATTGGGAGAACTCACTGGGAGTGAGTTACAAATTGCTCTTTTTAAATTGGCCTGCGATGACTCCCCTCAACCACCTGCTTTTAGATCAAAATAGATTAAAGAGACTGACACTTAACTGCCAACAAGTTATGTGAGTGGGTGGGGCAGCCCTTGTTAACCTGCACTGCACAATTCTAGACTAATTTAAATTAATTTAAACTCCCAGCCAGAGCAGTGGCACCACGGCTGGCTCTGATGTTCAGAAGGGAGGGTCAAAGCGCAGAAGAGTAATAGTTATAGGGGACTCTATAGTCAGGGGAACAGATAGGCGCTTCTGTGGACGTGAAAGAGACTCCAGGATGGTATGTTGCCTCCCTGGTGCCAGGGTCCAGGATGTCTCCGAACGGGTAGAGGGAATCCTGAAGGGGGAGGGCAAACAGGTAGAGGTCGTTGTACATATTGGTACTAACGACATAGGCAGGAAGAGGCATGAGGTCCTGCAGCAGGAGTTCAGGGAGCTAGGCAGAAAGTTAAAAGACAGGACCTCGAGGGTTGTAATCTCGGGATTACTCCCTGTGCCACGTGCCAGTGAGGCTAGAAATAGGAAGATAGAGCAGACAAACACGTGGCTAAACAGCTGGTGTAGGAGGGAGGGTTTCGGTTATCTGGACCACTGGGAGCTCTTCCGGGGCAGGTGTGACCTGTATAAGATGGACGGGTTGCATCTAAACCGGAGAGGCATAAATATCCTGGCCGCGAGATTTGCTAGTGTCACACGGGAGGGTTTAAACTAGTATGGCAGGGGGGTGGGCACGGGAGCAATAGGTCAGAAGGTGAGAGCGTTGAGGGAGAACTAGGGAATATGGACAGTGTGGCTCTGAGGCAGAGCAGACGGGGAGAAGTTGCTGAACACAGCGGGTCTGGTGGCCTGAAGTGCATATGTTTTAATGCAAGGAGCATTACGGGTAAGGCAGATGAACTTAGAGCTTGGATTACTACTTGGAACTATGATGTTGTTGCCATTACAGAGACCTGGTTGAGGGAAGGGCAGGATTGGCAGCTAAACGTTCCAGGTTTTAGATGTTTCAGGCGGGATAGAGGGGGATGTAAAAGGGGAGGCGGAGTTGCGCTACTTGTTCAGGAGAGTATCACAGCTATACAGCGAGAGGACACCTCAGAGGGCAGTGAGGCTATATGGGTAGAGATCAGGAATAAGAAGGGTGCAGTCACAATGTTGGGGGTATACTACAGGCCTCCCAACAGCCAGCGGGAGATAGAGGAGCAGATAGGTAGACAGATTTTGGAAAAGAGTAAAAACAACAGGGTTGTGGTGATGGGAGACTTCAACTTCCCCAATATTGACTGGGACTCACTTAGTGCCAGGGGCTTAGACGGGGCAGAGTTTGTAAGGAGCATCCAGGAGGGCTTCTTAAAACAATATGTAAACAGTCCAACTAGGGAAGAGGCGGTACTGGACCTGGTATTGGGGAATGAGCCCGGCCAGGTGGTAGATGTTTCAGTAGGGGAGCATTTCGGTAACAGTGACCACAATTCAGTAAGTTTTAAAGTACTGGTGGACAAGGATAAGAGTGGTCCGAGGATGAATGTGCTAAATTGGGGGAAGGCTAATTATAACAATATTAGGCGGGAACTGAAGAGCATAGATTGGGGGCGGATGTTTGAGGGCAAATCAACATCTGACATGTGGGAGGCTTTCAAGTGTCAGTTGATAGGAATACAGGACAGGCATGTTCCTGTGAGGAAGAAAGACAAATACGGCAATTTTCGGGAACCTTGGATGACGAATGATATTGTAGGCCTCGTCAAAAAGAAAAAGGAGGCATTTGTCAGGGCTAAAAGGCTGGGAACAGACGAAGCCTGTGTGGCATATAAGGAAAGTAGGAAGGAACTTAAGCAGGGAGTCAGGAGGGCTAGAAGGGGTCATGAAAAGTCATTGGCAAATAGGGTTAAGGAAAATCCCAAGGCTTTTTACACTTACATAAAAAGCAAGAGGGTAGCCAGGGAAAGGGTTGGCCCACTGAAGGATAGGCAAGGGAATCTATGTGTGGAGCCAGAGGAAATGGGCGAGGTACTAAATGAATACTTTGCATCAGTATTCACCAAAGAGAAGGAATTGGTAGATGTTGAGTCTGGAGAAGGGGGTGTAGATAGCCTGGGCCACATTGTGATCCAAAAAGACGAGGTGTTGGGTGTCTTAAAAAATATTAAGGTAGATAAGTCCCCAGGGCCGGATGGGATCTACCCCAGAATACTGAAGGAGGCTGGAGAGGAAATTGCTGAGGCCTTGACAGAAATCTTTGGATCCTCGCTGTCTTCAGGGGATGTCCCGGAGGACTGGAGAATAGCCAATGTTGTTCCTCTGTTTAAGAAGGGTGGCAGGGATAATCCCGGGAACTACAGGCCGGTGAGCCTTACTTCAGTGGTAGGGAAATTACTGGAGAGAATTCTTCGAGACAGGATCTACTCCCATTTGGAAGCAAATGGACGTATTAGTGAGAGGCAGCACGGTTTTGTGAAGGGGAGGTCGTGTCTCACTAACTTGATAGAGTTTTTCGAGGAGGTCACTAAGATGATTGATGCAGGTAGGGCAGTAGATGTTGTCTATATGGACTTCAGTAAGGCCTTTGACAAGGTCCCTCATGGTAGACTAGTACAAAAGGTGAAGTCACACGGGATCAGGGGTGAACTGGCAAGGTGGATACAGAACTGGCTAGGCCATAGAAGGCAGAGGGTAGCAATGGAGGGATGCTTTTCTAATTGGAGGGCTGTGACCAGTGGTGTTCCACAGGGATCAGTGCTGGGACCTTTGCTCTTTGTAGTATATATAAATGATTTGGAGGAAAATGTAACTGGTCTGATTAGTAAGTTTGCAGACGACACAAAGGTTGGTGGAATTGCGGATAGCGATGAGGACTGTCTGAGGATACAGCAGGATTTAGATTGTCTGGAGACTTGGGCGGAGAGATGGCAGATGGAGTTTAACCTGGACAAATGTGAGGTAATGCATTTTGGAAGGGCTAATGCAGGTAGGGAATATACAGTGAATGGTAGAACCCTCAAGAGTATTGAAAGTCAAAGAGATCTAGGAGTACAGGTCCACAGATCACTGAAAGGGGCTACACAGGTGGAGAAGGTAGTCAAGAAGGCATACGGCATGCTTGCCTTCATTGGCCGGGGCATTGAGTATAAGAATTGGCAAGTCATGTTGCAGCTGTATAGAACCTTAGTTAGGCCACACTTGGAGTATAGTGTTCAATTCTGGTCGCCACACTACCAGAAGGATGTGGAGGCTTTAGAGAGGGTGCAGAAGAGATTTACCAGAATGTTGCCTGGTATGGAGGGCATAAGCTATGAGGAGCGATTGAATAAACTCGGTTTGTTCTCACTGGAACGAAGGAGGTTGAGGGGCGACCTGATAGAGGTATACAAAATTATGAGGGGCATAGACAGAGTGGATAGTCAGAGGCTTTTCCCCAGGGTAGAGGGGTCAATTACTAGGGGGCATAGGTTTAAGGTGAGAGGGGCAAAGTTTAGAGTAGATGTACGAGGCAAGTTTTTTACGCAGAGGGTAGTGGGTGCCTGGAACTCACTACCGGAGGAGGTAGTGGAGGCAGGGACGATAGGGACATTTAAGGGGCATCTTGACAAATATATGAATAGGATGGGAATAGAAGGATACGGACCCAGGAAGTGTAGAAGATTGTCGTTTAGTCGGGCAGTATGGTCGGCACGGGCTTGGAGGGCCGAAGGGCCTGTTCCTGTGCTGTACATTTCTTTGTTCTTTGTTCTTTGTTGTCCTGAAATTTAAAAGGAGCTGCCTTACTGATTTGATTCAATTCCCACCTAGATTCAAATTCCCAAACTCACTCTTGGTTCTGTCTCACTCTGGCTGTGTCTTTTCTGGCTCACTGGGAGAACTCACTGGGAGCGAGTTACAAGTTGCTCTTTTTAAATTGGCCTGAGTTGACTCCCCTCCCCCACCTGCTTTTAGATCAAAGTAGATTAAAGTGACTGACACTTAACTGCCAACAAGTTATGTGAGTGGGTGGGGCAGCCCTTGTTAACCTACACTGCACAATTCTAGATTAATTTAAATTAATTTAAACTCCTGAAATTTAAAAGGAACAGTCTTACCAATTGGATTGGATTCAATTCCCACCTAGATTCAAATTCCCAAACTCACCCTTGGTTGTGTCACAATCTGGCTGTGTCTTCTCTGGCTCACTGGGAGAACTCACGTAGGTTAAAAACCAAAGAATCTTTTAAAACATGGTTTCAGCAGTCAAACACACTCTAGCCTGGGCTTTTAACCCTTCACTAAATATGTAAAGTACATATATCTGAAATTCCTACATTCATCACACCTCTAATAGAATATTCTTGAAATGCAATAGGGCCAGGTAGGGTCTCTTCCATCTGCTTTCTTGAACAGGTGTTTTAAAAAACATTTAGAGTACCCAATTCATTTTTTCCAATTAAAGGGCAATTTAGTGTGGCCAATCCACCTACCCTGCACATCTTTGGATTCTGGAGGTGAAACCCACGCAACATGGGGAGAATGTGCAAACTCCACACGGACAGTGACCCACAGCAGGGATCGAACCTGGGACTTCGGTGCCGTGAGGCTGCAGTGCTAACCCACTGCGCCACCATGCTGCCCTTGAACAGGTGTTTTAAGGTCTGCATGGTACACTCCACCATTTCATTGGATTGTGGATCGTTGGGACTTGAAGTAGAGTGGCAAAACTCCCAGTCCTGTGCAAATTTGAGAAACTCAGTGCCTGAGAATTGTAGATCGTTGTCTGAGCTGAATACTTCAAGTATGCATGGTGAGAAAAAATTGATTTCAAATGATTTATTACAGTGATGCTCTTACTATCCTCTCTCAGCAGCACAGACTCAAAAAACATTGAGTAATAATCTACTGCTAGTAGGCCCTCACTTTTGTCAAATGTGAACAAGTCCATTCCAAATATTCTACCAGGACCTCTCTGGGACATTGTATGATTGAAGTGATTCTTTCTGTTGTGTTTTACTGTACTTTTGGTACACTGCACACACAGAAGGTGCTAAATTGGGGGGAAGGCTAATTATAACAATATTAAGGTGCTAAATTATTGAAAGGCGAATGATAACAATATTAAGGTACTAATTTAGGGGAAGGCTAATTATTTTTTTTAATGGATTTAGAATGCCCAATTATTTTTTCCAATGAAGGGGCAATTTAGTGTGGCCAATCCACATACTCTGCCATCTTTGGGTTGTGGGGGTGAGACCCACGCAGACATGGGGAGAATGTTCAAACTCCACACAGAAAGTGACCTGGGACCGGGATCAAACCTGGGTCCTCAGCACCGTAGGCAGTAGTGCTAACCACTGTGGCACCGTGCCGATGCGGAGACCCAATATATCAAGGCCCATGTGGCCACTCACTGTCATTGAGCGGTGCACCGGACTGCTTAAAATGTGATTGCGATGCCTCAAAGGCTCTGGTGGTGTACTACAGTACACCCCCCCCCCTCCACCCCGGCGGATCGCCCACTTTGTGGTGGTCTGCTGTGCCCTCCACAATCTGGCACAGCAGTGGGGCGACGTTCTGCAGGTGTGTGTCTCTGCATTGGTAGAGGGTGGGTATGATAGCCATGATGCATTGATGGTGGCATCCTTGGAGCTCTCCTCCGAGGTGTTCTCTTGGGAAACAGGGGGGTGGGGGCATGTGGGGGGTGGGGGCACCCCGGATATAGATCCTGCGGGAGAATGGACATGTGGTCAGTGGAGGGAAGGATCATCTTCCTGGCAGGAACTCACGTGTGACAGGTCGTCTGATGAAGACCGGTGGATATTCATCTCTGCCAATCTCGATTCCGATGACTGATTTGTTCTCGGTCAGGTCCCATTCCTCGTAGAGGGTGAGGACTCTGAGGCGCAGCACCCCACCACCCATCTGGGCTCTTTCACATCTGATGTGGGTCAACTTCTCCTGCGGGGTCACAGAGGGAGCATTATGAGCAGAACGCTCCATGCATCGCTTGTGGGAGAGGGTCGGGGGGGAATGGCGGGCAACAGGAGGGTGCACCACTACTGTGCATGGGTGGGGTGTGCTGTGGATGCCAGGGTGTGGCTAGGGCACATTGTAGTATTGTGATGTGTTGGGGGGAGGCGGTGCAAGGCGCTGGGTTGTTGGGGAGACTCGGAGTGGTTGGGGGGATATCTGGGGGTGGCAGGGTGGAGGTTGTTGAGCCTCTTGCGGCACTGGGTGGTGATGCTCCTTGCCACAGTCCCCGAGCTGACAGCCGCTGCCACATCCTCCCAGGCGGCAACTGGCTGCCCTGTGGCTTACATTCCGAGCCCCTTGGGGGAACAAATATCCCGTCTGGACTCGATCGTGTCCATCAGTCTGGCAAGGTTGGCATCCCGAATTGTGGAGCTGGTCTATGCAGTGGCATGGCTGTGTACTGTCTGGGGTTTGCTCTGTGGGATTGGTTTAAGTACTGCTGTTTCCAGTTAGGGGGGAGCTGCCAGACGCGGTCCCAATGAATCAGCCAGCAGGACAGTCATTTGCAGCGTAAAGTCTGTGGGCCATCATTAAGTGCCCTAATTAATGTTAGATACCGGTGACTGACTCACCAGTCGGCTGTTGAGAAACACGTCATTTCCTGCTCGCTACCACACTTAGAAACCTTGCTGTTAGATCACACCCAAAGTGTGGGCTAGCCTTGCGAGAATCTCCCCAGGGCCAAAAAAGTGACTAAGTGTGGTTAGATAGTGGTGGGGAACTCGCTGACAGAGCTGGGGAGAAACTTCCAGCAAGATCCGCCACAAATGACACTTAGAAACCTTTCCGCCAGATCGCACCCAAAGATTGTGAACAGAGAGTCAAGTGAACGAGAGAAGCCAACAGCATAAACATTTTGGTGGTTGCACGGGTAGCTTCGTAAGTCATTGTACAAGACTCTTCTAATGGGCCAAAGGGTCCTTTCCACTACCAGTCCTCCTTTCATCTCTCCATGCTCTCAAATAAATTGTACTTTTCCTTTCGCACCTAACTTCACTAACAGGCAGAACAAACTCATTCATTGTACATGTTTTCCCCCAGTCATACAACTAAAACTCTATTCACATGCTTTCATTTCTGTGCCAAGCTATTTTACTTCCCAAAATGTGAAGAGTCTCTGAATCCAGTGCATGCTGCCATGGTGCGTTTCCTTCTTAACAGTTGATGTGTGCTGTGCTAAGCTACCTAAATAGCACTTCTCAGTGCACTCTCCGTGGTTGGAATCAATGGAGTGGTTGGCAGCTGAGAGATTTTGGAATTTCGGTGTCTCTCAACTTTTATAAGCATAACCCTGAAATGGGTTTGTTTCAGTCTGCTGCAGGTGCAGGAGCAACCTGACCCTGCTGGATTTCTAACACATGTGAAATAATTTGTGGAGAATGGCAGACTGGGAAGGATGTGGGGAGAGAACATCATCATGCGCTGCACTATTAAAACCTCAATCACACTCTCCATTCAGACAAGTTATCAGCTATCCTATCCAAGAATGCATAGAAAACAGGAGCAGGAACAGGACATTTGGCGCTTCGAGCCTGCTCTCCCATCCATTATGATCGTAGAATTTACAATGCAGAAGGAGGCTATTCAGCCCATCAAGTCTGCACTGGCCCTTGGAAAGAACGCCCTACTGAAACCCACACCTCCACCCTATCTCCGTAACCCCACCTAACCTTTTTGGGCACTAAGGGCAATTTAGCATCGCCAATCCACCTAACCTGCACATCTTTGGACTGTGGGAGGAAACTGGAGCACCCAGAGGAAACCCACGCAGACACAGAAAGTGACCCAAGCCGGGAATTGAAACCAGACCCCTGCTGCTGTGAAACAACAGTGCTAACCACTGTGCTGCTGTGCCACCTACAGCTGAATCCAACTCAATAGCCTCTAGAAACATAGAAAATAGGAGCAGGACATAGAAAGCAGGAGCAGGCTTAACAGCCAAAAGGGTGACGCAACATCCAAATTTATGCTTGGAAGCTATATGAGTTTTGTGAGGGCCAGGAAGAATTCAACCCAAGTTTGCGGAGTAAAACAGAAAGTAACTTTAATTACATCAATATGTACACAGTAGTTCACTGCATATTCCTTCTCTAGCCGGTACTACATTGGCCAGTTCTATTTATACATCTGCAACTACTAACTGCCCCGTCCCCCTCGTTGGGGGAAGCTCATATTCCCCAAGAAACGTAGGGTAACTACTTTCGTGTTCGGTGGGCACCGTAAGGTTTGGGCTGCTTCATCGACCCCAGTTTTCACATTTTGATTTGAGGTTTTTAAGTTTCCGTTTCTCTTTGTTCTTTTTGGGCTGTGCTCCATGTGTTCTTTGTAGGAGCGGCCCCTTTTAATTTATCCTTCAGTTAATTTCTGTTCTATTTAATTGATTAACCCTAAAATACAGCATGGGGTAACCACTTCTGTGCTCGGTGGGCACCGTAAGGTTTGGACGGCTTTATCAACCCCAGTTTTCACATTTTGATTTCATGTTTTTTTAAGTTTCCATTCCTCTTTGTTCTTTTTGGGCTGTGCTCCATTTGTTTTTAGGAGCAGCTCCTTTTATTTAATCCCTCAGTTGATTTCTGTTCTTCTATTTAGTTGTTTGGCCCTAAAATACAACATGGGGTAACCAATAGGATCCAGGCAGGTTATAACAACGAGCATTCATGAGTGAAGTAAAATAATGAATAATTGCCTCTTCCATAAGGGGATGCACACCGGGTCTCTTTGACCTGTCATTTGTTCTGTGCATGAAATCTTCTGACCTCACGACCCAATAACTTCAACAATTTTGCCCGCTCCAAACACATCCTACTTCTAAAAGCTAGTAACACAGAGATAATTAACCCTACCCTCACCAACGTTTGATATGGGTGACTTCATCTTGTGGCCAGATGCATCCTGCTCCTCCCGAATTGTACTTTATGGATCAGGCAGTCTTTTCCCCTCATAGTGACTATCTAAATTCTCTAGGTTGGGTGGATCTGTGTGTTTCTTCACAGAATAAGACTGAGTATTAGCTGCTGGTTGAGGTACTTGCCAATTACAGTCTGAGGATTCTGCCTCTTCTTCCATATTTGCAGAATAAGGCAAAATGTGCACATCCCATAACTAATTGCTCCCAGACAGCCTTTGGTAGAGGGCTGCTATAGAGATGTTGGCAATTGTTTTTTTGTCAGTAATTGCGAAACATGACTTCCGGGTGCGGCTATGCAGAGCTAGGTCGCATATTCGGCAGCTCCTGCTTGGAACGGACTTTTGGGCTCTTTTACAGGGCCCCCACGGCATTTGTTTGACATTTCCCGGTGTGGGAAGAAGGCGGCAATATTCCCCCGACAGTGTCCCCCAGGAAGGGTATGTCTCTTGGTTGCCAGACACACGCAGAAACAGTGAAAGATTTGGCTGCAACTACAGGATAAACAGGGCCTCTTCCAGCATGCAGGCGGGGGAAGGGCAAGCTTAAAGCTGCAAGCTGACCTGAGGGCCTGTATCAAAGGTGAATTCTAGCAGCAGAGGGAACAACTGTGAAAAGACCTCATCAAGGCCACTGAAGGGACTTCCGGTTGCGGTGATGCCTAGCTAGCCGCACGCTTCGGCGGCTCCAGCTCCGACGGACCTTCGGGCTCTTTTAAGAGCCTCAACGGGGAATTTTTCGACGACGCAACCCGGTGTGGGGCGTGTGAGAAGGGAGTCCCCCCCAAACGAAGGAGGAAAAAACCGGCGGCGGCGGCTGCAGCGCGAGGAATCGTCGACCAAAGGGTCAGAAAGAGAGAAGTACAAGATGGCGGCGGAGAAAGCGCAGGCGACATGGGGGCCTGAGCATGAAATTGTGAGACGGTGCGTGGAGCTGCTGAAGAGGGAGGTGCTGACCCCGTTGCTACAGGCAATTGAGGGGCTCAAGGAGACATTAAAGACCCAGGAGACAGAGCTCCGTGTGGTGGAGCAGAAGGTGACAGATATTGAGGACGAGATCCTGGGCCTGGCGGTTAAGACACAGACGCACGAGGCACTTCATAAAAAGTGTACTGAAAGGATCGAAGCCCTAGAAAATGGAGCGCGAAGGAAGAACCTTCGGATACTGGGTCTCCCTGAGGGTGTGGAAGGAGTGGACTGTGGAGCGTACGCAAGTACGATGCTGAGCTCACTGATGGGTGCTGAGGCCCCTACGGGCCCCTTGGAGGTGGAGTGGGCAAATCGGATTCCGGCGAGAAGACCAAAAGCGGGAGAACCACCCAGGGCGATAATCGTGCGATTTTACCGCCTTAAGGATAGAGAAGAGGTCCTGAGATGGGCTAAAAAGGTGCGGAGTAGCAGATGGGAGAATGCAGTGGTACGGGTATACCAGGATTGGAGTGCGGAGGTGGCGAGAAGGAGGGCGAGCTTCAACCGAGCCAAAGAGGTGTTGCATAAAAGGAAGGTGAAGTTCGGGATGCTGCAGCCGGCAAGACTATGGGTCACGTATCAGGAGAGACACCATTATTTCGAGACGGCGGAGGAAGCATGGACCTTCATCAAAGAAGAGAAATTGGATCGGAACTGAGGGACTGATGCTGCAGGAAATGTTATTGTTAATGTTACGGTGGAAGTTAATTGAGAAGTAAACAGGGAAGGGGGGAGACATTGGGGAAATGTGGGCGCCGGTGAGGGGGGAAAGACGGGACATAGTTGGAGAATGGTGAAGGGGAGGGGGAGGGGAAAGGGAGCTGCGCCATAAGAGGCGGGTCAGGTAAAGGGATGTTCCCGCACCAGAAAGAATAAGGCGGGAAGACAGGCGCAAGGCGGATGGGAGTTCCCCACATGGGGGGGGTCGAGGAGTGAGCAGGAGTAGCCGGGGTCAGTTGAAGTCAGCTGACTTACGGAAGTAATATGGGGGGAGCAATCAAGCTAGAAAGAGATCTAGCGGGGAGGGGAGGAGGGAGGGAGAAGGGGGGGGGGGGACAACTGGGTTGCTGCTGCGGAAATCCAAAAGGAAATGGCTAAAGAGTGGGTGGGCGGGGATGGTGTGCGACGCTGGGGGAGCGAGCGGGAGCGCGGAGGCGGGATATGGGACTGGCCTAGAGAAGGTAATGGCTAGTCGACACGGGAGGGGGGCAGGTAGCCCCCTAGTGAGGCTGATCACGTGGAACGTGAGAGGCCTGAACGGACCGATAAAAAGGGCCCGAGTGCTCGCGCATTTGAAAGGACTAAGGGCAGACGTGGTTATGCTCCAAGAGACGCACCTAAAGGTGGCGGACCAAGTTAGGCTAAGGAAAGGATGGGTGGGACAGGTGTTCCACTCAGGACTGGACGCAAAGAATAGAGGGGTGGCCATTTTGGTGGGGAAACAGGTCGCATTTGAAGCAAAGAACATCGTAGCAGATAGCGGAGGTAGATATGTAATGGTGAGTGGCAGGCTGGAGGGAATGGAGGTCGTGTTGGTTAACGTGTATGCCCCAAACTGGGACGATGCGGGATTTATGAGACGGATGCTGGGGCGTATACCGGACCTGGAGGTAGGAAACTTGATTTTAGGAGGGGACTTTAATACGGTGCTGGACCCGGGGCTAGATAGATCCAGCTCAAGGACCGGAAGAAGGCCGGCAGCGGCCAAGGTACTTAAGGGGTTTATGGACCAAATGGGGGGAGTGGATCCATGGCGATTTCTTAGACCTAGGGCTAGGGAGTATTCCTTCTTCTCCCATGTCCATAAAGTGTACTCCCGGATAGATTTTTTTGTTTTGGGAAGGTCGTTGATCTCTAGGGTGGAAGAAGCTGAGTACTCAGCCATAGCGGTTTCGGATCATGCCCCACATTGGGTGGACCTGGAATTAGGAGAGGAAAGGGAGCAGAGAACACTCTGGCGATTAGATGTGGGACTGATGGCGGATGAGGGAGTGTGTGCAAGAGTGCGGGGGTGTATTGAGAGATACCTGGAGGTCAATGACGACGGCGAGGTCCCTGTGGGAGTGGTATGGGAAGCACTAAAAGCGGTGGTCAGAGGAGAGCTGATCTCCATTGGGGCCCACAAAAGGAAAACAGAGGCCAAGGAAAGGGAAAGATTACTGGGGGAGATTTTAAGGGTGGATAGGGAATTTGCAGAGACCCCGGAGGAGGAATTGTACAGGGAGAGGAGACGACTCCAGACGGAATTTGACCTACTGACCACCAGAAAGGCGGAGGTACTGTGGAGGAAGGCACAGGGGAGGAGGTATGAATATGGGGAAAAGGCGAGTCGCCTGTTGGCTCATCAATTGCGAAAGAGGGCAGCAGCGAGGGAAATAGGAGGAATTAGAGACGAAAGGGGAGACACGGTGCGAAGGGCAGGAAAGATAAATGAGGTGTTCAAGACCTTCTATGAGGAACTGTATAGGTCTCAACCCCCAGAGGGAGAGGAGGGGATGCGGCAGTTCCTGGACCAATTGAGGTTCCCGAAAGTGGAGGAGCGGGGGGTGGTAGGCCTGGGGGCACCGATTGGGGTGGACGAGGTTATTAAGGGACTGGGAAGCATGCAAGCAGGGAAGGCCCCAGGACCAGACGGGTTCCCGGTGGAGTATTACAGAAAATATGTGGACTTGTTGGCCCCGTTGATGGTGAGGACGTTCAATGAGGCCAGGAAAGGGGGGACTCTACCCCCGACGATGTCGGAGGTGACGATATCGTTAATTTTGAAGAGGGATAAAGATCCGTTGCAGTGCGGGTCCTATAGACCCATTTCATTGCTGAACGTGGACGCCAAATTGTTGGCAAAGGTACTGGCATCGAGGATAGAGGACTGTGTCCCGGGGGTGGTGCACGAAGACCAGACAGGGTTCGTAAAAGGGAGACAACTGAATGTTAACGTGCGACGACTATTAGGGGTGATAATGATGCCCCCAGTGGAGGGGGAGGCAGAGATAGTGGCGGCAATGGACGCAGAGAAGGCATTTGATAGGGTGGAGTGGGAGTATTTATGGGAAGTGTTAAGGAGGTTTGGGTTTGGGAACGGGTTTATTAGCTGGGTTAGACTTCTTTATGGGGCTCCAACGGCAAGCGTAGTTACAGGTCGACATAGATCGGAGTATTTCCGACTATATAGGGGAACAAGACAGGGATGCCCGCTGTCTCCATTGTTGTTCGCGTTGGCAATTGAACCTCTGGCCATGGCGTTGAGAGACTCCAGGAAATGGAGAGGGGTGATTAGAGGGGGAGAAGAACACCGAGTCTCGTTATATGCGGATGACCTATTGTTATACGTGTCGGACCCAGCGGGGGGAATGATAGAGGTTATGCGAATTTTGAGGGGGTTCGGGGATTTCTCGGGGTATAGGCTAAACATGGGGAAGAGTGAATTATTTGTGATACATCCAGGGGACCAGAGTAGAGAGATAGAAGGCTTGCCTCTAAGGAAAGTGGAAAGAAACTTCCGATACCTGGGGATTCAGATCGCTAGGAGCTGGGGAACCTTGCACAGACTTAATCTGACACGGTTGGTAGAACAAATGGAGGAGGACTTCAAGAGGTGGGACATGCAGCCTCTATCGCTGGCGGGCAGGGTGCAAGCAATTAAGATGATGGTCCTCCCGAGGTTCTTATTTGTATTTCAATGTCTCCCTATACGAATCACTAAGACCTTTTTTAATAAAATAGACAGGAGCATCACGAGCTTCGTGTGGGCAGGGAAAGTTCCGAGAGTAAGGAGGGGGTTCCTTCAGCGTAGTAGGGACAGAGGAGGATTGGCACTACCGAACTTGGGCGATTACTATTGGGCCGCCAATGTGGCAATGATACGTAAATGGATGATGGAGGGTGAGGGAGCGGCGTGGGAAAGACTGGAGAGAAAGTCCTGTAAAGGGACGAGTTTAGAGGCGCTGGTGACGGCGCCGCTACCGATCTCACCTAAAAAGTTTACCACGAACCCGGTGGTGGCGGCAACATTGAATATCTGGGGACAGTGGAGGCGACAGAGAGGGGTGCGGGGAGCCCTGGTGGGGTCCCCAATCAGGAACAACCATAGGTTCGCCCCAGGAAGAATGGATGGAGGATTTCAGAGCTGGTTCCAGTTGGGAATTAGGAGGGTGGGAGATTTATTTATAGATGGGACTTTTGCGAGCTTGGGAGCATTGGAGGAAAAGTATAAGTTGCCCCGGGGAAATTTCTTGAGATATATGCAGGTGAGGGCATTTACTAGACAACAGGTGAGGGAATTTCCATTGCTCCCGACACAGGGGATACAGGACAGGGTGCTTTCAGGGGTGTGGGTCGGAGAGGGCAAGGTGTCAGAGATTTACCGAGAGATGAGGGAAGAGGGGGAGGAGTCGGTGGGCGAACTAAAAGGAAAGTGGGAAGAAGAACTAGGGGAGGAGATAGAGGAGGGTATGTGGGCTGATGCCCTAAGCAGGGTAAATTCCTCTTCCTCATGCGCCAGGCTTAGCCTGATTCAATTTAAGGTGCTACATAGAGCACACATAACGGGAGCAAGATTGAGCAGGTTCTTTGGAGTGGAGGACAAATGTGGGAGGTGTGGCGGGAGCCCGGCAAACCACGCACATATGTTTTGGGCATGCCCGGCACTGGAAGGGTATTGGAAGGGAGTGACGGGAGTGATTTCGCGGGTGGTGAAGGCCCGGGTCAAACCAGGCTGGGGGTTAGCTCTATTTGGAGTTGCGGAAGAGTCGGGAGTGCAGGAGGCGAAAGAGGCCGACGTTGTGGCCTTTGCGTCCCTAGTAGCCCGGCGCAGGATCCTACTCATGTGGAAGGAGGCGAAACCCCCCGGACTGGAGGCCTGGGTAAATGATATGGCGGGGTTCATTAAACTGGAGCAGATAAAGTTTGCCCTGAGAGGATCGGCTCAAGGGTTCACCAGGCGGTGGCAGCCATTTCTCGACTACCTAGGGGAACGTTAGAGGGAAGACAGATGACCAGCAGCAGCAACCCAGGGGGAGGGGGGGGGGGAGGGGGGGTTTAGTTTAGGTCAAAGATAAAGGGGTTTTGTTACTTGTGTATTGTTTAAAATTTCTGTATTGTTATTGTTGCGTTTGCTTTGTAAGAGGGGAAAAATTGTTGTTTGGGAAAAAATTTTCAATAAAACATTTATAAAAAAAAAGTAATTGCGAAACATAATAGTATGGAGTGTGGAGAAAGTGTAAATATACTAAGTCATACCTCTTGCTTTCTTATTCAAGTTTCATTCATGGATTTTGGGAGGGCCTGCTCCTCAAGGGATCAGAAGTAGCATACTCTCATTTATGTTATGTACTATATTCCCACACAAAAGCAGAAGTAGTTACTGCTTAAATGTAGATGTTGTAAAGCCAGAAACATGCATCATGCAGGCAATGGTTATAAAATGAATTGACAATCGTGCTAGGACATAGTGTTGGACAAGGGAGATAATAGGGCATTCGTGGAAAAATGGAAACAAAATTAAGGAATATATGAGTGGAAAAAACATTTCATGACAGCTATAGTTGATGCAGTGAGATGCATAAATATGAGAGAGTATTAAAAGTTCCTATTTGGTCCCCCCTGGTGAGGTTATTGAATACAAGATTGCAGCTACATCTTCTGTAGAGTGCTATTGACCTTTATGAAGTCTTCAACCTTTTTTTTGTTTAGTTGCACACCCCATGGAAAGGTAAGTCTCTGTGGAATTGCATTTGCTGCAGCAAGTTATCTACTTTATTTTCATTAAGGCAATAGCATCACTTCTTTGCCAACTGTTGCCAGATTTAACTTAATCCAAACAGTGCAACCAATATCATCGGTACATTATGTGGAAAGATTGGAGAAACTGGGGTTGTTCTCCGTTCAGAAGACCAGGTTGAGAGGAGATTTAACATAAGTATTCAAAAGATTGAGGGGTTTAGACTAGAATAGAAAAACTATATGCATTGGCACAAGAATCGAGAACCAAAGCACACTAAATTAAGGTGATTGGCAAAGTAAGCAATGGTTACAAAAGGAGATTTTTTAAATGCAACGAGTGGTTAGG
This sequence comes from Scyliorhinus torazame, assembly GCF_047496885.1. Taxonomy (NCBI): domain Eukaryota; kingdom Metazoa; phylum Chordata; class Chondrichthyes; order Carcharhiniformes; family Scyliorhinidae; genus Scyliorhinus; species Scyliorhinus torazame. Next base: position 113,992,440 of record NC_092712.1, on the reverse strand, counting down.
ATCGGGAATGCACTACATCAGAGTGTGGTGGAGGCCAATCCAAGTGGGGCTTTCAACAGGGAATTGGATAAACACCTGAAGAGAAAGAAATTGCAGGGAAATGGCATACGGGCAGGTGACTGGGACTCACTGAGTTACTCTTGTAGAGATCTGGCAAGACATGATGGACCAAAAGGCGCTCTCTGTGCTGTAACTATTTTATGATTCATTCTATGTAGAATGTATATAGCAGTTTATATTAACAGCAACGATCATCTTCTTATTGAATGTGTATCTAATCCCAGTACACACCCTCACACGTAAGTCTTCTAAAAACTGGAAAGACAGGTGAGTTCAGGTGCATTCCACCTAGGTGTAATTCAGTACTGCATCACCTGACAGAGGAAGAACATTTTTCCTCATAATAATAATAATCTTTATTAGTGTCACAAGTAGGCTTACATTAACACTGCAATGAAGTTACTGTGAATATCTGAGTCCTTTACGTTAGTGTACAGCAAAATGCAGACTGTATAAATTGACAATATTATTTCTCAGTAAGGTTCATTCAATACATGTGAAAATATGACTAAGCAGATGTTGTTTTAACAGATATCAATCAGTTCAACTACAAGAATCACACTGCCATCTAGATCCAATGCAACAAATTTGCCTTTTTGTTTCTATTTGAAATGTATACAGTAATCTCACCTCTTAAATTGATGCATTGCAGATTGGAAAGTTCTGCCAGGGATTTGGGAAGGTGGTATATTTTATTATATGCAGCTATAAGCCTTTCCAGACTCTTCATTTCTCCAATGTTGATTGGTAAGGATGTCAGAGCATTGTATGATACGTCAAGTTCTACTAATTCAGTCAGGTTACCCAATTCATCCGGTAGTTCTTTTATCTGTAAAAGGAATTGATAACACTGACAAAATCAAGAAACTTCTGTACTTTAACTTGTTCTTGTGCCTGTGACAGTCATGACCAATACGCATAACTCCTCAAGCTCGTCAGCATATATAGGGAGAAACATTTTACCAATGGATTTCTTAGGTTGTGAATAAACCTTTGTTTAGGCTCAGCCTGATACAATTTAAGGTCGTTCACCGGGCACACATGACAGTGGCCCGGATGAACAGGTTCTTTGGGATAGAAGATAGGTGTGCGAGAGGACCAGCAAACCATGTTCATATGTTTTGGGCATGCCCGAAGCTTAGGGGATTCTGGCAGGGGTTTGCGGATGTCATGTCCAAGGTGTTAAAAACAAGCGTGGCACCGAGTCCAGAGGTGGCGATTTTTGGAGTGTAGGAAGATCCGGGAATCGAGGAGGAGAAAGAGGCAGACGTTCTGGCCTTTGCCTCCCTGGCAGCCTGGAGACGGATACTATTAGCTTGGAGGGACTCAAAGCCCTCGAAGTCAGAGACCTGGCTCACTGACATGGCTAGCTTTCTCTGTCTGGAGAAAATCAAGTTCGCCCTGAGAGGGTCAATGTCAGGGTTCGTCCGGAGGTGGCAGCCGTTCGTCAACTTATCTAGAGAAAATTAACTGTCAGCAACGAGAGGGGGGGTTTAGTTTAGATTAGTGTGTAAGAAAGGTGGGACTTTTGAGGGAGGAAGACGGCCTTTGCACTATGTTTATATTTGTATGTACACTGTTTCTTCTGTTATTGTTACAACATCACAAATACCTTAATAAAATGTTTTATTAAAAAAAGAAAATAAGTAATCATGGCTAGGACACTAGTTATTAATGTTTGGAAATTGGCAGATAATGAAACTACAGGTTACTGGACCATCAATTGGAATATTTAATAGCAAGCAGCAATATCCAGACATTAACACTATGGCACAGTTTCAGTTTTAGTGCTGATTCAGCCAATTATCTGTAACCTGAAAGCATTCCATGACACAAAAAAGTTTCAGTTTCTCAGTTCTCGTTCTCACTGAATTCAAACTGAAACAAATATTTAGCACTTTGTGAACAAAGGATATATCGCGCCGTAATTCGCGAATGCACGGATATTCAAGGCCCAGAAAATCGCTGGAGCTGCGCCGGTCCCGATTCAGTCGGGAAATTTGATTCTCCGCCCCCAGGCCAAACGCAATTTTGGCGCGGGGCTGTGGAGAATCCAGCCCTACATTCATCCAAAGCCTCTCCCCGATATTAGGCTCCATGGAACAGTTCTTACATTGTTCCATTCATACCTGGAGCACTGGAGTTCTCACTATTATTCCTCCCTTAATCAATGGGGGAATTTAATACAACCCCTCCCCATTTGATTGGGCTAAACAATGTGGGCTGGGAACCCGTCTGCCTCCCTCCATCCCTGGTTATGTCCGGAGCAGCAAGGCTTGTCAATTTTCCCATTGCTGGTATTCAATGGTGCTCACTTGCAGGGATACCGACCAGCAAACTCTTGTTCAGACACTCAGTGCCTGATGGAAGATCTGATATCGAGCAGGTGGGTGGGTGCCTGCTAAGAGCCATCCATTTTCCCTTTCCTCCAACTCACCCACCCCGCTGCTTTGATGGCGATTGCTTCCCTGTGACCCTCACCCCATGCTGCTCTCCATTACATTTTTCAAGGGATCGCTGCTGAAGGTCCAAGCGAGTTATCATAGAATTTACAGCGCAGAAGGAGGCGGCCCGGCCCATCGAGTCCGCACCGGCTCTTGGAAAGAGCACCCTACCCAAGGTCAACACCTCCACCCTATCCCCACAACCCAGCAACCCCACCCAACACTAAGGGCAATTTTGGACACTAAGGGCAATTTATCATGGCCAATCCACCTAACCTGCACATCTTTAGACTGTGGGAGGAAACCGGAACACCCGGAGGAAACCCACGCACACACTGGGAGGATGTGCAGATTCCGCACAGACAGTGACCCAAGCCGGAATCGAATCTGGGACCCTGGAGCTGTGAAGCAATTGTGCTATCCACAATGCTATCGGCTGCCCCGTTTCTGGCAGCAACCACAACTTCCAGTAATGAATAGCTGCCGGCTCTTGATTAGCTAGCAGCTCTTGAGGATTCTACCCTGCCAAGTGACGTCCTGTAATTAAATGTCCTACATGGAGCTCCAGTGGTTCCCACTGCCAATTAGGAACTCCCTCCCTAACAGCACTGAGGGTGTACCTACACAACATGGCCCTTTCAGGCTCCACCCCTTCATCTCCTGCCCTCTTTCATGTCTCACCCCCTCAGGCCATGCCCCTTTATGCTCCAACCCTTTCAGACCCTGTCCTATTTCAGGTCCCACCTCCTCAGACCCCTACCCTTGGAGTCCCCAGGCCAGTCCCCTTTCAGGCACCATCCCTTGGATACTGCCAGGGTACCCAGGGACAGTGTCACGACTCCCTGGGTTTGAAGCTGGGGGCTTCAATGTTCTCACAGCCGCACCCCCCACCCCAGCATGGTCATCATGTCTGGTCTCCAGTGGTGGAGAGCAATAGTGATTCCCACTGGCTTCACGCTGCGCTGGCATGGTGGAGAATACCGGGAGATGGGAAAACCTGGCTTCAAACTGTCACTGGGGGGGCCAAGAAAATGGTGTGGTACATATTTAGAATACAATGCACGAGAGAGATGGGAGCTCCTATTATCATCTAATTTGTCTTTTAGAATATTCAGTATCTTAACCTAATGAAGAAAAACTGTAGGGGCAATTTTCCCTGGATACTTCAGGTGCTAAAGAGCCTCCACAGTGGCTGAGATGGGATCTTAAGGCAAAACACATGGTTATCCTCTGTTTAGCACAAGGAAGAACTATTTGCATTGATATAGTGTCTTTCACAACAATAGGACAGCCCAAAGCACTGTATAGCCAATTAAATATTTCTGAAGTATTATAATGTAGGAAATATGGCAGCCTGTTTGTACACAGCAAACTCCCACTTAAGTTGTCTGCTACACACCTTAAGAAGGTTGTATGGCATTTTGGCGGCAGGTATTGGACCCAACATTCTTTCCCAACATTAATCAGTTGAATGGGCGTAAACGTATTGCTCCTCAGGATGTCCAGTACTACTGAAACGTATATCACCTTTTAATGTACACTTGCTGCTAAAGATTTGAACAGGACTTCTGCAAAACTTTGGGAGACTTTCTGGGACAGTTTGTCAAGACTTCACCATTCTATCAATATTTATTCTGGAAATTCTCTCAATATTTCAATAAAAAAACTAAGTGGTGTGCTACTGTTGTGAGTCACCAGGGGAAACGTATATTGGCCAGTTATTGTCAGCTTGTTAGAGGACCATCTTGGTCTGCAGGAGGAATGGGAGAGGAAAGTCAGGTCAGGCAAAGCAGCAACAGCTGCTGGAGGAGAGAGGGATAGAAGAGCTCCAGATTATTGGTGACTTGCTGCACACACCACAATCAACAATCATAAGAGAAAAGCCAAAAGTCACAAGAGGGAGAAATAGGTTGAAGAATAAAAAGTGTAAGGGTCCTTGCTGTTTGTTCGTGTTTATTTCTTGTTTATTCCCTTATTTTCTCTTTCCTTTATTTTTGCCGTTACATTTTTGACCCATGGTTGATTAATAGACGTGTCCTTATTTTTAAAAATAAATTTAGTGTATCCAATTCATTTTTTCAAATTAAGGGGCAATTTAGCGTGGCCAATCCACCTACCCTGCACATCTTTGGGTTATGGGGGCGAAACCCACGCAAACACGGGGAGAATGTGCAAACTCCACACGGACAGTGACCCAGAACTGGGATCGAACCTGGGACCTCGGCGCCGTGAGGCAGCAGACATGTGTCTTTATGAAAAGTGCAGTACGAAGTCTTACAACACCAGGTTAAAGTCCAACAGGTTTGTTTCGATGTCACCACTTTATGAAAAGTGGCCTGTGCCTTCAATTCAATCTTAAGAATCCAGAAAGGGCTGTGCTGGTTTAAACTGGTGATTGACAAATGACAGAGATTGGCCGAGTCTCGGTTTGATTGATGTGGCTGGTAGCCAATGAACTTGCCCAAAGGGCTCTGCCTGTTAACAGGTGGTGATTGGATCTGATCCCACCAAAATAGTTCAGAGACCAAGAAGCTTTAAGTTTCATTTTGGCACCTTGGAGGGAAACAGGCTAGGAGTGTAGCAGTGATGGACACATACAGACCACAAACAATTTGCTCATTCTAGTTTTCCTCTGTTATAACCTGCCTACTTACCATTGGCTGGGGACTAATGACAATCCCACAATCCTGTGGGAGTATGAGCTTCCCCAATGAGGGGGGGGGGGGGGGGGGGGGGTGGCGGAGAAACCATTAGTAAACTCCTAGTATAAATAAAGCTGGCCCGTTCAGGAACCAGCAGGAAGGAGTGTGCAGCAAGGGAAGTTGTTGCTGCTGTTATATATATATGTTATGGTAAATAAATGTTATTACTTTGTATCCTTAAAACTCGTGCTGGATTCTTCGTGGCCCTCACAAAACTCTTGCTGTCTAAATTTGGTTTTCTGTTTTTATAAATGTATTTATAGAATCATAGAATCCCTGCAATACAGAAGGAGGCCATTCAGCTCATCAAGTCTGCACAGACCCTCCAAAAGAGCACCCTACCTAGACTGTGTACCCCCACCTAACCTTGTGGACACTAAGGGGCAATTTAGCACGGCCAGTCCACTTAAGCGGCACATCGTTAGACTGTGGGAGGAAACCGGAGCATGCGGAGGAAACACACGCAGACAGGGGAGAATGTGCAAATTCCACACAATCACCTGAGGTTGGAATCAAACCCAGGCCATGTGAGGCAGCAATGCTGACCACTGTCACCCACTGTTGCCTTTTTGTCGTTCTATGTAAGGAACACCTGCGCATCCTGAGGGCGTGGGGGCAGAGAAAGAAAGGGTAATGAGAAAACAAGCCCAGTGGGGGGAGCAAACAAAATGGGCAAAGGGTAGGAAGGACTCCTGAGGTGGAGTCATCATACTAGCAAAAATGCTGGTACATGGAAGGGGGAAGGCCATGGTGTAGCTCTGGAAAGGGAGGGCACGCTTGGCAGAAGGGAGCGATAGAAAAACTAGTCGGGGAAAGGGGGGGGAGGAGCGGGCAAAGGGAGGGCATGGGAGAAAATCCACTGGGGCACAAGGCAGGGGGGATAGGAAAGGTGGCGGAATCCTGGGAGAGATTGGGGATGAGGTTGGGGGAGGGAGGAGCGTGGAGGCTAGAAGGCTGCAAAAGGTCGCATATGGAGGCTGCTGGAATACAGAAAGTTACAGCGGCCATCTGGGTTGGCCCCAAAACAAAGGGAAATCCCAGAGTCCAGGACCCGACATAGCCTTCCTCCAAGGGCTAGGCGGTACCATACTGTTTAATAAGAGGACGACCTTTACGGCGATGACTGTAGTGACAGACCCAGGGGGGGCAGTATACTATGGTCAGCGGTGTCCTGGAAGGGGCACCAGTGGTGCTTGTGAATATGTACGCCCCTAGCAACGAGATGACAACGGCAGCGAACTCCATCTGGGAGAAGCAAGGGACGACAACACCACGAACAGATGCCTACTTATGTGTGTAAATAATTTTGCCAAGTATACAGAGCTGCTGCTGTTGAGCGGGGGCATAATACCATCCGATGGCTTCTCAGGGAAAATTAAAATGTCAGCAGCAGCAGTAACCCGTAGGGGAGTGGGGGTGAGTGCTCCGTTGGGAGGGTGTGGGAAGACTGAAGCACGTGGGGTCGCGTCTAGTCAATTGCTATTGTATATTCTCTTTTTGCACTATGTTAATGTTCACTCTATTTTGCTGTGTTAGGATTATTACTATTTATTATGAAAAACTTTGCCAAACTTGAATTAAAAAAATATATATTTTTAAAAAATGTACGCCCCTAGCTGGGACGACATACATTTTATCAACTGTCGCTCGGTAACTTACCTTCACAGGAACCCCAGGAGCAGCCGGGAATCACGGGAGCACTGTCCGGAGGGCGGAGCCTAGCAACCGGTAAGTGTTTAAATTGAGCTCGGTGTGGATTCGGGCCTAGTGTCGCTCGGGAACTTACCTCAGTGTAATGACTTAGACCAGGCCTTTGAGATTGGCCAATTATGCTCCTTTACTCTGCCATGTACTTCCTTCTTTAAATCACCTCTTAAGTTTATTACGTTTTGTACTTGCCAGTTGACCGAATTGTTTTATCAAAGTATAAGAAATCGTGTATCGTCAGCTGCACTGCCTAACATTAAAGTCAAAAGTGAACTGTCGTGTTGGGTGATCTGCTACACAGACGAACCAACACGGTTGCGGATGGTACAACTCAATTTTATTACTAACAATATTTACAATGGTAAACTGGTTACTGTGGTTCGTTCATTACCCTTGAATCTGTGGACCTATCCCTAACACTATCTTGGAATGGCACTCAGCACATGGTGGATGTCTGAGTGGCTTGCTGTGAGCTCTGTGCCCTGAGCTGTCTCCTGCTGGAATCAGCGGGAAGTGTTGTGTTCCCAGTTTTATAGTGTATATGCTCTTGCCTGTGATTGGCTGTGGAGTTGTGTGTGTATTGATTGGTCTGTTGATCTGTCCATCAGTATGTATGTATGTTAGCACCATGATGTTTACCTGAATATCATGACATCCCCCCCTTTTTTTGCAAGAACATGTGCCTATGTGGTTATAAATAGATATGTGTACTGAGTGCAGCTGAATGTGTGTGTGCAATATCTACAGCATGTACATGAGGCTAAACTATATACATGGGGCGATGTCAGGTTCGACATAGCAACGAGGCTGTACCATAAACAAAACATGTGGAAATGTTAAACGTCAAAACAAACTCCTGTAACGACAAGGAATAAGAGAAACATATTAACACAGTGGTATGATACATCAGCGAGTTCAATGTTCAAACAGGCTCATAGGTCCAGCCTAGTAGGTGGGCGACGAATTCGGGTTGACCGCCTCAAGGGTGGGTCAGGATTCACCGGCTGAGGAATGGGCCTGGCCATGGGCGATGACGGAATGGGCATGGTGGCAGGAAGCTCCACGAAGTCGACATCAGGAACAACAGGAGGGCATGGCACCGGTGTAAGTTCCCGTAGCGAGCGTGGAAGCAGGCGAAGAGCCCGGCGATTACGCCTGCGAATGGAGCCATCAGGCATGCGAACCAGGAACGAGCGGGGAGCCACGCATCGGAGAACTTCAGCAGGTGCTGACCAGCCACCTTCTGGTAGGTGGATGCGGACGTCGTCCCCAGGCGCCAGGGCGGGAAGATCAGTTGCCCGTGTGTCATGTGCCACCTTATGGCGAACGTGCTGCTGTCGCATCCTGTGCAGTACTGGAGCATGGTCGGTTGTGGGGACCAGAATTGCCTGTGATTGGCTGTGGTGTTGTGTGTGGATTGATTGGTCCGTTGATCTGTCCATCAGTATGTATGTATGTTTGCACCATGATGTTTACCTGAATATCATGACATGAACTTTTACCATTGCACGGAATCGGTCCTTTTATTGAGAGAAAACACAAGGAAAATGCGTGGAACTTGGACATGGGTGCTGTAACGGAGACTTGGTTATAAAAGGGACAGTACTGGCAGCATATATCCCAGGTTATAGGTGTTTTAGGTGAGACAGGGAGGAAGGTAAAAGATGTGGGGGAGTTGCAAAACTGATTAGAGAACATATCACAGCAGTAGAGGGAGGACAGCATTGAAAAATCAAGTAACAAGGCACTGTGGGTAGAGCTCAGAAACGGGAAGGGAGAAGGAGTTCTCTTTCGTCTCTCAAGCCCACAAAGTATATTTCTGCGTCGACTTCTTTGTAGTTGGGAAATTGGTGCTTCCAGCATTGTAGGGGCGGAATACTCCACAGTAGTAATCTTGCACCAGGCACACTACGTGAATGTGGGGTTGAAGACAGGCTGGGCACAGCAGCACCCCCCCCCCCCACCCCCCCGCACCACCACCACCACCATAGAGGCTGGACACCGTCCTCCCCGCCATCAAAACGTTCTGTGAAGCGATATCACAAGCCAAGATATGTATCCTAGAACGTGAGTGGGGAAGTCTCACCCTCCATATTCTGGAGGCACTGATCAGGGGGGGCAAGTAATAGCATATAGGGCACTCGGGACAGAACGGAGAAGGCAGCTAGGCAAGGATTGATCGACCCCATATTGGAGGTGGATTGATGGTACTCCATGGCCCCGATTGTGCAACTACTGGCGGAGAGGAAAAAAATTACAAATTTCACCTGCTCGCCACTGCGAAAGCAGGACACCAACTTCGCCAGTCAAGTACTGCTGCCTCACGGCAACGAGGTCCCGGGTTCGATCCTGGTCCCAGGTCATTGGCTGTGTGGAGTTTGTACATTCTCTCCATGTCTGCATGGGTCTCATCCCCACAATCCAAAAGGATGTGTAGGGTGGGTGAATTGGCCATTCTAAATTGCCCTTTAATTGGAAAAACAGAACTGGGTACACTAAATTTAAAAAACTTTGTCTGTCCCAGGGATCTTCTATGAACATGGAGACAAGGCTAACTGCTTGTTGGCCCACCTGCTGAGGAAGCAGGCAGCCATGAGGGAAATAGCGCAGATGAAACATAAAAGCGGCAGGTTAGTCACAGAGCCGGACAAGGTCAATGAGGCCTTCGCAACTTACTACCGGGAGCTGTACACCTCTGAGCCCCCGAGGGGGACGAAGATGAGACAGTTTCTCAATGGACTGGGCATGCCAGTTATGTAGAAGGACCAAAAGTAGTGACTGGAAGTACCTCTAGAACTGGGAGAACTTGTGGAGAGCATTAACTCCATGCAAGAGGAGAAGACAGTGGGACCAGATGGATTCCCGGTGGACTTCTACAAAAGGTTTGCGGCATCACTGGCCCCGCACCTGCAGGAGATGTTCAACGGCTCACTATCGAGGAGGACCCTGCTTCCACGCTGGCACAGGCCTCAATATAGCTGCTCCCTAAAAAAAACAAAGACCCAACAGAGTGTGGGTCATATAGGTCCATCTCAGTCCTAAACACTGACGCCAAAGCCCTGGAGATGGCCTTGGCGAGGCAACTGGAGAGTTGCGTGTCAGAGGTAGTCGCGGAAGATCAGACAGGCTTTATCAAGGGCAGACAACTAATGGCGAACATCAGATGCCTGCTGAACGTGATCATCACCCCACCCGTGGAGGAGACAGCACGGTAGCACAGTGGTTAGCACCGTTGATTCACAGCTCCAGGTTAACAGGTTCAATTCCCGGCTTGGGTCACTGTCTGTGCGGAGTCTGCACGTTCTCCCCGTGTCTGCGTGGGTTTCCTACCACAGTCCAAAGATGTGCAGGTTAGTGGATTGGCTCTGCTAAATTTCCCTTAGTGTCCAAAAAAGATTAGTTGGCGTTATGGGGATAGGGTGGAGGTGTGGGCTTGGGTAGGCTGCTCTTTCCAAGGGGCCAAATGGCCTCCTTCTGCACTGTAAATTGTATGAGACACCTTAAGTGATCATCTCTCTGGATTCAGAGAAGGCCTTCGACAGAGTTGAATGAAGGTACCACATAGAGGGATTGAAGCTGTTTGGATCTGTGTCAGGGTTCAGCTCATCGGCGAAGCTATTGTACAGCGCTCCCATGGCGAGCATACGGACAAACACCACCAGCTCTAGATACATCCGACAGCACTGTGGCACGAGATATGGCTGCCATTTGTCCCCACTGCTATTTGCCCTGGCAATTGAGCCTCTGGCCATCTTCTCAGATCAGCGAAAGGGTGGAGAAGCATCCAGGGGGAGACCGAGACAATAGAGGTTTGCTCTATCATCATATCATAGAATTTACAGTGTAGAAGGAGGCCATTCGGCCCATTGAGTCTGCACCGGCCCCTGGAAAGAGCACCCTACCTAAGCCCATACTTCCAACGTTTCCCTATACCTCCATCCTATCCCCGTAACCCCAGCTAACCTGTAGATGTCCTGCCCCTCTATATCTCAAACCCACTAGTCAGCATGGGAGAAATAATGGAAATCCTGAGGAAGTTCAGAGCCTTCTCAGGTTACAAACTCAACTTGAGCAAGAGCAAGATATTCCCCATGAACCTGCAAGGGGGAAAATCAGAGCTGGGGAACTGGCCATTCAAGCTGGCCCAAACTAAATTCCCATACTTGGGGATCCAAAGAGTCCACGACTGGACATGGATCCACAAATGGAACCTGTTGAGTATGATGGAAGAGGTAAAGAGGGACCGACAGAAGTGAGACTTGCTCCGGTTCTCCCTGGAGGGGAGAGTGCAGACAATCAAGATGAACTAACTAACCAGGTTCCACTTCCTATTCAGATCCTTCTAAATCTTCAAACCCAAGACTTTCTTCACGAAGCTAGACAAAGCGATCATGGCATTTGTGTGTGAGGGGTGGGGATGGGCATGATTGGGGGGGTGGGGGGGGGGGGGGAAGAGCCCTAGGATCCATAAGAGGCCACTACAAAGACGGAGAGACATGGGAGGCTTGGCCCTTCCAAACCTGCTGGGCAGCCACCACAGAGAGTGTGGGGATCGGTCAAAGAGCCTGGAGCGGAATGGGTAAAGAAGAGGAGAGGTCTTGCATGAGAACATCCCTCCGAGCATTGGTCATGGCCCCGCACCCACTCTTCCCAGACAAATACAGTGGCGGTGGCCACACTGAGAATGTGAAACCAACTCATGCACCACTTCAGACTGAGAGCAAGGTATGACATGGACCCCATTGTACTGAAAAATTGGAAAAATATGACATTTGAAACATGAAAGTAACACTGAGAATGCCTGAGACTTTTAATGAAAACGAGAAGTCCCACAAGGGGTTAACAGCAGCAGCTTGTTTGAAATGCAGACAGCTTCACTGGGGTGAAGGAAAACAGCTAGGAACAATTCATTCTGATTTACAAGTTAAAAGGTCATTTGATCGACTTAAATTCTTAAGTTATATGAAAGCGAACAGTATTTCACAATTCTTTAAGCAATGAATTATTTTATTGAACAATTAAGAAGAGCAGCCAGAATCTAAGGTTTAAAATAAGGGACAACTGTTGAGCGTGAAAACTTGCTGACACCAGTAATAAGATGAGACAACTGATTTACAAATAAAGAAACCCATAAGGTGACAAGGTTACACTATAACATACATCATTTTGACGTTAAAACCGTTTAGAAAATAGCCAAGCCAGATAAGGGTAGAGTCAAAGGGGGTAACCTGAACATGACATTCGCTTGACCCAAAGATGACCTGTGTTGAGACTGGAAAAAATCATTAACAAAGACATAAATCTGAAAGGTTACTGACGAAGATACAGACAAATGTATTACATGTTAAGCAAAGAGAAAAAGTTCAAAGTAAGTAATGGCGAGCTGGTGGAATGAAGCCACGCTGTTGCGAGGAGCCACGCTTCTAACCGATAGAAACTAGCTTACAACTGTCAGGCTCAAGCAGCAAAGGGGAGCCATTTGTGAAGGTCAGGCTGCACAAATTGCTGTAAAAACTCTGAAAATTGAGCAGAGAAAGACATTCTTCCTCGGTGATGGGACAAGCAGCATCTGAAGACCAAGCAACCCAGAGAAGCGAACAGGAGACCAAAAGTTAAAGAAAAACGATTGACAAGATAGACTTGAAAGTCTTACAACTGGTCCGAACAAGAAAAAAATCTTTATACCTGTGGTAATACCAGGTATTGCGGTACCAGAGAGAGGAATAACCATTGGCTAGACTGCGGGGTCTACCATTGGGCAATGTACATAGCCCCGCCCTGAGAGGCGGGGTATAAGAACCAATGCCGTCCCAGCAGCCTTCACTTCTGTAACTTCGCTGCTGGGTACAGTTCGATCTGTTTAAAGCTGAATCGATATGACTCCACGTGGACTCAAGTGTATTGATTGCGTATCAATTTAATCAGATAAGTACTTCTGAAGGATGGATCTCTGTATCAAGCCGACGTGCCTTCAGCTCAGCCCGCACGCAGAAAATTCAACCGAGATTTTTAAGCATTGGCTGGCATGCTTCCAGAGCTACCTCGACACGGCTGCCGACACCCCCACGGAAAGGCAGAAAATGCACCTCCTACGCTCGCGGGTCAGCCCGGTGATCTACCCCCTGATCGAAGGGGCGGCGAACTATGATAAAGACATGGAGCTGCTGGAAGGACACTACATTCGTCCACTTAATCAAGTCTACGCCCGCCACCTGCTGGCAACGAGACGGCAGAGCCCAGATGAGACGCTAGACGATTTCTACAGGGCACTGATCGTGCTGGGCCAAAACTGTGGCTGCCCAGTGGTGACTGTGAACGAGCACTCCGAACCTTTAATTCGAGACGCTTTTGGGGCAGGTATGATCTCCCCCAACATTCGCCGAAGGCTGTTTAAAATGGAGACGCTGGGCCTCACCGATGCCCGGGCCCTGGCAGGGTCCATGGACGTGGCGTACAAAAACGCCCTTGCGTACGCCCCCATGCGCACCGCGCCCCCCTGGGCTGCTTGTCACCACGCCGCGGCAGCCCCCCATACTTACCCGCCTAACCCCCAGACTTACCCGCTAACTCCGCAGGCCTGTGCGGCAAGGCGCCCTGCTACCGCCGCCGGCCAACGCTGCTTCTTCTGCGGCCAGGCGAATCACCCGCGCGCGCGCTGCCCGGCCTTCACCGTCACCTGCAAAGGGTGCGGCAAGAAAGGCCACTATGCCGCGGTCTGCCTCGCCCGCGCGGTGAACGCGGTATACAACGACTACCCTCAGCCATTCCTCCCGCCGCCCACTGCGCAACCACAGCCGTTCTTCCAGTCCCGACCATCCCAGGCCCACCGCCGCACTCCCTTTTCCCAGCCCCGCCGGCCCAGTGCACACCGCAGCCTTTACCCCGCCAGGCAGCGTCGCAGCCGCAGCCATTCTTTCCCCCTCCGGCAACCATGCTGGAGGAGTATGCACAGCCATTCTGTCCCTCGCCGGTCCAATCGTCGGGGTCTCCGTCCCCGAACTCCATGGGCGATCCCTGGCCGGCGCCAATTTGGATGGGGCCTCAAACCCCCAGCACGGCTGGCTACGCGCCGCCCAACCAAAACCCTGTGTTGCAGCTGGCCTCCGCCACGCTGGAGCAGCGTGCGCCGCCAGTTTGCTCCTCCCCGCCGCCATCTTCCGAGTCCCCGGGCTCCACGTGCGATCCATGGCCGACGCCATCTTGGATGGGGCCTCAAGCTCCCAGCGCGGCTGGCTACGCGCTGCCCGACCAAAACCCTTTGTTGCAGCTGGCCTCCCTGCCGCCATTTTGTTTCTCCCCGTCGCCTTCCTCGGAGTCCCCGGACTCCATGTGCGATCCATGGACGGCGCCACCTTGGATGGGGCCTCAAGCCCCCAACATGGCTGATGATGCGTGCCCGATCTTCACTCCTTGCTGCAGCTAGCCGCCGTCACCCTGGACCAGAGTCGGCCCCGAACGCTAGCAAAGGCCACCACGGCGATCGGCATCAACGGCCACATGATGTCATGCCTCATCGATTCCGGGAGCACGGAGAGTTTTGTCCACCCCGAGACGGTAAGGCGCTGTTCTCTGGTCACCTACCCCACCCAACAAAGGATCTGAGTGCTGAATTTGGTGCATTTTGAGTGCTATAGTAAGAGTTTGGTGACCGAGGGAGTATAAGGCTTAATTTTTATCTAAAGTTTAGTCTTTCTTTTATTTAGTTAATTAACTTAAAAGTTGCTGTTTGGTTTAGAAGAAGGTGAATTTTCAATCAGCTTTAAACAAGCTTCTACTTGTAGGCACTTGCAGCTGGAGCTTGTTAATTAGTTAATTGGATTAGGCCAGTTTTCAGAGGCGGGATTCACAGTATAAAAGTGATCCCCTACAGTGCAGACTTTGTTTGCACTGAGTGCTGAATTTGGTGCATTTTGAGTGCTATAGTAAGAGTTTGGTGACCGAGGGAGTATAAGGCTTCATTTTTATCTAAAGTTTAGTCTTTCTATTATTTAGTTAATTAACTTAAAAGTTGCTGTTTGGTTTAGAAGAAGGTGAATTTTCGATTAGCATTAACCAAGCTTCTACTTGTAGGCACTTGCAGCTGGAGCTTGTTAATTAGTTAATTGGATTAGGCCAGTTTTCAGAGGCTAGATTCACAGTATAAAAGTGATCCCCTACAGTGCAGGCTTTGTTTGCACTGAGTGCTGAATTTGGTGCATTTGAGTGCTATAGTGAGAGTTTGGTGACTGAGGGAGTGCTGAATTTGGTGCATTTTGAGTGCTATAGTAAGAGTTTGGTGACCGAAGGAGTTAGGTGAGGATGGAGTAAGGTGCTCCTTTCATTTTGTTTCCGACATTTCCGCAAAGAATGAGAAGAGAGCCAGGAGTTTACAGAAAGTGTAGATGACTGGGAGCAGAGTCGGAGGGCGGAGATCTAGTTAGTCCACAGGGCAGGTATATTCTGTCAGGTAAGAGGGATGGAGGCTAGGCCAGTTGCATGCTCCTCCTGTAGGATGTGGGTGGTGAGGGATACCACCGGTGTCCTCGCTGACTATGCCTGCGGGAAGTGCACCCAACTTCAGCTCCTCAAAGACCGTGTTAGGGAACTGGAGCTGAAGGTGGATGAACTTCGGATCATCCGGGAGGCAGAGGGGGTGAGTGAGAAGAGTTACAGGGAGGTAACCACACCCAAGGTACAGGACAAGAATAGCTGGGTTGCAGTCAGGGGAAAAAAAAAAAACCAGGCAGACAGTGCAGGGATCCCTCGTGGCCGTTCCCCTTCAAAACAAGTATACCGTTTTGGATGCTGTTGGGGGGGGGGGGTGACCTACCGGGGGAAGGCCCTAGCGGCCAGGTCTCTGGCACTGAGTCTGGCTCTGGGGCTCAGAAGGGAAGGGGGGAGAATAGAAAGGCAATAGTTGTAGCAGATTCAATGGTTAGGGGAATAGATAGGAGATTGTGTGGTCACGAGCGAGACTCCCAGAAGGTATGTTGCCTCCTGGGTGCCAGGGTCAGGGATGTCTCGGATCGTGTCTTCAGGATCCTTAAGGGGGAGGGGGAGCAGCCAGAAGTCGTGGTGCACATTGGTACCAACGACATAGGTAGGAAAAGGGGTGGGGAGGTAATAAACAAGTTTAGGGAGTTAGGCTGGAAGTTAAAAGCCAGGACAGACAGAGTTGTCATCTCTGGTTTGTTGCCGGTGCCACGTGATAGCAAGGCTAGGAATAGGGAGAGAGTGCAGTTGAACACGTGGCTTCAGGAATGGTGTAGGAGGGAGGGCTTCAGGTATTTGGATAATTGGAGCGCATTCTGGGGAAGGTGGGACCTGTGCAAGCAGGACGGGTTGCATCTGAACCAGAGGGGCACCGATATCCTGGGAGGGAGGTTTTCTAGTACTCTTCGGGAGGGTTTAAACTAATTTGGCAGGGGAATGGGAACCGGATTTGTAGTCCAGCAACTAAGGTAGCCGATATTCAGGACGCCAAAGCGTGTAATGAGGCAGTGGGGAAGGGAACACTGACAAAGGAGAGTACTTGCAGGCACGGAGATGGGTTGAAGTGTGTATATTTCAACGCAAGAAGCATCAGGAATAAGGTGGGTGAACTTAAGGCATGGATCGGTACTTGGGACTACGATGTGGTGGCCATCACGGAAACTTGGATAGAAGAGGGGCAGAAATGGTTGTTGGAGGTCCCTGGTTATAGATGTTTCAATAAGATTAGGGAGGGTGGTAAAAGAGGTGAGGGGGTGGCATTATTAATTAGAGATAGTATAACAGCCGCAGAAAGGCAGTTCGAGGAGTATCACCCTGATGAGGTAGTATGGGTTGAAGTCAGAAATAGGAAAGGAGCAGTCACCTTGTTAGGAGTTTTCTATAGGCCCCCCAATAGTAGCAGAGATGTGGAGGAACAGATTGGGAAACAGATTTTGGAAAGGTGCAGAAGTCACAGGGTAGTAGTCATGGGTGACTTTAACTTCCCAAATATTGAGTGGAAACTCTTTAGATCAAATAGTTTGGATGGGGTGGTGTTTGTGCAGTGTGTCCAGGAAGCTTTTCTAACACAGTATGTCGATTGTCCGACCAGAGGAGGGGCAATATTAGATTTAGTACTTGGTAATGAACCAGGGCAAGTGATAGATTTGTTAGTGGGGGAGCATTTTGGAGATAGTGACCACAATTCTGTGACTTTCACTTTAGTAATGGAGAGGGATAGGTGAGTGCAACAGGGCAAGGTTTACAATTGGGGAAAGGTAAATACGATGTTGTCAGACAAGAATTGAAGTGCGTAAGTTGGGAACATAGGCTGTCAGGGAAGGACACAAGTGAAATGTGGAACTTGTTCAAGGAACAGGTACTACGTGTCCTTGATATGTATGTCCCTGTCAGGCAGGGAAGAGATGGTCGAGTGAGGGAACCATGGTTGACAAGAGAGGTTGAATGTCTTGTTAAGAGGAAAAAGGAGACTTATGTAAGGCTGAGGAAACAAGGTTCAGACAAGGCATTGGAGGGATACAAGATAGCCAGGAGGGAACTGAAGAAAGGGATTAGGCGAGCTAAGAGAGGGCATGAACAATCTTTGGCGGGTAGGATCAAGGAAAACCTCAAGGCCTTTTACACATATGTGAGAAATATGAGAATGACTAGAGCGAGGGTAGGTCCGATCAAGGACAGTAGCGGGAGATTGTGTATTGAGTCTGAAGAGATAGGAGAGGTCTTGAACGAGTACTTTTCTTCTGTATTTACAAATGAGAGGGGCGATATTGTTGTAGAGGACAGTGTGAAACAGACTGGTAAGCTCGAGGAAATTCTTGTTAGGAAGGAAGATGTGTTGGACATTTTGAAAAACTTGAGGATAGACAAGTCCCCCGGGCCTGACGGGATATATCCAAGGATTCTATGGGAGGCAAGAGATGAAATTGCAGAGCCGTTGGCAATGATCTTTTCGTCCTCACTGTCAACAGGGGTGGTACCAGGGGATTGGAGAGTGGCGAATGTCGTGCCCCTGTTCAAAAAAGGAAATAGGGATAACCCTGGGAATTACAGGCCAGTTAGTCTTACTTCGGTGGTAGGCAAAGTAATGGAAAGGGTACTGAAGGATAGGATTTCTGAGCATCTGGAAAGACACTGCTTGATTAGGGATAGTCAGCACGGATTTGTGAGGGGTAGGTCTTGCCTTACAAATCTTATTGAATTCTTTGAGGAGGTGACCAAGCATGTGGATGAAGGTAAAGCAGTGGATGTAGTGTACATGGATTTTAGTAAGGCATTTGATAAAGTTCCCCATGGTAGGCTTATGCAGAAAGTAAGGAGGCATGGGATAGTGGGAAATTTGGCCAGTTGGATAACGAACTGGCTAACCGATAGAAGTCAGAGAGTGGTGGTGGATGGCAAATGTTCAGCCTGGATCCCAGTTACCAGTGGCGTACTGCAGGGATCAGTTCTGGGTCCTCTGCTGTTTGTGATTTTCATTAATGACTTGGATGAGGGAGTTGAAGGGTGGGTCAGTAAATTTGCAGACGATACGAAGATTGGTGGAGTTGTGGATAGTAAGGAGGGCTGTTGTCGGCTGCAAAGAGACATAGATAGGATGCAGAGCTGGGCTGAGAAGTGGCAGATTGAGTTTAACCCTGAAAAGTGTGAGGTTGTCCATTTTGGAAGGACAAATATGAATGCGGAATACAGGGTTAACGGTAGAGTTCTTGGCAATGTGGAGGAGCAGAGAGATCTTGGGGTCTATGTTCATACATCTTTGAAAGTTGCCACTCAAGTGGATAGAGCTGTGAAGAAGGCCTATGGTGTGCTCGCGTTCATTAACAGAGGGATTGAATTTAAGAGCCGTGAGGTGATGATGCAGCTGTACAAAACATTGGTACAGCCACATTTGGAGTACTGTGTACAGTTCTGGTTGCCTCATTTTAGGAAGGATATGGAAGCTTTGGAAAAGGTGCAAAGAAGATTTACCAGGATATTGCCTGGAATGGAGAGTAGGTCTTACGAGGAAAGGTTGAGGGTGCTAGGCCTTTTCTCATTAGAACGGAGAAGGATGAGGGGCGACTTGATAGAGGTTTATAAGATGATCAGGGGAATAGATAGAGTAGGCAATCAGAGACTTTTTCCCCGGGCGGAACAAATCATTACAAGGGGACATAAATTTAAGGTGAAAGGTGGAATATATAGGAGGGATATCAGAGGTAGGTTCTTTACCCAGAGAGTAGTGGGGGCATGGAATGCACTGCCTGTGGAAGTAGCTGAGTCGGAAACATTAGGGACCTTCAAGCAGCTATTGGATAGGTACATGGATTACGGTAAAATGATATAGTGTAGATTTATTTGTTCTTAAGGGCAGCACGGTAGCATTGTGGATAGCACAATTGCTTCACAGCTCCAGGGTCCCAGGTTCGATTCCGGCTTGGGTCACTGTCTGTGCGGAGTCTGCACGTCCTCCCCGTGTCTGCGTGGGTTTCCTCCGGGTGCTCCGGTTTCCTCCCACAGTCCAAAGATGTGCAGGTTAGGTGGATTGGCCATGATAAATTGCCCTTAGTGTCCAAAATTGCCCTTGGTGTTGGGTGGAGGTGTTGAGTTTGGGTAGGGTGCTCTTTCCAAGAGCCGGTGCAGACTCAAAGGGCCGAATGGCCTCCTTCTGCACTGTAAATTCAATGATAATCTATGATTAATCTAGGACAAAGGTTTGGCACAACATCGTGGGCCGAAGGGCCTGTTCTGTGCTGTATTTTCTATGTTCTATGTTCCCTGGCCTCCGGGTCACACGCGGTGCAGATGAAAGAGTTCTGCCTCGCGAACCTCACCATCAAAGGCAGGGAATTCCGCAATTTCCGCCTATACGTGCTGCCGCACCTCTGCGCAGCCACCCTTCTGGGACTGGATTTCCAGTGCCACCTACAAAGCCTTACTTTTAAATTTGGCGGCCCTATACCCCCCCTTAAGGTTTGCGGCCTTGCGACCCTTAAGGTCAACCCGCCTTCCCTGTTTGCGAACCTCACCCCGGATTGCAAACCCGTCGCCACCAGGAGCAGACGGTACAGTGCCCAGGACCGGACCTTCATCAGGTCCGAGGTCCAGAGGCTGCTGAAGGAAGGGGTCATCGAAGCAAGGAACAGCCCCTGGAGGGCTCAAGTAGTGGTGGTTAAGACCGGGGAGAAGCATAGGATGGTCATCGACTATAGCCAGACCATCAACCGGTTTACGCAACTGGATGCGTACCCCCTCCCCCGTATTGCCGACCTGGTAAACAGGATCGCGCAATACAAGGTCTTCTCCACGGTGGATCTCAAGTTTGCCTACCACCAGCTACCCCTCCGTAATAGCGACCGCCAGTACACTGCCTTCAAAGCAGATGCGCGGCTCTACCACTTTTTAAGGGTGCCCTTCGGTGTCACAAACGGGGTCTCGGTCTTCCAGCGTGAGATGGACCGAATGGTTGACCGGTACGGCTTACACGCAACATTCCCGTATCTTGACAACGTCACCATCTGCGGCCATGACCAGCAGGACCACGACACCAACCTCCATAAATTTCCCCAGACTGCGCACCTCCTGAATCTGACCTACAATAAGGAGAAGTGCGTGTTTAGCACCGACCGTCTAGCCATCCTAGGCTACGTAGTGCGAAGTGGAGTCATAGGCCCCCACCCTGAGCGCATGTGCCCCCTCACGGAATTCCCCCTCCCTCACCGCCCCAAGGCCCTAAAGCGCTGCCTCGGCTTCTTTAGCTACTATGCACAATGGGTCCCTAATTACGCCGACAAGGCTCGACCCCTAATCCAATCCACAACCTTCCCCCTGTCGACGGAGGCCCGCCAGGCCTTCTGCCGCATCAAAGCGGACATCGCAAAAGCCACGATGCGCGCCATTGACGAGTCCCTCCCCTTCCAGATCGAGAGCGACGTGTCTGACGTAGCCCTGGCCGCCACCCTCAACCAAGCAGGCAGGCCCGTGGCTTTCTTCTCCCGCACTCTCCATGCCTCGAAATTCGCCACTCCTCGGTCGAAAAGGAGGCCCAGGCCATAGTGGAAGCTGTGCGGCACTGGAGGCATTACCTGGCCGGCAGGAGATTCACTCTCCTCACGGACCAACGGTCGGTGGCCTTCATGTTCGATAATGCACAGCGGGGCAAGATTAAGGACGACAAGATCTTGCGGTGGAGGATCGAACTCTCCACCTTCAATTACGAGATCTTGTATCGTCCCGGGAAGCTGAACGAGCCTCCTGATGCCCTATCCCGCGGCACTTGGGCCACCGCACAAGTAGACCGCCTCCGAGCCCTCCACGAGGACCTCTGCCACCTGGGAGTTACCCGGTTCTTCCATTTTGTTAAGTCCCAGAACCTGCTTTACTCCATCGAGGCGGTCAGGACTGTCACCGAGGACTGCCAAATCTGCGCGGAGTGCAAACCGCACTTCTACCGAGCAGAGAGGGCGCACCTGATAAAGGCTTCCCGTCCCTTTGAACGCCTCAGCATGGACTTCAAAGGCCCCCTCCCCTCCACCGACCGCAACACGTATTTCCTGAACGTGATTGATGAGCACTCCCGGTTCCCATTCGCCATTCCCTGCCCGGACATGACCACAACCTCCAAACTATTTTTACACTGTTCGGTTTCCCCGCATACATCCACAGTGATAGGGGGTCCTCCTTTATGAGCGACGAGCTGCGCCAGTTCCTGCTTAGCAAAGGCATTGCCTCGAGCAGGACGACCAGCTACAACCCCCGGGGAAACGGGCAGGTAGAAAGGGAGAACGGAACGGTCTGGAAGACCGTCCTGCTGGCCCTTCGGTCCAGGAATCTCCCAGTCTCCCGCTGGCAAGAAGTCCTCCCAGTGGCCCTGCACTCCATTCGGTCACTGCTATGTACTACCACGAACCAGACACCTCATGAACGTCTCCTTGTTTTCCCCAGGAAGTCCTCCTCTGGGACCTCGCTCCCAACCTGGCTCGCAACACCCGGACCTGTCCTGCTGCGGAAACATGCAAGGGCGCACAAGCCGGACCCGCTGGTCGAAAGGGTCCACCTGCTGCATGCCAACCCCCAGTACGCCTATGTAACGTTCCCAGACAGTCGCCAAGATACGGTTTCCCTCCGGGACTTGGCGCCCGCCAGAGCACCACGCGCGCCCGAGCCACTGCCACCCCCCCCCCCTCCGTACCTGACCGGAGGGTCAGTACTGCTGCCAGAACCCCGACCCAGAGCCGAGCAGGCACCGACGCCCCCTACAGGCACCCCTTCCTTCTGCCCATCTTTCAACCTTACAGCGCCGCCTAGGGGTGACGAAACTGCCTGGGAGGAAGACACCACGTTCCCGGAGTCACTACTGCCGGGGTCCCCACCAGGATCGCCGGCGACACTTAGACGCTCCAGTAGGACGACCAGGCCGCCCGATCGTCTGATTGCAGCACCATGAGGAAAATTAACAACGCAAGAACTTTCTCTGTAACCCTCGATAGCATGGTACCTGCAATACCTGGTCCTACTATGAAAAGGTGACAGTAATACTGACCATCACCCCGCCGACTCTTTTTTTAACAGGGGGTGAATGTGGTAATACCAGGTATTGCGGTACCAGAGAGAGGAATAACCATTGGCTAGACCGCGGGGTCTACCATTGGGCAATGTACATATACCCCGAGGCTTTATTACATAGAGATATGTGGCCTCCTATAGCTACTGCCGAAATGGCTGCAGTTCGGAGAGCACACACATTTATATTCCGTCTACTGGGCGGAGCCAGCCTGCAGGGATCTACCCCCGTACCTGTAGTATTGGGGCCTTACCGTAATACCCTTGTATGCAGTGCAGTATATACAATATAATACAACAGTGGTGACTACCACATTCACCCCGTTAAAAATGAGTCCAGCGGGGGTGGGGTGGGGGGGGGGGGGGGGGGGGGGGGAAACGATTTACATACACGTTGTCACATAGATTTCAGAGAAGGTTACAAATTTAGACAGTCGAGTGCCTTGATCCGTTGTTGAGAGCGCCGCAGTGCTGGTAGCTGAGGGAGACTGTGTCTTGGCGGCCGTCGGGGTACGCTATGTAGGCGTACTGGGGGTTTGCATGGAGTAGCTCTCAACCAATGGGTCCGCCTTGTGGAGCCGCACATGCTTGCGGAGGAGAACGGGTCCTGGAGCTGCCGGCCACGTTGGGAGCGAAACTCCAGAGGTGGACTTCCTGGGGAAGGCAAAGAGACGTTCATGGGGGGGGTTTCGTTAGTCGCCATGCACAGGAGTGACGAATGGAGTGAAGGGCGGCGGGAAGGACCTCCTGCCAGCGGAACGCTGAGGCGTTCAAAGGGGCAGGAGGCCTTCACCAGGAACACACGGTCTGGCCGGTAGAAGTGCGGTTTACACTCCGCGCAGACCTGGCTGTCTCTGGTGATAGCCCTGACTTCCTCGATGGAGTAGGGCAGATTGCGGGCCTTAATGAAGTGATAAAAGCTGGTGACCCATGGGTGACAGAGATCGTTGTGCAGGGTCCGGAGTCGGTCCACTTGTGCGCTGGCACATGTACCTTGGGACAGGGCATTGGGGGTCTCGTTGAGCTGACTGGGGCGATACAAAATCTCGTAATTAAAGGTGGAGAGCTTGATCCTCCACCGCAAGATTTTATCATTTTTGATCTTACCCCGCTGTGTGTTGTTAAACATGAAGGCAACCGACCGTTGGTCTGTGAGGAGAGTGAATCTCCTGCCGGCCAGGTAATGCCTCCAGTGCCGCACAGCTTCAACGATAGCTTGGGCTTCCTTTTCGACGGAGGAGTGCCGTATTTCGGAGGCATGGAGGGTGCAGGAAAAGAATGCCACGGGCCTGCCTGCCTGTTTGAGGGTGGCGGCCAGAGCGACGTCTGATGCATCGCTCTCGACTAGGAAGGGGAGCGTCTCGTCGACCGCGTGCATCGCGGCCTTGGCGATGTCGGCCTTGATACGGTTGAAGGCCTGGTGAGCCTCGGCCATCAGTGGGAAACCGGTGGAGTGGATGAGTGGGCGGGCCTTGTCCGCATAGTTTGGGACTAACTGGGCGTAGTTAGTCCCAAACGAAAGAACCCCAGGCATCGTTTGAGGGCCTTGGGGCAGTGGGGAAGGGGGAGATCCATGAGAGGGCGCATGCGATCGGGGTCGGGCCCTTGAACTCCGTTCTGAACCACATAGCCGAGGCTGGCTAATCGGTCCGAGCTGAACACACACGTCTCCTTGTTGTAGGTTAGGTTGAGGAGTTTGGCAGTGTGGAGAAATTTTGAAATGTTAGCGTTGTGGTCCTGCTCGTCGTGGCCGCAGATGGTGCTGTTATCCAGGTACGGGAAAGTGGCCCGCAGTCCGTACCAGTCAACCATTTGGTCCATCTCCCGTTGAAAGACCGAGATCCCGTTAGTGACGCCGAAGAGAACCCGAAGGAAATGGTAAAGGCAGCCGTCCGCTTCAAACGCGGTGTACGGGCGGTCCGCCTTGCGAATGGGGAGCTGGTGGTAGGCAGATTTCAGGTCCACTGTTGAGAAGGCCTGGTACTGTGCAATCTGATTGACCATATCAAATATGCGTGGGACGGGGTACGCGTTGAGCTGCGTGTACCGATTGATGGTCTGACTGTTGTCAACGACCATCCTGTCTTTCTCCTCCGTTTTCACCACTACCACTTGGCTCTCCAGGGGCTGTTGCTAGCCTCGATGATACCTTCCCGCAGCAGCCGCTGGACCTCAGACCTGATGAAGGTCCTGTCCTGGGTGCTGTACCGTCTGCTCCTGGTGGCGACGGGTTTGCAATCCGGGGTGAGGTTTGCAAACAGAGAAGGCAGGTCGACCTTAAGGGTCTTGAGGCCGCATATAGTAAGGGGTGGTAGGGGCCCACCAAATTTCAGGGTTAGGCTCTGGTGGTTGCACTGGAAGTCCAGGCCGAGTAGCAAGGCAGCGCAGAGGTTGGGGAGGACGTAGAGCCGGAAGCCGCTGAACACTACGCCGTGGATGGTGAGGGTGGCGATGCAGTACTCCCGGATCACCACGGAGTGGGATCCGGAGGCCAGGGAGATTCTTTGGTTAATGGGGTGTACCGCGAGGGAGCAGCGCCTTATCGTATCGGGTGGATGAAGCTCTTAGTGCTCCCGGAGTACAGAAGGCAGGATATCTCATGCCCGTCGACCTTCACCTTTGTCGACGCGGATGCACGGTTGTGCAGTCGGGACTGGTCGTGACGGAGGCGAGACGTGGCTGGTCGGCGGCAGTTGCAGGCGATGAGCGGCCCGATGAGGTGCCCGACGGGCAGGGGTCCTGAGGTGGAGAAGATGGTGGCGCCCACTGGTCGCACGTGTCCTGAAGCAGGCAAGATGGCGGCACCCTCGGGCCGCACGTGTCCTGGGGCAAGCAAGATTACTCCGCCCATTGATTGTGAAGCAAGCAAGATGGCGGCGTCCATGGGCCGCACGTGTTGTGAGGGGAGCAAGATGGCGCTGCCCACGGGTCACACGTGGTCTGAGGCGAGGAAGCTGGCAACGGCCACTGGCCGCACGCAGGGGGTGCAGGGACAATAGCATTGATTGAGCGGGCCTGGCACACTGCAGCGAAATGTCTTTTCTTGCCGCAGGCCTTGCAGAGCGTGCTCCGCGCCGGGAAGTGCTGCCGGGGGTATTTTGTCTGTCCGCAGAAAGGGTTACAAGTTAGCTAGGAAGGACCTAAAGAGAGAGCTAAGAGCCAGGAGGGGACTTGAGAAGTTTTTGGCAGGTAGGATCAAGGATAACCCTAAAGCTTTCTATAGATAAGTCAGGAATAAAAGAATGACTAGGGTAAGAGTAGGGCCAGTCAAGGACAGTCGTGGGAAGTTGTGCGTGGAGTCCGAGGAGATAGGAGAGGTGCTAAATTAATATTTTTCGTCAGTATTCACACAGGAAAAAGACAATGTTGTTGAGGAGAATACAGGCTACGAGAAGGGCTTGAGGTTCATAAGGAGGAGGTGTTAGCAATTCTGGAAAGTGTGCAAATAGATAAGTCCCCTGGGCCGGATGGGATTTATCCTAGGATTCTCTGGGAAGCTAGGGAGGAGATTGCTGAGCCTTTGGCTTTGATCTTTATGTCATCATTGTCTACAGGAATAGTGCCAGAAGACTGGAGGATAGCAAATGTTGTTCCCTTGTTCAAGAAGGGGAGTAGAGACAACCTCGGTAACTATAGACCAGTGAGCCTTACTTCTGTTGTGGGGAGTCTTGGAAAGGTTTATAAGAGATCGGATGTATAATCATCTGGAAAGGAATAATTTGATTGGAGATAGTCAACACGGTTTTGTGAAGGGAAGGTCGTGCCTCACAAACCTTATTGAGTTCTTTGAGAAGGTGACCAAACAGGTGGACGACGGCAAAGCAGTTGATGTGGTGTATATGGATTTCAGTAAAGCGTTTGATAAGGTTCCCCACGGTAGGCTATTGCAGAAAATACGGAGGCATGGGATTCAGGGTGATGTAGCAGTTTCGATCAGAAATTAGCTAGCTGGAAGAAGACAAAGGGTGGTGGTTGATGGGGAATGTTCAGACTGGAGTCCAGTTACTAGTGGTGTACCACAAGGATCTGTTTTGGGGCCACTGCTGTTTGTCAGTTTTATAAATGACCTGAGGCGGGTGTAGAAGGATGGGTGAGTAAATTTGCAGATGACACTAAAGTCGGTGGAGTTGTGGACAGTGCGGAAGGATGTTACAAGTTACAGAGAGACATAGATAAGTTGCAGAGCTGGGCTGAGAGGTGGCAAATGGAGTTTAATGTAGAAAAGTGTGAGGTGATTCATTTTGGAAGGAATAACAGGAAAACAGAGTACTGGGCTAATGGTAAGATTCTTGGTAGTGTGGATGAGCAGAGAGATCTTGGTGTCCATGTGCATAGATCCCTGAAAGTTGCCGCCCAGGTTGAGAGGGTTGTTAAGAAGGCGTACGGTGTGTTAGCTTTTATTGGTAGAGAGATTGAGTTTCGGAGCCATGAGGTCATGTTGCAGCTGTACAAAACTCTGGTGCGGCCGCATTTGGAGTATTGCGTGCAATTCTGGTTGCCGCATTATAGGAAGGATGTGGAAGCATTGGAAGGGGTGCAGAGGAGATTTACCAGGATGTTGCCTGGTATGGAGGGAAGATCTTATGAGGGAAGGCTGAGGGACTTGAGGCTGTTTTCGTTAGAGCGAAGAAGGTTAAGAGGTGACTTAATTGAGGCATACAAGATGATCAGAGGATTAGATAGGGTGGACAGTGAGCCTTTTTCCTCGGATGGTGATGTTTAGCATGAGGGGACATAGCTTTAAATTGAGGGGAGATAGATATAGGACAGATGTCTGAGGTAGGTTCTTTACTCAGAGTAGTCAGGGCGTGGAATGCCCTGCCTGCAACAGTAGTGGACTCGCCAACATTAAGGGCATTTAAATGGTCATTGGATAAACATATGGATGATAAGGGAACAGTGTAGATGGGCTTTAGAGTGATTTCACAGGTCGGCGCAACATCGAGGGCTGAAGGGCCTGTACTGCGCTGTAATGTTCTATGGAGACTCATGCTTGGCTGGAGATCAGCTGTGCCACCCAAGGCTGTGGACTGGCTGTCCAAACTAGCAGAATTCCTCAAACTGGAAAGAATAAAATTATCTGTTTGTACCCAGTAACCAATAGTGCCCGGGGGGGGGGGGGTGTAAGAGAAGAGGAGGAGAGAGAGAGAGAGAGAGAGAAAGCAAGAACTGGCAGCACCAATGGAACAAAAAGAAGGC
Organism: Scyliorhinus torazame; assembly: GCF_047496885.1. Classification (NCBI taxonomy): domain Eukaryota; kingdom Metazoa; phylum Chordata; class Chondrichthyes; order Carcharhiniformes; family Scyliorhinidae; genus Scyliorhinus; species Scyliorhinus torazame. The sequence goes on along the minus strand of NC_092712.1, from coordinate 113,964,815 downwards.
AGGGGGTAAGGGAGGTGGGGCAGGAGAAGGGGGGAGGGAACAACAAATGGGACGCAAGGCAGGGAAGCCGGAGGGAACAACCCCGTCAGCAGTAGCCCCAGATGGCACCTAAAACTCCCCTGATGTGCTCTGACACCAGGTGGCAATGCATACAGCACAGCAACGGCACAAAGGCAGTGGTCGAATTAGGGGAGCCAAAACCAGGACCCCAACAATAATACCTACACATTTGCTGTCTTGTTCCCCTCCTGGGCTTATTATGTAGGTATCACTGTTTCTTCTTGTACATATATTTAGATATATACTATATTTATATATAAATGCTCATTTTGTAAAGATTTCTTTGTTACTGTTTAATGCTCCCTGCAATGAAACTAGAAAACGCAAACCAATAAAAACAATTAAAACTTTTTAAAAAATCTCTTCTGTCTTCCACTCCACCACAGATTGTTCCTTTTGTTCTTTCTGCCCTCTTTCACTTAATTAAAACCTACTACATTTCTAGCTTTTCCTAGTTCTCATGAATGGTCACCGACCAGAAACGATAACTCTGTTTCTTCCCGCACAGCTGTTGCCAGATTTAATAATAATTTATTAGTGTCACAAGTAGGCTTACATTAACACTGCAATGAAGTTACTGTGAAAAGCCCCGAGTCGCCACATTCCAGCGCCTGTTTGGATACATTGAGGGAGAATTCAAAATGTCTGATTCACCTAACAAGCATGTTTTTCGGGACTTGTGGGAGGAAACCGGAGCACCCGGAGGAAACCCACGCAGACACGGGGAGAACATGCAGACTCCGCACAGTGACCCAGGCCGGGATTCGAACCTGGTCCCTGGCGTTGCGAAGCAACAGTGCTAACTACTGTGCTACCGTGCCACCCATGCATTTCCAGCAGTCACAGTAATTTGCTTCTGTATTAATCCTATTGTGTCTTTCTTGAACTTGGACAGAACAATAGAAAACGATTCCCGCTGCTACGATTCCTCCCCATAGAACTGTATATCTTTGTGTTCCAAATATTTATCAATTTTTCTGTTAAAGAAATTGCATGGACGGCCTCAACCATTATACTCCAGCAGATCTTTGTACAAATAATTTCAATCATTGTTGTCTAGAGCAGCACCTTACCTTAACACCATTCAACTGACTGATATGAAGTTTTCTCAGTGTTGTTAAATTACATATTTCAATTGGAAATAGTTCAAAATTATTATTAGAAAAATTAAGGTCCAAAATAGTCTGTAGATTTAGAATATCCCATGGAAGATTTTCAAGTTGGTTGTTTGATATATCCAGTAGCTTCAGATTGCTCAGTCTGCATAAATTATAACAAAAAGTGTTAAACATGTTATGTTGAAGATAAAGAACCTGAAGATTAAACAAAGCTGATATTTGCACTGGAATACTTCCAATTTTATTTTTGCTCAAATCCAAACAATCCAAGTTCCAAAGTTTGCATATCTCAATCGGAAATAAAGTAAAGTCATTTTCACTTAGATTGATGCTTTCCAGGTTCTTCATGCAGCACAATTTAAAAAGTATTTCGGAGATGTGATTGCCACTCAGATTTAAATGTTGCAACTCAGTTATTAAACATAATGCAACTGGAAATTGTGAAAGATTGTTGTGACTGAAGTTAATTCTGGTGATTCTAAAACAGTTTTTCAGTTCAATAGGGATGTGTTCCACCTGATTATGAGAAATATCCAAAACTGAAAGGTAGGCAATGTGTGACATACCCACTGGCAGAGATTTCAGTTTATTTCTGCTGGCACAGAATTCTATCATATTATATAGATTGCCTATCCTTGAAGGCAGGCCGGTGAGGTGATTGCCATCGAGCACAAGTTGTTTAATTCTTACACAATTGGAAAGTTCATTTGGAAGATCATGCAATTGATTATTCTTTAGTTGCAGAATCCGTAGCTCCTGCAGTTTCTCAATTTTCTCTGAAAGGCTAGCCAACTGATTGCCACATAATCTTAGCTCTTCAAGACGATCCAAATCGAAACACTGCAATGGCAAAAATGTTAACTTGTTATCATTCAGAGACAGTTCCTTTAAGTTTTTCAGCTCCGAAATCTCCATTGGTAAGCTTTGAAGAGAGTTTCCTGAAAGGTTAAGCTTTGTTAACTCTGGAAGAAGGCATATGGCTCGTGGAAAAACAGAAAACCTATTATAGTCCAGTTTGAGAACAGTCAAATTCTTCAGCCTTGCTATAGTTTCTGGTAAAGTGGCCAGTTGGTTTTCTCTCAAACTCAGCTTTTCTAATGTTATCAACTGTCCAAATTCAGTGGGTAGGTGTGAAATATTATTTTTATTAAGAATAAGTTGCTTCAGTTGGCTAAATAAGACAATTTCACCTGGAATAGATGTGATGCTGTTACAGCTGATATCTAAAACTATCAGATTTGTTAAGCGATAAAATTTCGATGGAATTGCGGTTAAATTCTTTCCTGTAAATGACAATATTTTAAGTTTGGCCGCCATGTCGTCATCAACTTGCAACTCATCAATCTCCAAATATTGCAACTTTGTAGCATATTCTAGTGAGGCAGGGTCTGATAATTCTTTCCAATCTTCTGGACTCAAAGCCCTGCTACTGGGTTTGTCATCCATCTTTTCCGGATGATGTTTACTTACTTCTATTTCAAATTTGTTGAGACTAGATTGAGTTGCTTACTTTGGCATGGGGCAACACTGAAAATAGAAATAAAATCATACACTTATATTAGAAATAAAAACTGTAATCGGAATAAAACTGCACATGCCACACATTCTTATTTTGGAAAAACAGCTTATTTTCAAAGGCTTTGTATCGAACCAACGCAAACTCCCAGGATGGTGAAAGTAATTCTGAGGTTGCTATGAAATCTGTTTAATGTGCTGTCCTTTGGTTTTCCTGTGAGTTTTTCAAAATTAATACATGGGATATAAGTGTTGCTGGATAGGGCACCATTTGTTGCCCATTTTTAATTGTCCTTGAACTGAGTGGCCTGCTAAGTCATTTCAGAGGACATTTAAGAGGTCTGGAGGTATATGTAGGCCAGACTGGGTAAGAGTGGCGGATTTCCTTCCTTAAAGGACATTACTCCTTAATGAACCAGCTTGACTGCTCAAAAGGATTTCCCAAAGAGAGGAATGTAATGAGCCTGCGTTAATAATTAATTCCATTGATTAATTTTGAAATTCTGCAAAGGTTAGGAAGGACTACCAAAGAGGGTCAGCATCTGCAGCAGGTATCAGTAAAAGCCTGATCAACATGGGAAAACTCCATTACTGCAACAGAATGGGCAGCACCATCGCATAGTGGTTAGCACTATGGTTTCACACTCCAGGGTCGCAGGTTCGATTCCCGGCTTGGGTTACTGTCTGTGTGGAGTCTGCGCGTTCTCCCTGTGTCTGCGTGGGTTTCCTCTGGGTGCTCTGGTTTCCTTCCACAAGTCCCGAAAAACGTGCTGTTAGGTAATTTGGACATTCTGAATTTTCCCTCTGTGTACCCGAACAAGTGCCGGAATGTGGCGATGAGGGGCTTTTCACAGTAACTTCATTGCAGTGTTAATGTATGCCTACTTGTGACAATAAAGATTATTATTATTAAAAGTATAAAATTTCTAGGCAAACCTTATAAGAGCTGATATCACTTTGGATTATAAATTCACCTTATCAGACCATTTTGGGCAATATGGGCAATAGGGTCAGAACAGGCTCAGAATTGGGCACCATGGAGGATGAGATTTTTAAGATTCACAATTGCATCTGGATGAAACGATTAAGCCAGGATTCTCTGTTCCAAAATCTAAGTGCTCCCGCTGAGAATCAGGACAGTGTCTCACTGGCGCTAGGAGTGTTGACTGGGTGGGATTCTCATGGCTGAGCTTCGAACATGCCGGTTTTCCTACAGTTTCTGCAGCCAGGCCACCATTTTGAATGGGCCAATCCCAGGGACAGCCCCCCCCCCCCACTGACAAGTGGAGAACTCCCAACCCCTCGTCAATGGGAATAACAGGTCACTCTCTCACACTACGCTCGTATGAGACCCAACTCCCCCAGCCCCTCTCCTCAGCCACATACCCCCTTCAGCCACTGCCCCAGCCCCACCTTCAGTCCCCCCTTCCCTCGGCCACTCCCTTCAGCCACCACCCCCCTTTCAGCCCCCCACCACAGACCCCGCTTCAGTTGGGCCCCCTGGCATTGCCAACAGTGCACTGTTCTCTGGTGCTATGGCAGTGATACTCTGGTAGTGTCTCCCTAGCCTGGCGCGATCGACCCCAAGTGGAGTCAAGGATGTCAGCCGATTGCCCATGTGCCCCTCTGCTGCTGCTAGGCTGTAGAGGGTCCCTCAAGGGTCCTGGGAGTTGGTTGGACTCGGGCTGTAAGTAAATGGTTGACCCCAGGATTCTCCCCCGAGAGAGGGGTCCTATGTCTGGGCTACCCCTTCCAGCCCTGGGCAGCCTGAAAATCACTCTTGGAATGGTAATCTCAGGCAGGTCAAGGTCTTCGGCCTGATCTGCTTATACTCTCAAGTGGCCTTCTCACTCTGCCCTGTTCAACCTGACAGCTGATGAGCAGACTAGACAGTTGTGATGAATGTAGGAATCTGTATATGTAGCTGATGCAGTTGTGTTTTTAAAAATCCTGGTTTGAAAGGGTTTTTGAAGACAAGAGGTGCAATTAAAGCATCATAAATGTTGTGTAAATGGAATTTTGTTTATTTAAATATGGTTCCCTGGTGAGTAGATAATTAGAGACATTGGATGGGATTTACCGACTAACCTGCCATGTGTTTTTCAGCAGCGGAGGTGGCCCACCAGCAGGATTTAACGACACGCTGTTATCAATGGGATTTCTCGGTGACTGCACCGCTCTTCGCTGGAAAACCCGTGCGCCGGCGTGGGACCAGAATATCCCACCGGCGTGATCAGCCAGTAGATCATGCCCATTGTTTTTAGCTCAGCAAGATGATGTAGTTAATGGGAAGAGCCAGGAGTTGAGTCAGTCAGGAGTTTAAGTTTTCAGTTTTGTAATTCATTTTCAGATTGGGATGTAGATAGGCAAGCAGTTACTCTGAAAACAGAAAGCTTTGATCTGTCTGTGAACAGGAGCAGTTTCTCTCAAAACAGTGAATTAAAGATTTGCCAATGAACAGGACTGGAGCAGTTTCTTAAAGGCTGGTAGATTACTGTAGATTGAGACAGGCAAGAATCTGCCAGCAGGTTCCTGAGGGATATCTATTTCTCAAAGCAGGATATCCAAGACACTTCTATTAAGCAAGTATTCTTGGGTCTGCTAACTGTATTTAAAAATGGATTTTTACCTGAGATGGGTGTTGTTTGAGTGGAGATAAAGGTAGCAGGTATGTAAGCAATAAAGTTTGTTTTAATATACCATATCCCTATTGGTGTGTGGAATCACTCCTGAAGCAAAGTATCCTTTCCTCACAGTCTTACAAATTAAATATATTTGGGCTTCTGTCTGGTCTCCTAGCAACTATTGGGATCTGGTCTGTAATACAATTCAGTGAAGAAGTAAGCCTGGAGCACTTTCCTCAGATCTGCTCCCACAGCCCGATGCTGCTTTTTGAAGTGTGAGAGCCTTCCTAGAAAGCCCAAAACACTTGAAAACCCCTTTTAAATGTTAAACATCATTCAATTTTACACTGCAGTAACTTAACAGCTTAATGAGACCCACACAGACTTAGGGAGAATGTGCAAACTCCACATAGACAGTGAACCTGGGCTGGGGTCGATCCTGGGTCCTCAGCGCCATGAGGCAGCAATGCTAACTATGGCGCCACCGTGCCACCCTAGTCTCTTTTCTAACCGCAGAAAGCACTGGCCCATGTGGTATCTTGCGTCCGTAGCCTGGCAGTGGCAGAGGGGCACATGAGCAATGGGCAGACCACCCTCTGGGTCCATTGCAGCAGGATTGCGCTTGGCAATACTTACACCGAAGCCCATCGGTGGAGTTCTCACTGTGGTAGTCGGCGTATACTAGGCCGGGGGGCAAGGCGGGGGGGGGGCGGTGTCTGTTAATTGCATTCAATCTCCCGGCACCGATTCTCAGCCTGATCGGGATTCACGATCTTGGTGATGGGGAACGGAGAACCTGCCCTAAATCATAGGCTGCAAGTCAAAACATTATTGTACTTTAATGGAGCAATTTAACGATGTGATAAAAGACAAAGCATTAATGAAATATCGGACCAATCTGAAGAATACATTAAAGCTTTTGATAATTATTTTAATCTATGGAGTGTTTCGATATTTAAAAGGGTCCAGGAACCTGGACCAGAATGTTATGTTCTGGAGGGGCAGAAACAGCTGGCTTGTAATGCAGAACAATGCCAGCAGCGGGTTCAATTCCCGTACCGGCCTCCCTGAACAGGTGCCGGAATGTGGCGACTGGGGGCTTTTCACAGTAACTTCATTGAAGCCTACTTGTGACAATAAGCTATTGTTATTATTATTATGTACTTGGGGCAACCAAGTGCCCGACCTGGAAGTGTACAAAGCCACGTGAGAAGATGTTGGGAGTATTTCCCGATGTCAGTGTGCACATGTGTGATTCTGAGGTCAGGAGGCGCATGTACAAAGAACAAAGAACAAAGAAACGTACAGCAGAGGAACAGGCCCTTCGGCCCTCCAAGCCCGTGCCGACCATGCTGCCCGACTAAACTAAAATGTTCTACACTTCCTGGGTCCGTATCTCTCGATTCCCATCCTATTCATATATTTGTCAAGATGCCCCTTAAATATCACTATCGTCCCTGCTTCCACCACCTCCTCCGGTAGCGAGTTCCAGGCACCCACTACCCTCTGTGTAAAAAACTTGCCTCGTACATCTACTCTAAACCTTGCCCCTCGCACCTTAAACCTATGCCCCCTAGTAATTGACCCCTCTACCCTGGGGAAAAGCCTCTGACTATCCACTCTGTCTATGCCCCTCATAATTTTGTGGATCTCTATCAGGTCGCCCCTCAACCTCCGTCGTTCCAGTGAGAACAAACCGAGTTTATTCAACCGCTCCTCATAGCTAATGCCCTCCATACCAGGCAACATTCTGGTAAATCTCTTCTGCACCCTCTCTAAAGCCTCCAAATCCTTCTGGTAGCGTGGCGACCAGAATTAAACACAATACTCCAAGTGTGGCCTAACCAAGGTTCCATACAGATGCAACATGACTTGCCAATTCTTATACTCAATGCCCCGGACAATGAAGGCAAGCATGCCGTATGCCTTCTTGACTACCTTCTCCACCTGTGTTGCCCCTTTCAGTGACCTGTGGACCTGTACACCTAGATCTCTCTGACTTTCAATACTCTTGAGGGTTCTACCATTCACTATATATTCCCTACCTGCATTAGACCTTCCAAAATGCATTACCTCCATCTGCCATCTCTCTGCCCAAGTCTCCAAACAATCTAAACCCTGCTGTATCCTCTGACAGTCCTCATCGCTATCTGCAATTCCACCAACCTTTGTGTCGCCTGCAAACTTACTAATCAGACCAGTTACATTTTCCTCCAAATCATCTATATATACTACAAGCAGCAAAGGTCCCAGCACTGATCCCTGCAAAACACCACTAGTCACAGCCCTCCAATTAGAAAAGCATCCTTCCATTGCTACTCTCTGCCTTCTATGACCTAGCCAGTTCTGTATCCACCTTGCCAGCTCACCCCTGATCCTGTGTGACTTCACCTTTTGTACTAGTCTACCATGAGGGACCTTGTCAAAGGCCTTACTGAAGTCCATATAGATAACATCCACTGCCCTACCTGCATCAATCATCTTTGTGACCTCCTCGAAAAACTCTATCAAGTTAGTGAGGCACAACCTCCCCTTCACAAAACCATGCTGCCTCTCACTAATATGTCCATTTGCTTCCAAATGGGAATAGATCCTGTCTAATAGAATTCTCTCCAGTAATTTCCCTACCACTGATGTAAGGCTCACCGGCCTGTAGTTCCCTGGATTATCCTTGCTACCCTTCTTAAACAGAGGAACAACATTGGCTATTCTCCAGTCCTCCGGGCCATCACCTGAAGACAGTGAGGATCCAAAGATTTCTGTCAAGGCCTCAGCAATTTCCTCTCTAGCCTCCTTCAGTATTCTGGGGTAGATCCCATCAGGCCCTGGGGACTTATCTACCTTAATATTTTTCAAGACGCCCAACACCTCAACTTTTTGGATCTCAATGTGACCCAGGCTATCTACACACCCTTCTCCAGAATCAACATCTACCAATTTCTTCTCTTTGGTGAATACTGATGCAAAGTATTCATTTAGTACCTCGCCCATTTCCTCTGGCTCCACACATAGATTCCCTTGCCTATCCTTCAGTGGGCCAACCCTTTCCCTGGCTACTCTCTTGCTTTTCATGTACGTGTGAAAAGCCTTGGGATTTTCCTTAACCCTATTTGCCAATTACTTTTCGTGACCCCCTTCTAGCCCTCCTGACTCCTTGCTTAAGTTCCTTCCTACTTTCCTTATATTCCACACAGGATTTGTCTGTTCCCAGCCTTTTAGCCCTGACAAATTCCTCCTTTTTCTTTTTGACGAGGTCTACAATATCTCTCGTTATCCAAGGTTCCCAAAAATTGCCGTATTTATCCGCATTTGCATGTGTGAATAGGGCCAGTTAACGCCATTAAAAGTTCAACCAACAGGGATCTTATGCTGCCAGCGCAATATTTAGCATGTCACACAGGTAAAACATTATGTTTTTTTCATTTCCTCATCCAAGGGTGGACTAATAGCCCACAGTAGCAGTTTCCCTGTGATAGAGATCTTAACTGTGAGGATAGAGTTTTCCTGGAGTTTCCTAATTATCATTTAGTACTTGAAGCAAGAATTTCAGCACTTCAGGATTTCCCTGGAATTAGATGACGGTGTTTCATCACTTGCAAGGCATTGGTCCTCTGGATCTGCTCCAATGGGGATAATCTACTTTGTTGGTGGGATCTCCTCTGAAGAGGAAGGGCAGGAGGGAGAGGAGGCAAGGTTAGCGCAGGCAGTGTTCCAGGCAGACACTTGTAAGAGCAGAGGCATCGGCTCAGTTAGTGCAGAAGCAACAGGGAGGCCAAGGCGGGAGGGAATACCGAAGACACCACTACCCAATGGCTAGAGTACAGATACAACGCTCCAACTACCTGCAAATGTCTGAGGTCCAGTGCTGTAGGAGGGTATACCTCTCCAGTTATAGAGTGACATCCCTTTGTGAAATGATAGGTCCTGAAATTGCCTTCAGTGTGAGGGGTCACCCCAAGCAGGTGGCATAGAAGGTCACAGTTATCCTGAACTTCTACACGTCCGGTTCATTTCAGGGCTGTGGAGGAATCAGTGCGGCATCTCGCAAACGGACTCGCAATCAGCCAGGCACAGTTGTGTCAAGCTAGTGACTGATGCCATCTTCCATCATGCCCATACTTGCATCACCGGACAGACGAGGCAACCAGCTGGAGAGAGCACGAGGGTTTGTGGTGATGGCTAGGTTCCCCGGCATCCAGGATGCACGTATTATAAGACATAGGAACACAAGTAGGCCATTCGGCCTATTGCGTCTGTTCTGCCATTCAATGAGATCATAGCTCATTTAATATAATCCTCAATTCCACTTTCCTGCTTTACCCCCATAACCCTTGATTCCCTTACTGATTAAAAATTAACCGATCTCAGACTTGAACATACTTATCGATCCAGCATCTCCAGCTCTCTGCAGCATAGGATTCCACAGATTCACTGCCCTCAGGGAAGAAATTCCTCCTCATATCTGTCTAAATGGGCGACCCCTTCTCTGAGAATATTCTCTCTGGTCCTAGACTCTCCCACAAGAGGAAACATCCAGAACATAACCCCCCAAATCCCTCTGTGCTGCAGTTTTCTGCAATTCTTGTCCATTATATAGTCAGCTGCTTTATTCTTTTTACCAAAGTGCATAACTTCACATTTTCCTACATTATATTTCATCTGTCAAGTTTTTGCCCACTCTCCTGTCTAATCCCTCTGTAGACCCTGCGACATCCTCACCACTTGCCTTCCCACCTATTTTTGTATCATCTGCAAACTTGGCAATTGTGCATTCACTTCCCTCATCCAAGTCACTGATATCATAGAATTTACAGTGCAGAAGGAGGCCATTCGGCCCATCGAGTCTGCACCGGCTCTTGGAAAGAGCACCCTACCCAAGGTCAACACCTCCACCCTATCCCCATAACCCCACCCAACACTAATATGTATTGTTATTAATTGTGGCCTCAGCACGGATCACTGTAGCACTCCACTAGTTACAGGTTGCCATCCTGAAAATGACCCTCTTTTTCCAACTCTGTCTTCTATCAGTTAGCCAATCCTCTATCCATGCTAATGTACTACCCCCAATACCATGAACTCTTATCTTATTAAGTAGCCTTTTGTGTGGTACCTTATTGAACACTTTTTGAAAATCCAAGTATATTATGTCTACTGGTTCCCCTTCATCTATCCTGAATAATACCTCAAATAATTCTAATACATTTGTCAGGCAGGATTTCCCCTTCATGAAGCCATGCTGACTCTGCTTAAAAATGTTATGCATTTCTAAATGCTCTATTAGATCCTTTATAATGGACTCTAACATTGTCCCAATGGCAGAAGTTAAGCTAAGAGGCCTGCAGCTACTTATTTTTTGTCTCCCTCCTATTTTGAATAAATGTGTTACATTGGCAGTTTTCCAATTTTTCCAGAACTTAAGGATTCTTAGATTAGTTCCAGTGCATTCACTATCTCCAGAGCTACTTCTTTTAATATCCTGGGAGCCAACACATCAGGCCCAGGAGACTTATCGGTCTTTAACACCATTAGTTTTCCTAGTACTTTTTCCCTGGGATCATTATTGTATTTATTTCCTCCTCCCCTTATGCCCCTTGATTATTTAATATTTTTGGAGTTTTATTAGTGTCTTCCACCGTGAAGACTGATGGATTTGTTTCACTCCTTTGCCATTTCCTAGTTCCCCATTATTATTTCCCCAGTTTCATTCTCTAAGGGGCCATGTTCACTTTGGTCTCTCTCTTCGTTTTTATATGTTTAAAGAAGGTCCTACTGACCATTTTTATATTTCTTGCTAGTTTACCCTCACAGTTTATCTTTTCCCTCTTTTTTTTGGTCCTCTTTTGTTGGTTTTTAAAATGTTCCTAATCCTCTGGCTTCCCACTAATCCTTGCCACATTATATGTTTTTTCTTTCACTTTAAAACTATCTTTCACTTCCTTGGTTCACAATAGTTGATGAAGATTCCGAAAATCCTTCTTCCTCACTGGGACATATCTTTATTGTGAGTCATTAACTATTTTCAGCAATGGCTGCTGTTGCTGATCAATTATCTTTCCCACTAAAGTCCCTTCTGGTCCGCTCCAGCCAACTCATTCCTTTATAGTTACCCTTATTTAAATGCACCACAATTGTTTCTGACCCAAGTTTCTCACTCTGAAATTGAATGCTAAATTTTACCATGTTATGGCCACTGCTTCTTAGGGGATCTTTTACACTGTGATTGTTTATTAAACTTGCCTCATTACACATTACTAAATCCAAAATAGCCTGATCTCTGGTTGGAACAAATTGTTCTAGTCACACTGATACCCCCTCCTAACCCCTATGCTGCCGCCACTGTCCCCACACCCTCAGGCAGCCACTACTACCGGGCTCGTGGTGTACTGAGCCGGTGAGAATGGCAGAGTTGCCATTAACAATGCCCTCAAACTCGTGCTCTTACAGGATGCCGCCTCCACCCACTCCCACACCGACCCCTCGATACATTTGCTGCCCAGTAATAGATAATAAAGTCGGAAGAGCCAGTCTCCCCTCCCCACGCCTCCACTCCAACAGCAGCTTCCTCACCCGCAGGGTTTTACCAGCCCAAATAAATCCCCAAATTACCGCATTCGGTAACTCTAAAAATCACGTTGGGGATAAAAATTGGGAGACACTGAAAAACAAACAGCAACCTCGGGAGGACTGTCATTTTCAGTCTGTACCTTCCCTGCCAAAGACAGCGGGAGCGTGTCCCACCTCCAGATATCCCCCTTCATCTGCTCTAATAGCCTACCTAGATTCAATTTGTGGAGCTGTCCCCATTCCCGTGCCACCTGGATACCCAGGTACCTAAAGCTCCCTCCCACCACCTTGAATGGCATCTCCCCTCCTGCTGATTCACAAAATCCTCACTTTTGCCCATATTTAATTTTTAGCCCGAGAACCGGACAAATTCCTCTAGAATCCCCATAATCCCTCCAATCCCCTCCCAACGGGTCTGATATATATAAAAGAGAAAATCGTCCACATAGAGCGAAACCTTATGCTCCACTCCCCCTCGTACTATCCCCTGTCAGACCTTCGAAGCTCACTGCACCATTGCCAAAGGCTCTATGGCCAGGGAAAACAGGAGTGGAGAGAGTGGACATCCCTGCCTCGTCCCCCAGTACAGCCTAAAATACTACAACCTCACCCGTTTTGTGCGCTCGTTTGCCACCAGTGTCTGATAAAGCAACCGGACCCAGTCCACAAATCCCTGCCCAACCCGAACCGTTCCAGGACCTCCCATAAGTACCCCCACTCCACCCGATCAAAGGCCTTCTTTTAAAAAAAAAAATGTTTATTCAAATTTTCCAACAGAATTTTTAACAACCCCCCCCCCCCAAAATAACAAAAAGAAAGAAACACAAACACAACAGTCAAAAATTATACAAAACCTATACATTGGGTTTCCCCCATATACAGTAACCCCCCCATTTGACATTCAAAGGTACCCATAGGGAAGCCCCCCCCCTCCACCCACCCGAATTCCCCCCCGAAAGCGGCCCTCCCCACCCTTGGTTTGCTGCTGCTGCTGACTTCCTCCTAACGCTCCGCGAGATAGTTTAGGAACGGTTGCCATCGCCTGAAGAACCCCTGCACAGACCCTCGTAAGGCAAACTTTATCCTCTCCAGCTTAATGAACCCTGCCATGTCATTTATCCAGGCTTCGACACTGGGGGGCTTCGCGTCCTTCCATAGTAGCAAGACCCTCCGCCGGGCTACCAGAGACGCAAAGGCCAGGATACCGGCCTCTTTCGCCTCCTGCACTCCCGGCTCGTCCGTTACCCCAAATAGTGCCAACCCCCAACTCGGCTTGACCTGGACTTTCACCACCTTGGACATAGTCCTCGCGAAACCCCTCCAAAACCCATCCAGTGCCGAGCACGACCAGAACATGTGGACGTGATTCGCCGGGCTTCCCGAGCACCTCCCGCATCTGTCCTCCACCCCAAAGAACCTACTCAACCTTGCCCCTGTCATATGCGCTCTGTGAGTAACCTTGAATTGTATTAGGCTGAGCCTGGCGCAAGAGGAGGAAGAATTAACCCTACTCAGGGCATCAGTCCAAAGACCCTCATCTATCTCCTCCCCAAGCTCCTCCTCCCACTTGCCCTTTAACTCCTCGACCGAGGCCTCCTCCTCTTCTTTCAGCTCCTGGTAGATCGCCAAAACCTTGCCTTCTCCAACCCATACACCCGAAATCACCCTGTCCTAAATCCCCTGTGCCGGGAGCAGCGGGAATTCCCTCACCTGCCGCCTCACAAACGCCCTCACTTGCATATACCTGAAAGTATTTCCCGGGGGTAACCCAAACTTCTCCTCCAGCGCCCCTAGGCTCACAAACGTCCCATCTATAAACAGGTCCCCCATTCTTCTAATCCCTGCCCGATGCCAGCTCCGAAACCCCCCATCCATTCTTCCCGGGACGAACAGATGGTTCTCCTGAATCGGGGACCAAACCGAGGCTCCCACCTCGCCCAGTGTCGTCTCCACTATCCCCAGATCTTCAACATCACCGCCACAACCGGACTCCATAAGACCTAGGAGCGGAAGTAAGGCCATTCGGCCCATCGAGTCCACTCCAGCATTCAATCATGGCTGATTTGAACTCCATTTACCCGCGCTCTCTCCATAGCCCTTAATTCCTCGAGAAATCAAGAATTTATCAACTTCTGTCTTAAAGACACTCAACGTCCCGGCCTCCACCGCCCTCTGTGGCAATGAATTCCACAGACCCACCACTCTCTGGCTGAAGAAATTTCTCCTCATCTCTGTTCTAAAATGACTCCCTTTTATTATGAGGCTGTGCCCCCGGGTCCTAGTCTCCCCTGCTAATGGAAACACCTTCCCTACGTCCACCCTATCTAAGCCATTCATTATCTTGTCAGTTTCTTTTACATCTCCCCTCAACCTCTTAAACTCCAATGAATATAATCCCAGGATCCTCAGATGTTCATCGTATGTTAGGCCTACCATTCCTGGGATCATCCGTGTGAATCTCTGCTGGACCCGCTCCAGTGCCAGTATGTCCTTCCTGAGGTGTGGGGCCCAAAATTGCTCACAGTATTCTAAATGGGGCCTAACTAATGCTTTATAAAGCTTCAGAAGTACATCCCTGCTTTTATATTCCAAGCCTCTTGAGATAAATGACAACATTGCATTTGCTTTCTTAATTACAGACTCAACCTGCAAGTTTACTTTTAGAGAATCCTGGACTAGGACTCCCAAGTCCCTTTGCACTTCAGCATTATGAATTTTGTCACCGTTTAGAAAATAGTCCATGCCTCTATTCTTTTTTCCAAAGTGCAAGACCTCGCACTTGCCCACGTTGAATTTCATCAGCCATTTCTTGGACCACTCTCCTAAACTGTCTAAATCTTTCTGCAGCCTCCCCACCTCCTCCATACTACCTGCCCCTCCACCTATCTTTGTATCATCGGCAAACTTAGCCAGAATGCCCCCAGTCCCGTCATCTAGATCGTTAATATATAAAGAGAACAGCTGTGGCCCCAACACTGAACCCTGCGGGACACCACTCGTCACCGGTTGCCATTCGGGAAAAGAACCTTTTATCCCAATTCTCTGCCTTCTGCCTGACAGTCAATCGTCAATCCATGTTAGTACCTTGCCTCGAATACCATGGGCCCTTAGTTTACTCAGCAGTCTCCCGTGAGGCACCTTATCAAAGGCCTTTTGGAAGTCAAGATAGATAACATCCATTGGCTCTCCTTGGTCTAACCTATTTGTTATCTCTTCAAAGAACTCTAACAGGTTTGTCAGGCACGACCTCCCCTTTCTAAATCCATGCTGACTTGTCCTAATCCGACCCTGCACATCCAAGAATTTAGAAATCTCATCCTTAACAATGGATTCTAGAATCTTGCCAACAACCGAGGTTAGGCTAATTGGCCTATAATTTTCCATCTTTTTCCTTGTTTCCTTCTTGAACAGGGGGGTTACAACAGCGATTTTCCAATCCTCTGGGACTTTCCCTGACTCCAGTGACTTTTGAAAGATCATAACTAACGCCTCCACTATTTCTTCATCTATCTCCTTTAGAACTCTAGGATGTAGCCCACCTGGGCCCGGAGAGTTATCAATTTTTAGACCTCTTAGTTTCTCCAGCACTTTCTCCTTTGTGATGGCTACCATATTCAACTCTGCCCCCTGACTCTCCTGAATTGTTGGGATATTACTCATGTCTTCTACTGTGAAGACTGATGCAAAGTACTTATTTAGTTCCTCAGCTATTTCCTTGTCTCCCATCACTAGACTACCAGCGTCATTTTGGAGCGGCCCAATGTCTACTTTGGTCTCCCGTTTGTTTTTAATGTATTTAAAGAAACGTTTGCTGTCATTCCTAATGTTACTGGCTAACCTACCTTCATAATTGATCTTCTCTTTCCTTATTTCTCTCTTTGTTATCCTCGTGGTGTACCTTGTCGGCGAGAGCGGCAGCGGTGCTGTCGCCAGCGCCCTCAGGCTCGTGCCCACACAGGACGCCATCTCTAACCTCTTCCACGCCGCCCCCTCTCCCTCCATTACCCACTTACGGATCATCGCCACATTGGCAGCCCAATAATGGCCGCACAAATTCGGCAGCGCCAGCCCTCCCTGTCCCTACTACGCTCCAGAAACACCCTCTTTACCCTCGGGGTCTTATTTGCCCACATGAAACCCATGATGCTCCTACCTACCCGTTTGAAAAAGGCCTTGGGAATCATAATGGGAAGGCACTGGAACACAAAGAGAAACCTCGGGAGGACCATCATTTTAACCGACTGCACCCTGCCCACTAGCGAAAGTGGCAGCACATCCCATCTTTTGAAATCCTCCTCCATCTGCTCCACCAACTGCGTCAAATTGAGCTTGTGCAGGGCCCCCCAACTCCCAGCCACTTGGATCCCTAAGTACCGAAAGCTCCTTTCCGCCCTCTTCAACGGTAGATCGTCTATCCCCTTTCCCTGGTCCCCTGGATGCACCACAAAGAGCTCACTTTTCCCTACATTGAGCTTATACCCCGAGAAGTCCCCAAACTCTCCTAGGATTCGCATGCCCTCCGCCATCCCCTCCACTGGATCTGCCACATACAGCAACAGGTCGTCCGCATACCCGATGTTCCTCTCCCCCTCGGACCAGTCCGCTCCATTTCCTGGACTCCCTTAGTGCCATGGCCAGAGGCTCAATTGCCAATGCAAACAACAAGGGGGACAGGGGGCACCCCTGCCTCGTCCCTCGGTACAGCCAAAAGTACTCCGACCTCCGCCGATTCATAGCCACACTCGCCACCGGGGCTCTATATAGCAACCTGGCCCAGCTGACGAACCCCTCCCCGAACCGAAACCTCCACAGCACTTCCCAAAGATACTCCCACGCCACCCGGTCAAAGGCCTTCTCCGCGTCCATAGCTGCCACTACCTCCGCTTCTCCCTCCACCGAGGGCATCATAATCACATTGAGGAGCCTCCGCACATTAATGTTTCGCTGCCTGCCCTTTACAAATCCCGTCTGGTCCTCATGAATCACCCCCGGGACACAGTCCTCAATTCTCGTAGCCAGAACTTTTGCTAGCAACTTAGCATCCACATTGAGGAGCGAGATCAGTCTATACGACCCACATTGCAGTGGGTCCTTGTCCCGCTTCAGGATCAGAGAGATCAGTGCCCCGGACATTGTCGGGGGCAAGGTCCCCCCTCCCTTCCCTTATTGAAAGTCCTCACTAGCAACGGGCCTAGCAGGGCCACGTATTTCCTGTAAAACTCGACTGGGAACCCATCTGGCCCCGGGGCCTTCCCCGCCTGCATGCTCCCCAGTCCTTTAACCAGCTCCTCCAGCCCAATTGGCACCCCGAAACCAGCCACCTCCTGCTCCTCCACCCTGGTGAACCTCAGCTGATCCAAAAATCGGCGCATCCCCTCTTTCCCCGCTGGGGGCTCGGATCTGTACAGACCCCATTGAAGTCCCTAAATACCTTGTTTATTCTCACCGCACTCCGCACCGTATTCCCCCCGCTATCCTTAACTCCACCTATCTCCCTCGCTTACGAAGCTGGTGTGCCAGCATCCAACTCGCCTTCTCCCCATACTCATACGTTGCCCCCTGCGCTTTCCTCCACAGTGCCTCTGCTTTCCCTGTGGTCAACAGGTCGAACTCCGTCTGGAGGTTCCGCCGCTCCCTGAGTCGTCCCTCCTCGGGGGCCTCTGCATATCTCCTGTCCACCCTTAAGAGGTCCCCCACCAACCTCTCCCTCTCCCTGCCCTCTCTCTTCTCCCTGTGGGCCCTGATGAAGATTAACTCTCCCCTGACCACCGCCTTCAGTGCCTCCCAGACTACCCCCACCTGCACCTCCCCGTTGTCGTTGGCCCACATCCTCATCCGCCAATAATCCGGTCCCTCTCCTCTCCTAACTCCAGCTCCACCCAGTGCGGGGCGTGGTCTGAGATGGCTATGGCCGAATACTCCGGTGGAATACTCCACTTTCGGGATTAGCACCCTACTCAAAATAAAGAAATCTATCCGGGAGTAGGCTCTATGGACGTGGGAAAAGAATGAAAATTCCCTGGCCAGGGGCCTGACAAACCTCCATGGATCCACTCACCCCATTTGGTCCATAAACCCCCTAAGCACCTTGACCGCAGCTGGCCTCTTACCCGTCTTGGACCAAGAGCGATCCAGTGCTGGGTCCAGCACCGTGTTGAAATCCCCCACCCCATTATCAAGCTTCCTACCTCCAGGTCCAGAATCCGACCCAGCATGCAGTTCAGAAATCTGGCATCATCCCAGTTCATAAGAACTAGGAGCAGGAATAGGCCATCTGGCCCCTCGAGCCTGCTCCACCATTCAATGAGATCATGGCTGATCTTTTGTGGACTCAGCTCCACTTTCCGGCCCGAACACCATAACCCTTAATCCCTTTATTCTTCAAAAAACTATCTATCTTTATCTTAAAAACATTTAATGAAGGAGCCTCTACTGCTTCACTGGGCAAGGAATTCCGTAGATTCACAACCCTTTGGGTGAAGAAGTTCCTCCTAAACTCAGACCTAAATCTACTTCCCCTTATTTTGAGGCTATGCCCCCTAGTTCTGCTTTCACCCGCCAGTGGAAACAACCTGCCCGCATCTATCCTATCTATTCCCTTCATAAATTTACATGTTTCTATAAGATCCACCCTCATCCTTCTAAAGTCCAACGAGTACAGTCCCAGTCTACTCAACCTCTCCTCGTAATCCAACCCCTTCAGCTCTGGGATTAACCTAGTGAATCTCCTCTGCACACCCTCCAGTGCCAGTATGTCCTTTCTCAAGTAAGGAGACCAAAACTGAACATAATACTCCAGGTGTGGCCTCACTAACACCTTATACAATTGCAGCAGAACCTCCCTAGTCTTAAACTCCATCCCTCTAGCAATGAAGTCAAAATTCCATTTGCCTTCTTAATCACCTGTTGCACCTGAAAACCAACTTTTTGCGACTCATGCACTAGCACACCTAGGTCTCTCTGCACAGCAGCATGTTTTAATATTTTATCATTTAAATAATAATCCCTTTTGCTGTTATTCCTACCAAAATGGATGACCTCACATTTGTCAACATTGTATTCCATCTGCCAGACCTAAGCCCACTTAGCCTATCCAAATCCCTCTGCAGACTTCCAGTATCCTCTGCACTTTTTGCTTTACCACTTATCTTAGTGTCGTCTGCAAACTTGGACACATTGCCCTTGGTCCCCAACTCCAAATCATCTATGTAAATTGTGAACAGTTGTGGGCCCAACACTGATCCCTGAGAGACACCACTAGCTACTGATTGCCAACCAGAGAAACACCCATTAATCCCCACTCTTTGCTTTCTATTAATTAACCAATCCTCTATCCATGCTATTACTTTCCCCTTAATGCCATGCGTCTTTATCTTATGCAAAAACCTTCTGTGTGGCACCTTGTCAAAGGCTTTCTGGAAATCCAGATATACCACATCCATTGGCTCCCCGTTATCTACCGCACTGTTAATGTCCTCAAAAAATTCCACTAAATTAGTTAGGCAAGACCTGCCCTTTATGAACCCATGCTGCATCTGCCCAATGGGACAATTTCCATCCAGATGCCTCGCTATTTCTTCCTTGATGATAGATTCCAGCATCTTCCCTACTACCGAAGTTAAGCTCACTGGCCTATAATTACCCGCTTTCTGCCTACCTCCTTTTTTAAACAGTGGTGTCACGTTTGCTAATTTCCAATCTGCCGGGACCACCCCAGAGTTTAGTGAATTTTGGTAAATTATCACTAGTGCATTTGCAATTTCCCTTGCCATCTCTTTTAGCACTCTGGGATGCATTCCATCAGGTCCAGGAGACTTGATTACCTTTAGCCCCATTAGCTTGCCCATCACTACCTCCTTGGTGATAACAATCCTCTCAAGGTCCTCACCTGTCATAGCCTCATTTCCATCAGTCACTGGCATGTTATTTGTGTCTTCCACTGTGAAGACCGACCCAAAAAACCTGTGCAGTTCCTCAGCCATTTCCTCATCTCCCATTATTAAATCTCCCTTCTCATCCTCTAAAGGACCAATATTTACCTTAGCCACTCTTTTTTGTTTTATGTATTTGTAGAAACTTTTACTATCTGTTTTTATATTCTGAGCAAGTTTACTCTCATAATCTATCTTACTCTTCTTTATAGCTTTTTTAGTAGCTTTCTGTTGCCCCCTAAAGATTTCCCAGTCCTCTAGTCTCCCACTGATCTTTGCTACTTTGTATGTTTTTTCCTTCAATTTGATACTCTCCCTTATTTCCTTAGATATCCACGGTCGATTTTCCCTCTTTTTACCGTCCTTCCTTTTTGTTGGTATAAACCTTTGCTGAGCACTGTGAAAAATCACTTGGAAGATTCTCCACTGTTCCTCCACTGTTTCACTATAAAGTCTTTGCTCCAGTCTACCTTAGTTAGTTCTTCTCTCATCCCATTGTAATCTCCTTTGTTTAAGCACAAAACACTAGTGCTTGATTTTACCTTCTCACCCTCCATCTGTATTTTAAATTCCACCATACTGTGATCGCTCCTTCCGAGAGCATCCCTAACTATGAGATCCTGAATCAATCCTGTCTCATTACACAGGACCAGATCTAGGACCGCTTGTTCCCTCGTAGGTTCCATTACATACTGTTCTAGGAAACTATCGCGGATACATTCAATAAACTCCTCCTCAAGGCTGCCTTGACCGACCTGGTTAAACCAATCAACATGTAGATTAAAATCCCCCATGATAACTGCTGTACCATTTCTACATGCATCTGTTATTTCTTTGTTTATTGCCTGCCCCACCATAATGTAACTATTTGGTGGCCCGTAGATTTCTCCTATCAGTGACTGATTTCCACCCAAATGGATTCAACCTTATCCTCCATAGCACCGATGTCATCCCTTACTGTTGCCCGGATGTCATCCTTAAATAACAGAGCTACACCACCTCCCTTACCATCCACTCTGTCCTTCCGAAAAGTTTGATACCCTTGGATATTTAACTCCCAGTCGTGACCATCCTTTAACCATATTAAAAGAGTGGGGGGGGAAGAAAGGGGGGGGGGAGGAGAAAGAGGGGGGAGGAGAAAGAGGGGGGGGGGAGAAAGAGGGGGGGGGAGAAAGAGGGGGGGGGAGAAAGAGGGGGGAGAAAGAGTGGGGGGAGAAGGGGGGAGGAGAAAGAGGGGGGGAGAGAAAGAGGGGGGAGAGAAAGAGGGGAGAGAAAGAGGGGGGAGAAAGAGGGGGGGAGAAAGAGGGGCAGGGAGAAAGAGGGGCAGGGAGAAAGAGGGGGTAGAGAAAGAGAGGGGAGAAAGAGGTGGGGAGAAAGGGGGGAGAAAGAGGGGGGAGAAAGAGGGGGGGAGAAAGACGGGGGGAGAAAGAAGGGGGGGAGAGAAAGAGGGGGGGAGAGAAAGGGGGGGGAGAGAAAGAGGGGGGGATATACATTTACCAGTACCACCCACACCCCCTGCAACCTACCGCTCACCATCACATATCGACCTCCATTATCCACTACAATATTCATTGCCTCAAACGACACCCGCTTCCCCACCAGTATTGCAACCCCTCTGTTCTTCGCATCCAGCCCTGAATGGAATACCTGTCCTACCCATCCCTTTCTAAGTCTAACCTGATCTGCCACCTTCAAATGTGTCTCCTGGAACATAACCACATCTGCCTTCAGTCCCTTTAAGTGCGCGAACACCCGGGCCCTCTTGACCGGCCCATTCAGACCCCTCACATTCCAAGTTGTCAGCCGGACTGGGGGGCTATTCACCCCCCCCCCCCTGCCGACTAGCCATCTCCTTTTCTAGGCCAGCCACGTGCCCGCGCCTCCTGCGCCCTCCAGTCCCCCAGACGGCGGACCCCCGCCCCGACCACCTTTCCTATTTCCAGCTCCTCTTTGGCCAATGCAGCAGCAACCCTATACCCACCCTCTCCCCTCCCCCCGCTAGATCCACATCTAGCCCTTCTGCTCCCCCCATAACACTCCCGTAAGTCAGCTGACTCCGGCTGACCCCTGCCTCTCCCGCCCCCCCCCCCGCCCCAGTGTGAGAATCCCCCCTTCCTGGCAGTCAGTGTGCGCTCCTCTCCAGCACCGCCCATCCCCCCCCCCGGCCCCCACCCCCGACCTTCCCTAGCGCGGGAAACAGCCCGCGCTTTCCTGAGCCGGCCCCGCCCCCTCTGGCGCAGCTCCTTTTGCGGCCCTACCCCAATTCCCCATCCCTGGGCCTCCACTCCCCCTCTTCCTTCGTGGGGGTCTGCCGCTCCAACACCGATGCCCACACTCTCCCACAGTCTCCCCATCAAATCCCTTCACCCATCCCCATCCAGCACTCAAACCAAAGGATCATTCCCGAAACGTAATAAACACCATATACACAGTAAACATCCCCCCACAACAAACCCTCAATTTGAGTCCAACTTTTCAGTCCGTATAAAGCTCCATGCCTCATCAGGCGTTTCGAAATAGTGGTGCCGATCCTGGAACGTGACCCACAATCGCACTGGCTGCAGCATACCGAACTTCACCCCCTTCCGATGGAGCATCGCCATAGCCCGATTGAAACCAGCTCTCTTCTTAGCCACCTCTGCACTCCAGTCCTGGTAGATTCGGATCTCCGTGTTCTCCCACCTGCTGCTCCGCTCTTTCTTGGCTCATCTCAGGACACACTCTCTGTCCATAAAGCGGTGAAACCTCACCACTACAGCCCTTGGCGGCTCGTTGGCCTTGGGTCTCCTTGCTAGGACCCGGTGAGCCCCATTTAGCTCCAGGGGCCTCGGGAAGGCTCCCGCGCCCATTAGCGAATTGAGCATCATGCTCACATATCCCCCAGCATCGGGCCCCTCCACTCCTTCGGGGAGACCAAGTATCCGAAGATTCTTCCTCCTCGACCTATTCTCCAAATCTTTCCGCCCACCTCTTGTGCAGCGCCTCATGCGCCTCCACCTTCACCGCCAGGCCCAAGATCTCGTCCTCGTTCTCCGAGGCTTTTTGCCGCACCTCCCAGATCGCCACCTTGGGCCTTCTGGGTCTCCACTAGCTTCTCAATCGCCGCCTTCATTGGTGCCAGCATTTCGGTTTTCAGCTCCTCAAAGCAGCGTTTAAGAAACCCCTGTTGCTCCTGCGACCACTGCGTCCATGCTGCTTCGTCTCCACCCGCCGCCATCTTGTTTTTCCTCCCTCTCACTTTTCGCTGCTCCAAGATCACTTTTTTCACCGCTCCACTCCTGGTCCAATCCATATAATGTCGGGAGGACCTTGCTGTCACCTTCCCACACTGGAAGCCATTGAACAATTGCCGTTGGGGCCCCTCTAGAGAGCCCAAAAGTCCGTTCCCGGCGGGATCTGCCGAACGTGCGACCTACCTAGGCATAGCCGCAACCGGAAGTCACCATCAAAGGCCTTCTTTGCATCCATAACCACCTCAACCTCGCACCCCTCTGTAGGCAACATGATAACATTCAAGAGCTTCCTAATATTGGTTGCCCCTTAACAAACTCAGTCTGATCTTCCCCTATTACCCCTGGGAAACAATCCTCGATCCGTGTGGCCAGGATCTTTGCCAGCATTTTGAAGTCCACATTCAATAGGGAGATTGGTCGATATGACCCACAGTTTTCCTGGTCTTTGTTCCACTTCAAAATGTGAGAGATCGACGCCTGTGACAATGTTGGGGGAGCATCCCAACTCTGTTGCTTCGTTGAAGGCCTTTACCAACAGCAGTCCCAGCATCCCCGAAAAGATCTTATAAAATTTTACTGGGTATCCGTCTGGTCCCGGGTCCTTACCCGATTGCATTGCGTCTAGCCCCTCTATTACCTCCCCAAGCCCAATTGGGGCCCCCAGGCCCTCTACCAGCTCCCTGTCCACCTTCGGGAACTCCAGCACTCCCAATAATCGCCTCATCCCCTCTTCTCTGGCTGGGGGTACCGATTTATTCAGCTTGCTGTAGAAATCTCGAAACACTCCATTCATTCCCGCCGGATCCAAGACCACCTTCCCCCCTGTATCTCTCACTTTCCTAATCTCTCTCTCTCTCTCACTGCCTCCTGCTTCCTCAACTGATGTGCCAGCATCCTGCAAGCTTTTTCCCCATATCCATACACCGCTCCTCTCATGCTCCTCAGTTGTCCCACCGTCTTGCCCGTGGATAGGAGACCAAATTCCAACAGTAGCCTCTGGCGTTCCTTCAAAAGCCCTTTCTCTGGGGTCTCTGTGTACCTCCTGTTCACTTGTAGGATTTCTCCCACCAGCCTCTCCATCTCCATCCGCTCCACGTCCAAAGATGCCAAAAAACAGTACCGGACCAAGCTCGAGTCCCGTTGACTATGGCACGGTCTGCAAGACATAATGGGCTACAAAATGAAGGCATGTAAAATCGCAGGCTCCAACGCACCCCTCCCTGATGAGCTCAACGCATTCTATGCACCCTTTGAGCAAGAGGTCAGTGAGAGCACATCCTCCACCCCAGAAGCCTCGGAAGAACTTGTATCTGAGATCACCATTGCAGATGTAAGAGCAGCCTTCTCGAAGATCAACCCATGGAAAGCCACTGGCCTGGATGGGGTACACGGACAAGCTCTCAGGTCTTGTGCGGATCAGCTGGCAGGGGTATTTGCAGACATCTTCAATCTCTCTTTACAACAATCTGAGGCCCCTATCTGCTTCAAGAAGATGACCATCATCCCTGTACCAAAGAAAAGCCAAGCAGCATGCCTTAATGACTATCATTCAGTGGCTCTGACATCCATCATTATGAAGTGCTTCGAAAGGTTATTCTTGTCACGAATTAACTCCAGCCTCCTGGATTGCCTTGATACACTCAGTTCGCCGACCGTTGCAACAGGTCCGCAGCAGACACCATCTCCCTGGCACTGCACTGAACCCTGGGACATCTAGATAACAAGGACACCCATGTCAGACTCCCATTTATTGATTACAGCTCAGTCTTCAACACCATTATTCCTACGAAACTCATCTCCAAACTCCGTGGCCTGGGCCTTGGCTCCTCCCTCTGCGACTTGATCCTGAACTTCCTAACCCACAGGCCCCAATCAGTAAGGATAGGCAACAACACCTCCTCCTCCTCCACGATCGTCCTCAACACTGGTGCCCCATAAGGCTGTGTCCTCAGCCCCTACTATACTCCTTACACACCTATGATTGTGTGGCCAAATTCCCCTCCAACTCGATTTTCAGAATTGCTGATGACACCACAGTAGTGGGTCGGATCTCAAACAATGACGAGATAGAGTACAGGAATGAGATAGAGAATCTGGTGAACTGGTGCGACGACAATAATCTCTCCCTCAATGTCAACAAAATGAAGGAGATTGTCACCAACTTCAGGAAGCATAGTGGAGAACATGCCCCTGTCTACATCAATGGAAGTAAAAAGGGTTGAGAGCTTCAAGTGTTTAGGTGTCCAGATCACCAACAACCTGTCCTGGTCCCCCCATGCCGACACTATAGTTAAGAAAGCTCACCAACGACTCTACTTTCTCAGAAGACTAAGGAAATTTGGCATGTCAGCTACGACTCTCACCAACTTTTACAGATGCACCATAGAAAGTATTATTTCTGGATGTATCACAGCCTGGTATGGATCCTGCTCTGCTTAAGACTGCAGGAAACCACAAAAGGCGTGAATGTAGCCCAATCCATCGTGCAAACCAGCCTCCCATCTACTGACTCTGTCTACAATTCCCGCTGCCTCGAAAAGGCAGCCAGCATAATTAAGGACCCCACGCATCCCGGACATACTCTCTTCCAACTTCTTCTGTCAGCAAAAAGATACAAAAGTTTGAGGTCACGTACCAACCGACTCAGGAACAGCTCCTTCCCTGCTGCCATCAGACTTTTGAATGGACCTACCTCATATTAAATTGATCTTTTCTCTGCACCTTAGCTATGTCTGTAACATTACATTCTGCAGTCTCTCCTTCCTTTCCTATCTACAGTACGAAGTCTTACAACACCAAGTTAAAGTCCAACAGGTTTGTTTCGATGTCACTAGCTTTCGGAGCGCGGCTCCTTCCTCAGGTGAATGAAGAGGTATGTTCCAGAAACACATATATAGACAAATTCAAAGATGCCAAACAATGCTTGGAATGCGACCATTAGCAGGTGATTAAATCTTTACAGATCCAGAGATGGGGTAACCCCAGGTTAAAGAGGTGTGAATTGCATCAAGCCAGGACAGTTGGTAGCATTTCGCAGGCCAGATGGTGGGGGATGAATGTAATGTGACATGAATCCCAGGTCCCGGTTGAGGCCGCACTCATGTGTGCGGAACTTGGCTATAAGTTGGCCGAGTCGCACGAGTACGTACCACGTACCTGGTGGGTGGTGTTCTTCAGAACAGTGACCACGACACCACAACCCTGCCATGGCAATCTCTGCAAGACGTGCCAGATCATTGACATGGATACCACTATTACACGCGAGAACACCACCCACCAGGTACGTGGTACGTACTCCTGCGACTCGGCCAACGTTGTCTACCTCATACGCTGCAGGAAAGGATGTCCCGAAGCGTGGTGCATTGGCAAGACCATGCAGACGCTGCGACAACGAATGAACGGACATCGCGCAACAATCACCAGGCAGGAATGTTCCCTTCCGGTCGGCGAACACTTTAGCAGTCAAGGGCATTCAGCCTCTGATCTCCGGGTAAGCGTTCTCCAAGGCGGCCTTCAGGACGCGCAACAACGCAGAATCGCCGAGCAGAAACTTATAGCCAAGTTCCGCACACATGAGTGCGACCTCAACCGGGACCTGGGATTCATATCACATTACATTCATCCCCCACCACCTGGCCTGCGAAATGCTACCAACTGTCCTGGCTTGATGCAATTCACACCTCTTTAACCTGGGGTTACCCCATCTCTGGATCTGTAAAGATTTAATCACCTGCTAATGGTCACATTCCAAGCATTGTTTGGCATCTTTGAATTTGTCTATATATGTGTTTCTGGAACATACCTCTTCATTCACCTGAGGAAGGAGCAGCGCTCCGAAAGCTAGTGACATCGAAACAAACCTGTTGGACTTTAACCTGGTGTTGTAAGACTTCGTACTGTGCTCACCCCAGTCCAACGCCGGCATCTCCACATCATTTCCTATCTACGGAATGCAAGAAACATTACTTTTCGCTGTATACTAATACATGTGACAATAATAAATTAAATCAAACCACGTATTGAAGAAGGGCCAAACAGTGCGCAAATATACCAACAGATTAAAGTCATGCTGCTCTCACCAGAATCCTGGCCCATTATGACCCTACCGACCACAACTGCAGCAGTTGCCTCATCTACAGGTGCTGGGGAAGTCCTGTTTCAAGTGCAACTGGATGGGTGTCGTTGAACAGTCTATTCCGCTCCTTGGGTGCTCTCTGACACAGAAATGAAAGATACAGTTATAGATAAAGAGGCTCTTGTAGTCCCATGGGCTAGTGAGAAATTGTCCGACTATATCATCAGGCTGAAAGTAGCTGCTGAGACAGACCACAATCATGGCAAGGATTCTCCGAAATCCTGGGCAAGTGTTGACGCCGGCTTCAAAGCAAGCGCGAGCATCACCGGGGTCAATGGGCCTCCAGGCCCAGTCATTCTCCCCTTCCTCGGGGGCTAGCATAGCGCCAGAGTGCTGTACGTTGCTCCGGCGCCGAAAGACGGTCCTAAAAGGCAGGCGCAGGTCTGCGCATGTGCGCCACGGCCGATGCAGGTCCATGCATGTGCGCCACGGGTGTCGCCGCGCCGGCCCTGGGAAACATGGCGAAGCTCTACAGAGGCCTGGCACGGAGGAACATAGGCCCCCCCCCCCCCGGAATGAGCGCGCCCACCGATCGGTTGTCCCAAATCGCAGGGTCTGGCCACCGTGGAGCCCCCCCCCCAGAGTCAGCTCCCCCGCCCCCCTACCAGGCAGGCCCCCGCAGCCAGAATGCCGAGGTCTTGCCGGGTAGGACCTTAAGCGAACAACGCCGGTGGGATTCTGCGGGCACTTGGCCCGTCGAGTGCGGAGAATCGCTGGGGGGGGGGGGGGGGGGGGGGGGGGGGGGGCGCTTTCAACGGCCCCCGACCGGCGCGATTGGCGCCAATTCTCTGGTCGGCGGAGAATCTGCGGCATGGCGTTGGAGCGGCGTGGCGGGATTCGCACCCCCACCCGCCAATTCTCTGAAAAGGCGCAAGCTCGGAGAATCCCGCCCCATAAGTCCCATGATTGGATGAAAAGGATCTTGCCAGAATGTCCCCCAGAATCAAAAAAATTCACTTGCAACTAATGGGCTTTGCGTATGATACAGTATATGTTAAGGGCAAGCTAGAAATTGCAGCACACACATTATCCAGGGCCACAATCAACCATCCCACCACACAATAATTTGATCTGGTTAATGAGGTTGAGTCCTACTCTCAGTTTGTGGCAACACAAATGTCAGCGAGCTCCAAAAAGCTACAACTGATACGCCAAGAGCAGATGTAGGATGAAGAATTTGCATCCGTCAACACTACAAGCAATGTTGGCCACAGCAGCATTTTGAACGGTTATGAAACTATACTTTGAACAAGATGGAAACACTTCACCACAATTGATGAACTGCTGGATTACAACGAGAGGTTGGTAATTCCCATCTCATCCCGACCAGAGATCCACCAAAGCTCCATGGGCATCAAAATGCAGAGCACAAGCCGTCTAGTGTGGTAGTCTGGAATATCAAGGATGATGAGGACAGAATATAAGGTACCATACCAGAAACCTGCCAAGGTTGAACGAAGAAGAGAAGTTTTGGGTAAGAAACCAAAACAGAGAAGATATCATCGACCAATGAGATGACGATCAACAATGGTCTAACTTGCTGCATACCCCAGGAGGCACAATAAGAAGGAACAGGAGAAACTGTATCCTCATTCCTCAGAGAACCTTACATTATACATTTGGGAGAACCAGATGTTAAAAGTCAAACTGACTGCAATTCTTACTGAAGATCGACATAGTCACTGAATATATTTAAGAAGGAAATAGATTTCTAGACTCAAAAGCGCCAAGGGGCATGGGGAGTGTGCGAGGCTATGGCATTGAGACAGAGGATCAGCCATGATCATATTGAAAGCGGAGCAGGCTTGAAGTGTCAAATGATTTACCGCCATGTCAGCTTCATCCCACCAACGGGATGCTCCGTTACGCCGGCTGGTCAATGAGGTTTCCCATTGTGGGGCAGCCCCACGCCGTCGGGAAACCCCCGGGCTGCCGGCAAAACGGAGCGTCCCACTGGCGGAGAAGGCTCACAAGGTCACGATCAGGCGGAGTTGTGAAACTTTCAGACCGATTAAACCTATGAAACCAGATATTTTGGGGGTATGGGGTTGTACATAAATATAAATGTGACATATATTTGGGCAAAGACTTGGGGAGATGTAGTATTAGGATGTTCAGGGCTGAAAGAGTTAAGTGTGGGACTGGAGAAAAAGCCCTACCCGCATGATGATGGCAGAGTCACATGACCAGGGCCGAATAGGAGAAAGCTCAGAGCCCAGTTTGAGTAACACCCGTACTTGTACACATCTGTAAATAGTTATGTTATTACAATGAACCAGACATCTCTCCATCTCTGAAACTGTTCCTAAGCCAGTCAAAATGAAATACAGTACGGGGAGCGAAGGGATCCGGGCAGTGATAGTTACCAGGAAGTCGGCAGATCCGCCTCTAACGCTGACTCTGTCGGTTGACCGAAACGGGGAGCCTGGTTACCACAGCAACAGACAGACGCCGTCACCTCTCGCGAGATGGGAGCGGGATCTCCCGCAGGAGTACGGCCATTTTAACTCCGTGACTGGCGCCCGCCGGAGGCGGCCACTCAATAGAGAGCGGCTCAGTGTAATTGTGGGCCCCGTCCCGATGGGGGAAGGGTTGGCAGCAGGGTTAAAACAGCGGAAAAACTTTCTATCCCACCGTGCCGCCCTTCCCCAGATCCAGTAGGAGCACGGGGCTGTGGAGAGCTTCTGGCAGCTGTTTATGGGCAGCAGCCAGCTGTGCCTCTGCTGCCGGCGGTGAGTGGATTTCTGTCTGTTTTAGGAGTTGCACATGGCGCCCACAGCATGTTGGATCCACGGTAGTGACCCGGAATCCAGAAGATGCATAACTGTTCAAACGTATGACGAACTAAATTGCAAATTGCTATCAAGGTCATTTAATAATAATCTTTAATGTCACGAGTAGGCTTACAATTAACACTGCAATGAAGTTACTGTGAAAGTCCCCTCGTCGCCACACTCCGGCGGTGCCTGTTTGGTTATACAGAGGGAGAATTCAGAATGTCCAATTATCCTAACAGCTTGTCTTTCGGGACTTGTGGGAGGAAACCGGAGCACCGGGAGGAAACCCACGCAGCCACTGGGAGAACGTGCAGACTCCACACAGACCATGACCCAAGTTGGGAATCGGACCTGGGACCCTGGTGCTCTGAAGCAACAGTGCTAACCACTGTGCTACATGTGATATTCGATCCCACCAGCTAATTCAGTGACACCATGGTGCATATTCTCAATGCAATCAAAACATGTATTTTGCTTGGAGTTCTGCCTGTCTGCCACACTTTGTGTAGACCAAGTGGAAAATTCATACCCTGTCAATTTTCAAATCCTCAACCCTAATCAAATCATAGAATTTACAGTGCAGAAGGAGGCCATTCGGCTCATTGAGTCCCTGCAATCTTAGATTTTTCTAAGGAATATACGTTTCTGCAATATTTCCTCGTAATTTAGCCCATGACGACCTGGAACATTTTGGTGAACATGTGCAAAAATATGAAGCAGTGTCCAGAACTATACACAGTACTCCAAATACGGTACAACCAGGGCTATCTGTTTGGCATTCCCTTTACGTTTTAGCTTTCAAGTTAAAGGCTAACATTTTTGGTGCTTCACTGCATTTCGGTGATCAGTGTCATGAACCCCTAAATTTCTTTGGATTTCCACTGATTCTAACTTTTCACTTTTTAAATATGCCAGATGTTCTTTATTGTCTTTTGGTTCAGGTGTTGCTCATAATCACACTTTAAGCTTGGAGAGATCAGAAACATTTTCTTTATTTTTTTCATGACATCTGGTACATAGAAGGACGATTAAACTGGCTTTGTTCTATTCACAAAAGTTTCTAGTACAGCTGTGAAATGTGGCCTTCTGGAACATTTGCACATAACTATTAGTGCCTAGTGTAGCGACCTAAAATGGCTGATTCCCGATTAATTTGGCCAAAACCCGATATAAAATGGCTAACCAAAAAGGCTGATGGGAAAAGCAGCCAACGGGACACAAACGGACAGCTGCAGACAGAATAGCGTATTCGGCTCTGGGGAAGTCGGCCCAGATCGATACCTGCGACTATTAGCAGCACATCAACACAGACATTGCAGTTTAATCGGCTATCCCCGGGAACAATTGCAACATATTAGCAATTGAATGCCGGGCCAGACCTCTCGGCGCCTGCAGTGGCCGAAACAAAGACAGGTGAACGACCACCCCCCGATCGAGGAATCGTCCCATTATTGGAGCATATCGAACCCAGTGATTGGGAACAAGTCCAATCACTTGGGACTCGGGGTCAAGGGCCGCCCCGAGAGGCGGGAAGCCCCTGTGCCCTATAAATTGAGGGGCCAAGTTCAGATCGCTCTCTCTCCCTTCTGCTCGCGACCTTCGCAAGAACACCGACCAGAAACTGCAAGTTTGACTCCAGCGATCGCTACCTGATAGAGACTCCTAGCCATCGACCCGTATCAGCCTTTTGAATCCCGCAGGCCAGACCCAATTCGATAAGCCATTCGTTTCCCTGACCTGGTGGGCCATCCCCAAAAGTTAAGTATTGGCCAGTAGTGGTAGGTAGTGATACAGAAAGTAGGGTTATTGTGTAAGTATTTATTGCTGTACATAATAAATGACCGTTGATTTCAATCTTACTAAGCGGTGTGCTGTCTTATTAATCATAACTCGAGCTTGAACCACGTGGCGGTATCAGAAAGATACCTGGCGACTCGTGAGCAAAGGTGACATAATCAGAGCTAATAAAACTAAGGCTAATAAGAGCAACATAATTGGCGACATGGAAGTGGAAAACCACTCCGGGAGAACCCCAGAAATTTGAATAGAATCCAATTGGAAACAAAAACAAAAAAACCCACAAGTGTTCAAGCGGTTCTGGTTAATAATTCACAATTCGGAAGTGTGTGTATGCATGCGTAACTAACAGGGGTGTAAGGTAAAACTGATAGATTTTGTTGCGTCAAAACTGTCGGAAGTTGGTATTTTCAGAATTTAGCGCAAGCCGTACCCGCATCTACGATACCACCTTAGCCCCCTGTTCCAAATTTGAACTAAGCAAGCAGATAAGAGAGATGGCAATGCAGGCAATGCAACGCCTCATGAAACCCGAAGAATTTGCGGTCGCACCAATCAGCAGCATTAAAGTGGGACAGTGTCCCATTTGGGAAGTGGAAATTCGGAAATTTCTACAGGGCAAAGGATGGCCCGTGTGGAGCGGTTTCTGTAATAATGACGACTCAGGTCCTGGGAGTATAGGGCATACTTGGTGGGAGAACATGAGTGAAATTCATAAGAAAAGCTTAGCAAAAGCGTGCAAGCTGATGGCAATCGTGTCCTGTATGGCACAATTGCGAGGCACAGAGGAGGTCGTCAGGACGCTCCGGAAAGAAATAGAAGGCATACATCGTATGAGTAAAATCGATGTATGCGAGTTGGAAAAGGAGAACCTGGAATTGAAAAGGCAGTTAAAAGCCAAGGACGAAGAGGTGGCTGACGCCAAACGG
Source organism: Scyliorhinus torazame (assembly GCF_047496885.1). Lineage (NCBI taxonomy): Eukaryota > Metazoa > Chordata > Chondrichthyes > Carcharhiniformes > Scyliorhinidae > Scyliorhinus > Scyliorhinus torazame. Next base: position 113,932,129 of record NC_092712.1, on the reverse strand, counting down.
GATCACCAGTCTTGTCTGGCGCATTTAAGCAGTTTTCAATCCCAGTATGAGAAGGCTTATCAGGACACGCAGCGTGCAGTCCTGGTTAAGAAAGAGACAGAAGCAGGTGGAGACGCGACAGAAGCATTGTAGTGATCTCAAGGCAGCCTTGAGAGTGCTCCACGCTGCAACCACGGAACAAAGGCAGAATACCATAGACCACGCGAAGTGCCGAAAGCAAGTTGCAGACCTGCAATCAATGCTTTCTGTCCAAAAGGGATTCCAAGAAACCTTTGGGGAAAGTTTAGAACAGGAAGATGGCCCTGATTGGGAAGAATTGCAGGAGACAGCGCAGAGATATGTTCAAGGAACATGTGCGCAGGGAAAGCCCCAAAGGAGGAAAGCACCCCCACCCCCCACACAGCAGGTAGTTCAGGCTCCCATGAACCCTGTAACAACCCACCGCACAGCCACAGCAGACGAGGCGGAAGTCTTATATTCCACCCCCCTCACAGTGACCCAATTACGGGACGCGTGTGCTAAAATCACACCATTCCTCCCCACTTCAGACCCACACCATTTCTTTGCCACCGTCAAACACCACGCGACCTTGTACGGCCTGGATGAGAAAGAGCAGGTAAAGCTCACGGTCCTCAGCTTAGACCCATCGGTCGCAGCAGCCCTTCCCGACCCACAGAATGTAGGAGGAGGCAACCTTGCAGAAATGCATACCGCGATCCTGGATGCGATCAGGCACAACCGGGGCGACCCCGTAGATGGCCTAAATAAGTGCAGACAGAAAAAGTCGGAACACCCCACAGCGTTCGCAGGACGCTTGTGGATTCACTTTGAAGCCGTTTTCGGAAACGCAGACCGTGCCCATTTGTCCGCAGACAATATGGCCAAATGGACCCGCACCCTTATCTCCCATGCCATGGAAGCAGGACAGAATGCCTGTAGTAATTATGACCCATCGGAGGAGGCTCATAATGAGAAGTGGGTGGTCAAAAGATTGTCCCGCGTTTGGGAACAGTCGGCTCACAATAAACCCGCCGCTAGAATCCCGAGGAAAAGCAAGCCGCCGCAGACGTGCAGGCAGTAAGAACCACTCTTCACAACCCCGCCTGGGTAAATGAGGGAAAGAGCAGCCCCCCAGCAAAACCGCAAGAATGCTACAATTGCGGACAGTTGGGACATTTTGCCAAAGAATGCAATGCCCCTAAAAGGCCACAGAGAGCCCAACAGACAGGCACTCTCAATAAGAAAAAGGCAGAGCGCCCAGTCCGATCAGACAGACTTGACCGGAACGGACTGACGGTGTACAGGCTCCCCCAGTTGGGTCTGCGATACCCTTTGGGATAGGTCAGGACGACCCATAGTCGCAGCGAAAGTTAGGGGACAGCCGATCGAGCTTCTCTGGGACACAGGAGGGTCCCGCACCACCTTAAATTCCTCCACCCGTGGTAAGGACACGTGGCCCACTACAGCCACTATCACCCTCAGCGGCTTCACAGGCCACTCACAGCAGGGACTCATCACAACCCCTGTACCCATCCAAATCGGAACCATTAACACAAAACACCCCGTAGTTTTAGTTGACCTGCCCCCAACAGCAGAGCACATTTTAGGGATCGACTTCATGAATTCCCACCACCTCTCATTCAATCCAGTCAACCAGTGTGTCTGGAAGATGGCGAAATCCGCTAGAGCCCCCGCAACGCTCAACATAGGGGATTATATGAACAAAATTAGCGCAGGAGGCGAGTTTTGGTTCAACCCCACCACACTCAGCACGGACCGACAGGTTAGGGCAGTCCTGCAAAAAAACAGGGCAGCATTCGCGACCCACAAACACGACTGTGGACGGATGACTGGTTCCGTACAAATAACAGGACCGGACCCTAGACCCCAAAGGCAGTACGGATTCTCCCTAGAAGCAGAGGGAGAAATCCTAAAGGTTATAGAAAGTTTATTAGAGCAGGGCGTCCTAAGATCGGTAGCCTCAACTAATAATGCCCCGATTTGGCCAGTAAGGAAACCCGACGGATCATGGCGCTTGACCATTGATTATCGGGAACTCAATAAAGTCACCCCCATAGCTGCCCCCACCGTTGCAACAAGTCCCGAGACCATGCTCAAACAGGGACTCCATAGAAAACATAGAAAATACAGCACAGAACAGGCCCTTCGGCCCACGATGTTGTGCCGAACCTTTGTCCTAGATTAATCATAGATTATCATTGATTTTACAATGCAGAAGGAGGCCATTCGGCCCTTTGAGTCTGCACCGGCTCTTGGAAAGAGCACCCTACCCAAACTCAACACCTCCACCCAACACCAAGGGCAATTTGGACATTAAGGGCAATTTATCATTGGCCAATTCACCTAACCCGCACATCTTTGGACTGTGGGAGGAAACCGGAGCACCCGGAGGAAATACACGCAGACACGGGGAGGACGTGCAGACTCCGCACAGACAATGACCCAAGCCGGAATCGAACCTGGGACCATGGAGCTGTGAAGCAATTGTGCTATCCACAATGCTACCGTGCTGCCCTTAAGAACAAATAAATCTACACTATATCATTTTACCGTAATCCATGTACCTATCCAATAGCTGCTTGAAGGTCCCTAATGTTTCCGACTCAACTACTTCCACAGGCAGTGCATTCCATGCCCCCACTACTCTCTGGGTAAAGAACCTACCTCTGATATCCCTCCTATATCTTCCACCTTTCACCTTAAATTTATGTCCCCTTGTAATGGTGTGTTCCACCCGGGGAAAAAGTCTCTGACTGTCTACTCTATCTATTCCCCTGATCATCTTATAAACCTCTATCAAGTCGCCCCTCATCCTTCTCCACTCTAATGAGAAAAGGCCTAGCACCCTCAACCTTTCCTCGTAAGACCTACTCTCCATTCCAGGCAACATCCTGGTAAATCTTCTTTGCACCTTTTCCAGAGCTTCCACATCCTTCCTAAAATGAGGCGACCAGAACTGTACACAGTACTCCAAATGTGCCCGATATTTCATGGTTTTGGACGTCAGTAATGGATTCTGGTCCATTCCATTGGCAAAGGCGTGCCAGTACAAACTTGCCTTCACTTTCAGAGCGCAGCAGTACACGTGGACATGCCTGCACAAGGCTTCCACAACTCCCCCTCCATTTTCCACCGACAGCTGGCAAATGGACTAGCGAAATTTTCTCGCCCGGAATGTCTGGTACAGTATGTAGACGATCTACTACTGCAGACAGACACAAAGGAAGAGCGCATTGAGCTTCTGTCCGAACTCTTGGAATTACTACATTCCATTGGCTGTAAAGTCAACACCAAAAAGGCCCAGATATTGGAAGAAAAAGTGGTATATTTGGGTACTATCATCACACACGGCAAACGCGAGATCGAGCACAAAAGAATTGACTCGATCGCTAAATTGCCCCTTCCCCAAAACGTTTCAGCCCTCCGGTCGTTTTTAGGACTGGTTGGCTACTGCCGAAACCACATTGACGGTTTCGCCAGCAAGGCAGCGCCCCTCTCAGACCTCTTAAAGAAAGGAGCTCCCTGGGAGTGGCTTCCGCAGCATACGGATGCTGTGGAATCATTAAAACAGGCGCTCATAGCCGCCCCCACATTACAAGTTCCCGGCCCGCTTTCCCCTTACGCAATAGAGGTAGCAACCACAGACCACACCCTTTCAGCCGTGCTCCTGCAGGAACGGCATGACCAGCTAAGATCCGTGGCTTATGCCTCCCGAATTTTAGATGCTGTGGAGCAGGGATTCTCAGCTTGTGAGAGGCACCTGCTCGCAGTTTTCTGGGCAGTCCAGTACTTTTCATACATTACCGGACTGAACCCCATCATCATTTTGACCGAACACACCCCCACCCAACTTTTACTAGACGGACGACTTAAAGACGGTACCGTCAGCCAAATCTGAGCTGCTCGGTGGATCCTTCTCTTACAAGGACTGGACATCACAGTCAGATGGCCCAAAACACACACATACTTAGCGGACAATCTACAGTACTCCGGAACCCCCCATGAGTGTGAAATCATCTCGCCCCACCATAATACAGGCCCCTTTATCGCGAAAACACCCCCCAGAAAACTAGCCACTCCATCTGAAAGCCCCCCTCACCCGGACACGTGTGACCCCATTAGGATCTATGTGGATGGATCTTCCACAGTCCTGGATGGGCAACGCATAACAGGTTGTGGGATTTATGTGGCGGACGCGCAGGGATGCGCCCTTGAGGAAATCGCATTAAAATTACCTGGACCCTTAGGCGCGCAGGCAGCTGAGCTTGCGGCCATCGCTTACATTATAGAGCACCCTGATTCCTTACCCAGCCCAGCAGACATATATTCAGACAGCCTATACGTTTGCAAAGCCTCACCGAATTTCTGCCCCTCTGGGAAACAAGAGGATTTGTTTCCGCGGATGGGAAACCCCTCCCCTCAGCCCCATTACTCCGCCATATTCTGCAAAAAGCCAAGGACAGGACTTTTGGCATTATAAAAGTCCGCAGCCACCATCGTTCCTCTCCCCCTGGAAATGTAAATGCCGACGCACTGGCTAAAGCAGGATCCAGGCATTGGTACTTTTGGAAGCCCCCCGAAAGCGCCCCAGTGAGTGCAGTTCAGGTCACGCAAACTAGGATCGAAGATCTAGTAGAGGCCCAGAATCAGGATAGCACTCTTACTGAGATCGTGAAAGGGAAGTTTCCAGCCCCATACAAGAGGTTCAGAAATACGATAACCACACATGACGGTGTGGTGTTGAAAGACACTCTTTATGTAGTTCCGAAGCAGGATAGGAACCAATTAATCTGTTTATTCCATGATGGTCATGGACACCTGGGAATCGATCCCACCGCAGCCCACCTCAAACAACTTTGTTGGTGGCCAAATCTTAAAGAGGATGTATCCCATTACATTGAGAATTGCCTCATCTGCGCACAGAACAACCCAGATAGATATGCCAAAAAGGCACAACTCAGCCACACCCGACCCGTTAACGGCCCCTGGACTAACCTCCAGATTGATTTTATAGGTCCATTGCCCCCTTGCAGGAATGGCTATAAATATGTTCTGGTGGTCATAGACACTTTTTCAAGTGGGTGGAAGCATTTCCAGCCCGCACTAACACCGCGAAAACCACAGCCAAAATCCTAAACCACCACATCTTTACAAGATGGGGACTCCCCCGCAGTATTGAATCGGACCAAGGTTCTCACTTTACGGGACGGGTATTGCAGAACGTCCTCACGATATTTGGCATAACCCAAAAATTTCACATTGCGTACCACCCACAATTGAGTGGTATAGTGGAGCGCATGAATCGGACCCTAAAAACCACCCTCCGAAAAATGGTCCAGCAGAACAACACCACTTGGGATTCTGTCCTCCCTTTGTGCTGATGTTTTTGCGTAACACTGTTTCCACCTCCACAGGTTACACCCCACACACCCTCATGACCAGACGCCCCATGAAAGGGACAGAGTACTTGTTGGGTTTAGACCTGACCAGCCTTGAAGTTACGGCCCTCACCCACGAGAAAGCCGTTGAGCAATTACTTGCGGATGTAAAAACGGCTCAGTTAGCAGCCGCTGTTAAACTTGGCACTAAAAGAAAACAGAGCAAGGCCTGTTTTGATAAGGCAGTACATGCAACGGAGTATAATATAGGACAACAAGTGATGTTGTCTGTGTATAACCCCAGCACATTTCTGTCTCCGAAATACTCGGGTCCGTACTCCATTACTGATAAAGTAAGCCCATCGGTATATAAAATCAAATACCCAAATGGTAAGACTGCGTGGTTTCACATAAACCAGTTAAAGGCTTATGGAGCACAGTCAAACCACGCCCAACACGTCATGCTTGACGCAGCAGACCAAACCCCGCCCACAGCCAACGTGACCACACCAACCCCCGCCACGTCCAGCCCAGACACGCACTCGCCCCCGACTCCACCCACAAACTTTACACTCCGCCCCGGTACGCCCACAGACTGCAGCAGCAGAGACAGCGACTGACCCCCGCGACCTATAAAACCATAATAATAAAACATGCACTTGCGTTTTTCTGTAAATAAAAAAAAAATGTACAAAACCCCAGTAACAGAGATCCTGCGCTTGACTGCCAAGCCAGGAAAGAGTATATTGAATGTTATAATTGTTGTTGTACGTTTTAGAAAAATAGGATGATGCAATGCTTGATGAGTGTATTTAGGTAAAATTAGAGGTTCCAAGTTTTTATTTTGTAGATACATGCCCCTGCCTGACATAGCGCCCTCAAGAATTGTTTAGGTAAATTTTTGTGCATAGCTAGGGTCAGAGTGGTGGCCATGTAGGAGGTGTCCCCCCGGTCAGGGAACGGGAAGGACAACATTTATGTGATCCTTCACACTTCGCGTTAGGATCACAAGGAGGGTCTGTAGCCACCTAAAATGGCTGATTCCCGATTAATTTGGCCAAAACCCGATATAAAATGGCTAACCAAAAAGGCTGATGGGAAAAGCAGCCAACGGGACACAAACGGACAGCTGCAGACAGAATAGCGTATTCGGCTCTGGGGAAGTCGGCCCAGATCGATACCTGCGACTATTAGCAGCACATCAACACAGACATCTGCAGTTTAATCGGCTATCCCCGGGAACAGTTGCAACATATTAGCAATTGAATGCCGGGCCAGACCTCTCGCCGCCTGCAGTGGCCGAAACAAAGACAGGTGAACGACCACCTCCCGATCGAGGAGTCACCCCATTATTGGAGCATATCGAACCCAGTGATTGGGAACAAGTCCAATCACTTGGGACTCATGGTCAAGGGCCGCCCCGAGAGGCGGGAAGCCCCTGTGCCCTATAAATCGAGGGGCCAAGTTCAGATCGCTCTCTCTCCCTTCTGCTTGCGACCTTCGCAAGGATATCGACCAGAAACTAAGTTTGACTCCAGCGATCGCTACCCAATAGAGACTCCTAGCCATCGACCCGTATCAGCCTTTTGAATCCCGCAGGCCAGACCCAATTCGATAAGCCATTCGTTTCCCTGACCTGGTGGGCCATCCCCAAAAGTTAAGTATTGGCCAGTAGTGGTAGGTAGTGATATAGAAAGTAGGATTATTTGTGTAAGTATTTATTGCTGTACATAATAAATGACCGTTGATTTCAATCTGACTAAGCGGTGTGCTGTCTTATTAATCATAACTCGAGCTTGAACCACGTGGCCGTATCAGAAAGATACCTGGTGACTCGTGAGCAAAGGTGACATAATCAGAGCTAATGAAACTAAGGCTAATAAGAGCAACACTAGCTATTTACACATGATACAATATATAACCATTTGGATCTGCCCTTACGTGATCCAAAATGATGGCATGACATTTAAACCTGCATTGAGTACCATCTGCCACAATTATTTTTAAAAATGATTTAAGGATGTGGGCATTGCTGGCTGGGCCAGCATTTATTCCCCATCCCTATTTGCCCTTCAGAAGGTGGCAGTGAGCTGCCTTCTTGAACTGCTAAATGTTTGTGGAAGGGGGAGAATCAATTGGGTTGCTCTGCGCTGGATGATGTTACGATCCTGGACCAGACCCCAACAGTGGACAGGATACTGGTCAGAGACCCGTGATATTTTATTTTAATTTTGTAAGATTGTGGGGAAAGGATACTTCGTTCCAGGCATTTAGTATATTAAAATAACTTTATTATGAACACAGTACGGTAGCATAGTGGTTAGCACAATTGCTTCACAGCTCCAGGGTCCCAGGTTCGATTCCCGGCTTAGGTCACTGTCTGTGCGGAGTCTGCACATTCTCCCCGTGTGTGCGTGGGTTTCCTCCGGGTGCTCCGGTTTCCTCCCACAATCCAAAGATGTGCAGGTTAGATGGATTGGCCATGCTAAATTGCCCTTAGTGTCCAAAATTGCCCTTAGTGTTGGGTGGGGTTACTGGGTTATGGGGATAGGGTGGAGGTGTGGGCTTGGGTAGGGTGCTCTTTCCAAGAGCCGGTGCAGACTCGATGAGCCGAATGGCCTCCTTCTGCACTGTAACTTCTATGAAACAGTATTACAATATCTTTAATATCACACAAGAAAATAGCTTACTATTATCCCTTACACAATGCTAATCAATACAGTGACACAACACTTCGCTATTATCTTTATTTCCACGCAAACAACAAAACCATCTGCTCTCAGCCCACTTTGAAATCAGCTAGCAATCCCTGGTATATTTGCTTAAGAGATGCTCTTTGGAGAATGTCAGAACAGGATCTCCAGCAGAAGTCTTGAGAAACTGTCTCATAGTTTGACTTCCAAGAACCAACTGAACTGTCGCTCTTAACTCGCTGTTGAGACTGCCTATCTTGTTCATGGGCAAATCTTGAACTCAGTCGTGCTGCTTCTGGTCTGTTCCCAGTCAAATCTTTAACTGAGCTGCAGTGATAGCAGATGTTTGACTTCAGCTCATATCCCAAACTAAACTGAATTGCTTTTCTGCAAAATGTCTGGTACTCTAGTTCCTCCCATTAGTCACATAATCTTACCAAGATGAACACAATCTGGGATTCTCTGTCGGTGGGATGCTCCGCTTTGCCGGCAGTACATCCACACCTGTGGGTTTTCAGATGGTGTGGTATGTCCACAATGGGAAACCCCATTGGCCGGCTGCTGGAATGGAGGATCGTGCTGCCAGCGGGGGCGGGCGCGCCAGAAAAAGGGGTTGGCAGGATGGAGAATCGCGCCCAATGTATCTAATTAACTACGCCACAGGGGACCATCTTAATCCAAACAAAATTCCATTAGTCCAAGCTTTTAAGATACTTGAATTACACCTTCGACTCTCAAAAACATAGTTGCTTTTTAAGTCAGAATTTTAAAAAACGCTACTGCAGCGGTCATACACACTAACCCAGGCTTTTAACCCTTACTGCACCAAATACACATAATACAGGTTGAAAATCCCTTATCCAAAATGTTTGGGGCCGTGTGCGCATTGGAGTTCGGAAATTTTCAATTTCTGAATATAATGCGCAAGTGTGCCGTGCATTGGGAACTGCACATGTGCGGAACAATGGGAACTGCGTATGTGCGGCGTGCATAAGGAACTGCGCATGTGTGGTGCGCTTGAAAAAAAGTGCAGATTTCGGAATTTCTCAGTTTTTGGAATTTCGGTAAGGGATGCTCAACCTGCACAATATATCTGAATTTCCTGAATTCGTCGCAATGTGTGTCATGTGAGAATACCTTTAAGAAATGGGTATTTTTATAGAATAACTGTAGTGGGTGTATCTTTAAGAAATGGGTGTTTACTACTGCAGTGATATCAGAGAGTGGGTGGAGCTGGGCTGTCTGTCAGCTTTTTACTTTAGCTTTAGGCTTTTTGCTGCAGGGTGGGGTTGGCTTCATTTTAGTTTTGGAGAAGCTGCAATCACAGCAGGATGTATGTGATTCCCTGCAAGCTGATGAATGTCCATTTGCTGATTTTAATATCGTAACTGTCCTCAGTAGTGAATTTAAACCTGATGTGCTTCTGTTTTAAAGTTATTTTTTAAAGTCTCATGGATGTTAAAAGGACAGCTTAAGCATTACCTCGTGTTGTATTCTTTGGGGGTTGTATTTGAATTAATGGTTGCTAAGATGTTCACTGTATGTTTTAAAAAGGTCAACTTGAGTTCATAGAATAAACATTGTTTTGTTTAAAAAAAATACTTTTCCATTTCTGCTGTACCACACCTGTAGAGTGGGCCGTGTGCTCCCCATACCACAATCTGTTAAACGTTGTGGGTCAGGTGAACTCCATGATACACTTTGGGGTTCTCTAATCCCTGGCCCATAACAAGTGTTTTTGGAGCTGCACTCGTCCAGGCAAGTGGAGAGTAATCAATCCATCACACTCCTGACCTATGCCTTGTAGATTCTGGACAAGGTTAGGGGGATCAGGCGGTGAGTTACTTGCCGCCGGATTCCTAGCCTTTGACCTGGTCTTGTAGCCACGGTATTTATATGGCTAGTCTGTGAATTCGCTATTCTCAGTCCGGATGAAATGATCAATCGAACACCAAGTCACTTCAACGTACGTTTATTCACGGCCGGGGCTGCACCACTGTACTTCGGGGGAGCACAGCAGCAAGCCAATATTAGTACAGTCGACAGTAGCTTATATACAATATGATACTGTCCCTTTTCTAAGGACGGCCCCCTTAGAGGCGGCCCCCTTAGAGGCCCAAGTTAGGGGCACATTCTGTTGCTCTCAGCTAAATTATAATTATTTTTAAATGAGGAACTCATTCCCAAAGCTGCGTCCTGTTATTGCAGACTGCCTAGTACAAAAGCAGAAGTGATTCATCTCTGAAGTCACGTACACAGTTACAAAGCTTTGACATTCCATTTCCCATCAAGCTCTATTTGCCATTCCATTTCCCATCAAGCTCTATTTGACATTCCATTTCCCATCAAGCTCCGATTCTATCTTGAGCCAAACTCTCATTCCCCCCTTTTATCATTTTATGATAACTTCTAATCCATAGCCACTTGCGTTAGTCTTTTGCATTCTATCTGAACTTCTATCAGTTTCCTCCGTTCCTCTGCACCTTCTTTCTCATCCATTAGCTCTTCAATGCTCACTTCATGTTGCTGTATTAACTGTTGGGAAATTACTGCTGCACCGACACGTTTGCATAATCATTTCATTAGGAAGCTAAGCATGATTATTACAAGTATTACAACTACCAGGATTATTAATCCATGCACCAGGTAAGACCCCCATGATCCGTCAAATAACCAATCTACCCACCCATCTCTTGATGTTTCATGCAGTTTCTTAACCTCTTTGCAGATATGATCCACGAGGTGGGTGATGTTCTCCGAACTATCGGGGATGTAGGTGCAACATTCCGAAACGATCACGCCATATGTCCTCTTGTTGCTCCCATTTCATTATTTATCTCTGCTAGTGCTTCAGTGGTGTCGTTTGCTACCTCTTCTAGGATTTTTGCTACCTTCCTTATTTCCTTTATTGCAAGAGCTACCCCGATGGCGCGAAGCAGGATTCCAAAGTATCGCTGCGTTTCGGTTATTGCTCTCTTTCGTCGCTTCATCATTTGGTGATGGTCGCCTAGATTGGCGAGGTGGTGTATAAAGGGGACTACATACCCTAGATTACAGGATCCCGTCCAATTCTCTGGCAGCCAGGGATATGCCTTGTGGCCACAAATAAAGTACGTCCCATTGTATGAAGTGAGTTTGTCCACGTCAAACCCTTCAGCCATCAGGGAGTACTTGAAGGTACCTGTCCCGTTCGTGTATGGGACGTCTAGTATACACCCATAAAACTGAGGAGACGTACATATGGGATTGACCTTGGATGTGTTGGCCACTACAAATTTGTGCTTGCATCGACTAGCACCTACGAATATCCCTTTAACCACATTCTTTACTAAACATATTATTCCCAGTGGTCTTCCCATGTTGGTGGTATTAGTGAGGGTAAGAAACGGAGGCTGGTGGGATCGTTTCTGCAGCTATAGTCCCATTTACAGTTGACCCGATGACAGGGTAGGTTGCCCTTAGTCACTCCGCTGATGAGTATGGTCTGATTGCATTGTTGTACGTAGGCCGAACATCCGTCCGCAGGGGTCGCGTTCCAAGGTCCTTTTCCTGAGCCTTGACTGGTGCATTGGTGCATCTCCTCGACAGAGGTGATGAGTCCGCCTTCCCTTGGGACCGCAGATCCTTCGCTTGGCCTCCCCTCCCGTCTCCAAAAGTCCCAGCAGGGTTACAATAATAAGTGTGGCCTTCATCCTTTAAGTGAAGCCGGAGTTATTACCTAGGGCTCAAAACAGAGGGTTATTTTCTATTGCATTTTCACAACTTTACAATGGTGGATGTGGATCCAGGCATTTCTGCCTTCCACTTTTACAGCAGTGGGAGTAGTGAGTAGGACCTGGTATGATCCTTCCCATCGGGGTTCTAATCCTTTCCTAATCCAATTACGAATCAGGACATACTCTCCCGGATTAATAGTGGCAGAACTGGACAAGGGAGGTATCTCCTCATAAGCAGCTCGCACCCGTGAATGGAGGCCTTTTAGCACTTTGGTCAAGGCTATCACATAGTTGGCCATTTCAGTAGTCATATGGTGAAACTGTACTTCCTTAGGGCTTTCTTGATCCCAGGGAGTGCGAAAGGGTCTTCTGTGTAGAATTTCGGCGGGACTCAGTCGTGTCTTTCCTGCCGGGGTTGCACGTATTTGGAAGAGGGCAATAGGCAATAATTTGAGCCAAGTGGCTCCAGTCTCTGCCTGTAGTTATGCCAGTTTCGTATTTAATGTCTGATTTGCTCTTTCTAGCATTCTCACTGCCTGGGGTCGGTACGCGCAATGTAATTGTTGTTTTATTCCCAGCGACCTACAAAATTCCTAATTGATCTGTCCCACAAAATGAGGTCCATTATCAGAGCTTAATCGATATGGAATCCCAAACCTAGGAACAATTTCTCGCATCAAACCTTTTACTACCGTGGAAGCTTTGTTATCTACAGTGGGGTAAGCTTCTATCCATTTACTAAATACATCAACAATAACCAATACATGTTTATAACATTGGCATCTTTCCAACTCAATGTAATCCATCTGGAGTGTCTCAAAGGGACCTTCCGGTAGCGGGGTTTTACCCATTTCACAGGGTACTGCTTTTCCAGGGTTATATCGCTGACATACCAGACAACGACTGCTAATGTTTTGTGCTATTTCCTGCAGTCTTGGATGCCACCAAGTCTTCAGCAATATATCACCCATAGCTCGCGCACCACAATGAGTTGCAAAGTGAACACATTTGGTGACCCAGGCTGCTAATGCATCGGGCATACAAGTTTGCCCTGCCGGGGTGACCCACAATTTGTTTACAGGATCATAACAACATCCCAATTCTTCCCATAGTCTTTTTACACAGCCAGGAGCGTCCTCCTGCAATTGAATGACGTCAGTGATGGCTGGCATTGGCTTTTCAGAGGGAGACTGACCCTTAGAGCTTTTAGTCTGACTCATCATTTTGGGCACCACCATGTCTTTTAAGTGAGAAGCCTCTTTGGCTTGGTGGTCCACCGGTTTTTGCCAGTCGTATGGGCAGCGCACTTTATTATGGCTATTTGTTTAGGGAGCATTAAAGCCTGTAGTAATTGTGTAACCAACTGTTTGTGGGCTATCTGAGTGCCCGCAGATGTAAGAAACCCCCTGTTCTTCCATAATTGGCCGAAGTCATGTGTGACTCCAAATGCGTATCTGGAATCGGTATAGATGTTGATTTTCGTGTCCTTTCCCAGTACACACGCACGGATTAGTGTATATTGCTCAGCTTGTTGGGCGGAGAACGGCGTTCAAAAGCTGCCGCCTCGAGAGTTTTGCCCTGCTGATTAACTATGGCATATCCGGACAGTCTGTCCCCCCTTTCATCGACGGAGGCACTCCCGCCGGTGAAAACAGTTAATTCTGCGTCGGGGAGGGGAGTATCAATGGACTAGCTGCGGAAAAAGGACTTGGTTATAAGGTGGAGGTGGAGGAGCAGTCGGCTGCCCCCGATATTGCCAATTTTCAGGGTCATTCCCATCGTCTCCCTCGGTCAAGGCAAGGCCGGCCATTCGACCGCACGGCCTTGGTTTAGGGATCGGAGGCTCGAGAGACTTAGGTCTCTTATGGTGGGCACATTCCTCTTTCAAAGCCTCCGCAGTTGTAACAATTCCCCCTTCTGTTAATTCAATGCCCAACTAGCCAATAGAGATGCATCTTTTAATTTTTGACAGTACTCCCGCCATAACACAATCAATTCCTTAGCCGTGGAGCTACGGTTATGTTGCCAGATAACTTGTTGTGCCTCTACAACCGTAGGCAAATCTTTCGGCCCCCCCAGGGGCCATTTTCCCTATCCCATATTTTTATGCAGTTCCCCCGATAACTGCCGCAGCTGCATAGAATGTTCCGGATGCTGCTCGCAAAGACTCTGAAGTGCGCTTCCACTATCAGAGGTGCTATCCAGAGTATTACCCATTGTCTCCTATCCTCGGATGATCCTCACGGTTACTCACTTAATTTGGCAGTGAGCCTAAGTCGCTTATTCAATCAAGAATTAGAGCGGGGTTATCCTGCCCCGCAACCCAATCAGGAATTTAAGCAATTGTACGAGTGTTCCGACAGGGTGCGCGACGGTGAAACCCTGTTTATTGTGGAAGCTAAGGCGTCATCCGCACCTGCTGGGAAGTACTATATTTTGGACGGAGTTATCGGGCTCCGCTGTAGTCAATAGTCAACCCGGAATGTCGAACAAGTCAAGACACTAGTTGAGACAATCTCTTGTTTTAAGGGCAACCTTTTATCGCGAAGGTATCCAGCAACCAGAAGGATCATCATCAGCCAAGCACCTTTCTTCGGCCAAGGGCCTCTAACCCTCGCGCAAAGAGGACTCTAACCTCTTTCGGGCCTCTAACCCTAATTCGAAGAGTACTCTAACCTCTTACGGGCCTCTAACCCTGATTCAAAGAGGTCTCTAACCTCTTACGGGCCTCTAACCCTGATTCGAAGAAGACTCTAACCTCTTACGGGCCTCTAACCCTGTCTCGGGCCTCTAACCAGGACTGTAACGGGTTCGCCGTACTGACCTGGATCTCGTAAGAGTCTCTTCAGAAACAGACGGTAGGATTAGGTCGTGCTCGGAACAGCGGAGGGGGAAACCAAAGTGGTAACAAGGGTACTCACATTTGGGGGCCCAATCCCTCCTTCGTGTCCGGACACAATCAGTCAGTTACACCGCCTGCCACTGGCGAGGCTCCGTGAGATCCCACTTCTGACACCAAATGTGAATTTGCTATTCTCAGTCCGAATGAAATGATCAATCGAACACCAAGTCACTTCAACGTACGTTTATTCACGGCCGGGGCTGCACCACTGTACATCAGGGGAGCACAGCAGCTAGCCAATATTAGTACAGTCGACCTTATATACAATATGACACTGTCCCTTTTCTAAGGACGGCCCCCTTAGAGGCGGCCCCCTTAGAGGCCCAAGTTAGGGGCACATTCTGTTGCTCTCAGCTAAATTATAATTATCTTTAAATGAGGAACACATTCCCAAAGCTGCGTCCTGTTATTGCAGACTGTCTAGTGCAAAAGCAGAAGCGATTCATCTCTAAAGTCACGTACACAGTTACAAAGCTTTGACATTCCATTTCCAATCAAGCTCTATTTGACATTTCATTTCCCATCAAGCTCTATTTGACATTCCATTTCCCATCAAGCTCCGATTCTATCTTGAGCCAAACTCTCAAGTCCAGTTCAGTTTCTGGTCAATGATAACCCCCAGGATGTTGATCGTGGGGGTTTCAGCGACGGTAATGCAATTCAATGTCAAAGGGCGATGGTTAAGATCCCTCATGTCAAAAGGCCGTTGCCAGGCTCTTGTATGGCGTGAATGTTACTTCCCACTTGTTAGCCCAAGCCTGGATATTGTCCATCTCTTGCTGCATTCGGACATGAACTGCATCAGTGTCTAAGGAACAATTAATGGTCTATCCCATATCCTCAGACTGTGACTCCCTGTTCTGGACTGCTCGGCCATT
Organism: Scyliorhinus torazame; assembly: GCF_047496885.1. Classification (NCBI taxonomy): domain Eukaryota; kingdom Metazoa; phylum Chordata; class Chondrichthyes; order Carcharhiniformes; family Scyliorhinidae; genus Scyliorhinus; species Scyliorhinus torazame. The sequence goes on along the minus strand of NC_092712.1, from coordinate 113,916,541 downwards.
GGGAAACTCCTTCCTACATCTACCCTGCCTAGTCCTGGAGAGGTGGGGCTGGATAGAGGGCCAGCAATAGGTGGAAATTGACAAAGATGTTGTGGACAGAAAGAGGAAAGGGATGTAATTTAAAAAAAAAATTGTTCATGGGCCCTGGGCATCGCAGGCAGTGCCAGCATTTACTGCCGTCCCGAATTGCTCTTGAGGGGACAGTTAAGAGTCAGTCACATTGCTGAGTCCCTAAAGGTCAATAGTGAACCAGATGGGTTTTACAACAACCGACAATGGTTTCATGGTCATCATTAGACTTTTAATTCCAGATTTCTATTGAATTCTATTTTCACCATCTGCAGTGGTGGGATTTGAGCCTGGGTTCCCAGAGCATTACTCTGGGTCTCTGGTAACTAGTCCAGAGACAATACCACTATGCCACCACCTCTCCAAGAAGGTGATTAAGGCAAGGAGGGCGTGATAGTGACTGATCCAGCCCCACCATTCTACGTCGGCCAGAATGGTATAAATCTGACCCTATTTCCAGTTCACTCCAGCTTTAACAGAGAGTCACCCAAATTCAAAATGTTAGCTCCCTTCTCTCTCCACAGATGCTGTCAGACCTGCTGAGATTGTCCAGTATTTTCAGTTTTTGTTATTGCCCCCATGCTTTTGTTTAATTCAAAAAAGGGTGGGATACATGGACGTATTTTTTTGCCTGCAGTTTGAGATCATCTGCCAGCTGTTGGGATGAATGGTCTATATGCCTGGCATCGGACCAGCACTGAAGTATATATAACACTTCATTTGTGTGGTAGACAGAACATATTTATGATGGCAGCATCCTGTTTGTGGAAAATATCAATTGTGTTGCTGCTGCATAGTAGCAGTGTAAAATGGCTAACTTCACTTGTTGCTCAAAGTTTTGTGATGCCTTACCTTGCCAGGGTAATTTAAAGTAGACTGGTCACAAGTGCTGGCCTTGGGGCCCATTCGTGGCTTTGCTATTTTCCACCAACAGGATGCTGCCATCAACCAAAAATATGTTCTGTCTACCACACAAATGATCCCCACGATCTTGGACATGGTCTCGAAGAAGGTGGTCCAGAGTCTGGTCAGCCTTGGGCAGGGCCAGCACATGTGGGAGTGGTTAGCTGGATTCCCCTGACACCGCCTGCATCTGCTCTTCCATTTCTGGGAAGAACCTGCTCATGCGTGCCCTGTCAAACCTTTAGCTTTGTCAGGCTCAGCCTTGTGCACAAGGAGGTGGAGGTCACCCTGAATAATATTCGCAGCCGCCCCCCAAATTATGATGCCTAGTTCTTCCTCCCACCTCTCTTCGTCCAGTGGGACCTTCATCTCCTCTAGCAGTCATCCATATATGTCTGTGCACTCTTCCCCCAGTCTGGATAACTAGGGGAACGATGGGGCCTCCTTACAGAGGAAGTCCAGTATTTGAAGACATCGGAGCTCATTCCCTTTTGGATGCTGGAGCTTTTCCGTTAGTTCTCCCAGGCTTTTTAATTTATTTATCCAAGTTTTGATATCAATAGTGTCATAACCTCCCTTGTCAGCATAACTTTCAACATCCCAATTTTTATTCTCAACCCTAATTTCTGGCAATTATATAAAACTATTAATAAAACAGGAAAATGACTCAATTCTGTCTTTAAGATGTGCACTTCATAAACACCAATAACATTGCTTGTTCTTTCTTCCATCTATATAGATTTGAAAGGTTGTAACCTAACAGTATATCTGCTGTGGTTATTGTAGAGATATGGCAGCCAGACTGGTCGCCCAAATAATGCAACTGTACCTGTGCAGAACAAGAGTTCCTGATTTACCAAACTGGTTTCCATCAGCACAGTTGAAGATATCGTACCTGAGAATGTGTACTTCCAGTCACAATGATTCAACAGGCACAATCCAAAAACCAGAAAATACTGTTTTGTTGAACAACCTGACTGTTCTGGGTGTGGATATTATGATGGCGAGGAGGAGGCAGCCAGGGGTCTTGAGAAAGGTGATCACCAATGAAGAGGGTGTGGCAGAGTTTTTGAGAAGCAAGGGTGCCAATCGCGGGACCATTGCAAGTATTATATCAAGGTACCCCCGAGCCATCACACGTTCCTTTTGCCATCTTGAAGAAAGGTGGCAGATATGGCGAAGCATTTTCAACACAGATTCTGAGATTGTAAGCGTTATTGAGCGTTCTCCAGAATCATATTTTCGTTCAAGTGACAATGGAAATCTTGAAAAAAATATAAAATTTCTTTGTTCTCTTGGCTTGACCTCAAAGGACTTGCATCGCATTTTGACTACTGCTCCACGAACATTTTCAAACAGTTTGGAACTAAACAAGCAGATGGTAAAACTTCTGCGAAACCTTGGTGTCAGTTTAGGTGACAAGGACCCAGATGCTTTTGTTAAACGGATTATCACTAAAAATGCTTACATACTTATAAGAAGCACAAAAAGGATAAAAACAAATGTAGACTTTTTCACAGAAGCACTAAAACCGAGCAACAGTGACCTTATAAAGCTGCTTCAGGGGCATGGTGCTGAGGTTTTAGATCTCTCCAGTGACTACATGAAAAGAAATTTCAAAAATGTAAGTGAGCAGTTGCAGCTATTAGGATGCACAGCTGAAGAAGTGAAGAAATTCTTTTTGGATTATCCACCAGCGTTCTACGCTTCGTTTGAAAAACTTTCCAACAAAATCGATTTGCTTCTAGAAAGTGATATTAATATTAAGCAATTATTGAAGAAGCCAAGAATATTGGAATTCAGTGCAAACAATTTGAAAAATCGTATAGAGGAACTAGAAAGGGTTGGATATGACTTTAAAAAATATGGCGTTACCATTTTGGATTCCAGCAGAAGACGATTTGAAGCAAAATTAGAGAAGCTAAATGAGGAGGGATAGCAATGTTGCCTCTGCTGTGACGAATCTGGTACCATTCTGCTATATTCTGGATGGGTATGTTTGATCCTATAGCTCAATCCTAGAATGTTTAAAATTACTTCTGGCTCTCTGAATCATGTGTTCTATACAACATTCTGAGTGAGTGCTTTACAAATTATGCAGTATGAATGGTCAGTAAATTTAATAAATTAACTTATTGTAGAAATTATTATGCTTTAATTAACTTTGTCTGTTGTTACAATAATTAACAAAGTAATTGCCCTTATTGATCTTGCATCAATACAAATGAAGAACCATTTCAATTTGACTCCAGAGTTACGTTTGCTTTCTTCCCTGACATGTATCAGTATCAGCAACGTTGTTGCAAAAAATCTCCCTCCCCTAGGCTCCTTAGCAACTCTGCCAAGTAAGCGGATGAGCCGTGGACATTTGCAAGGCCCATGTTAAAATCTCAGCCCTGGTTGATATTTTCACTGAACTTCCCCAAGTGTGAAATCCAAATCAGTTTATTGTTAGATGTGTGATTCAAATGTACTTATGGAAGAGAAAAGGAATATGTTGAGGTTATCTTTTTTTTCAAGAGCAAGCAAAGAAAAGTACAGCACAGGAACAGACCCTTCGGCCCTCCAGTATGCCCCGACCATGCTGCCTGTCTAGCCTAAAACCCTTTTGGTCCGGATCCCTCTATTCCCATCCTATTCATGTATTTGTCAAGAAGCCTCTTAAGTGTCACTATCTTACCTGCTTCCACCACCTCCTCTGGCAGTGAGTTCCAGATCCCCACTTGAAAGTATTCATTGAAAAACAGAAGGAAGGGGCTTCTGCTCTCGTAGTTAACTCATTGGCATTAGATGTTCAGCATGAATGTTAACTTCAACATAGAATCATAGAATGGAGCATAGAAGGAGGCCATTTGGATTGTTGAGTCTGTGCTGGCAATGTAACTAGTCCAACTCTCTGGCTTTCTCCCTGAGGCCTTGCAAATATTTTCCCTTCCAGTGCTTACCAAATTGCCTTTTGAAAGTAGCGATTGAATCTGCCTCTACCACCCCCACAGGCTGTGCATTCCAGATTGTAAGCACCTATTCGGAACTTCTGGGATTTTCTATTAAATGTTCTCTCGTTGCTGGCAGTAAGAGATCTAAATGAAATAGATTAGGGCAGTTTCTGGGCCCATAATGGAAAGCTTTGCATAATTCAGCACCCTGTGGCAATCTCACTTGGAGTGACGTAGGGTAGGCTGTTTTTTTGGCAATAACAAAACCCCTACTGGTGCAATGCAGTACAATATAAGAACATAAGAAATAGGAGCAGGAGTAGGCCATCTGGCCCCTCGAGCCTGCTCCACCATTCAATGAGATCATGGCTGATCTTTTGTGGATTCAGCTCCACTTTTCAGCCCGAACACCATAACCTTTAATCCCTTTATTCTTCAAAAAACGACCTATCTTTATCTTAAAAACATTTAATGAAGGAGCCTCTACTGCTTCACTGGGCAAGGGATTCCATAGATTCACAACCCTTTGAGTGAAGAAGTTCCTCCTAAACTCAGTCTTAAATCTACTTCCCCTTATTTTGAGGCTATGCCCCCTAGTTCTGCTTTCACCCGCCAGTGGAAACAACCTGCCCGCATCTATCCTATCTATTCCCTTCATAATTTTATATGTTTCTATAAGATCCCCCCTCATCCTTCTAAATTCCAACGAGTACAATCTCAGTCTACTCAACCTCTCCTCGTAATCCAACCCCTTCAGCTCTGGGATTAACCTAGTGAATCTCCTCTGTACACCCTCCAGTGCCAGTACGTCCTTTCTCAAGTAAGGAGACCAAAACTGAACACAATACTCCAGGTGTGGGCTCACTAACACCTTAAACTCCATCCCTCTAGCAACAAAGGACAAAATTCCATTCGCCTTCTTAATCACTTGTTGCACCTGTAAACCAACTTTTTGCGACTCATGCACTAGCACACCCAGGTCTCTGCACAGCAGCATGTTTTAATATTTTATCATTTAAATAATAATCCCTTTTGCTGTTATTCCTACCAAAATGGATAACCTCACATTTGTCAATATTGTATTCCATCTGCCAGACCCTAGCCCATTCACTTAGCCTATCCAAATCCCTCTTCAGACCTGAGTATCCTCTGCACGTTTTGCTTTACCACTCATCTTAGTGTCGTCTGCAAACTTGGACACATTGCCCTTGGTCCCCAACTCCAAATCATCTATGTGAATTGTGAACAATTGTGGGCCCAACACTGGTCCCTGAGGGACACCACTAGCTACTGATTGCCAACCAGAGAAACACTTATTAATCCCCACTCTTTGCTTTCTATTAATTAATCAATCCTCTATCCATGCTACTACTTTCCCCTTAATGCCATGCATCTTTATCTTATGCAGCAACCTTTTGTGTGGCACCTTGTCAAAGGCTTTCTGGAAATCCAGATATACCACATCCATTGGCTCCCCGTTATCTACCGCACTGGTAATGTCCTCAAAAAATTCCACTAAATTAGTTCGGCATGACCTGCCCTTTATGAACCCATGCTGCGTCTGCCCAATGGGACAATTTCCATCCAGATGCTCGCTATTTCTTCCTTGATGATAGATTCCAGCAGCTTCCCTACTACAGAAGTTAAGCTCACTGGCCTATAATTACCCGCTTTCTGCCGACCTCCTTTTTTAAACAGTGGTGTCACGTTTGCTAATTTCCAATCCGCCGGGACCACCCCGGAGTCTAGTGAATTTTGGTAAATTATCACTAGTGCATTTGCAATTTCCCCAGCCATCTCTTTTTAAAAAAATATATTTTATTAAAGTTTTCAAACACAATTTTTTCCCTTACAAATCAAACAAAAAAAAAGGTAACATGATAACTGCAATATAACATTGTTTAACTAACATGGTAAACTAACCAAATAACACGAAGTAATACTCCCCCCCGCCCCCTCTCCCCCTCCAAAAACCCAAACAATTTACCCCCCCCCCGGGTTGCTGCTGCTGGCGATCTATCTTCCCTCTAACGTTCCGCTAGGTAGTCGAGGAACGGTTGCCACCGCCTGGTGAACCCTTGAGCCGATCCTCTCAGCGCAAACTTCATCTGCTCTAGTTTTCTGAACCCCGCCATATCGTTTATCCAGGCCTCCAGTCCGGGGGGTTTCGCTTCCTTCCACATGAGTAAAATCCTACGCCGGGCTACTAGGGACGCAAAGGCCACGACATCGGCCTCTTTTGCCTCCTGCACTCCCGGCTCATCCGCTACTCCAAATACAGCTAACCCTCAGCCTGGCTTGACCCGGACCTTCACCACCTTCGAGATCACTCCCGTCACTCCCCTCCAATACCCCTCCAGTGCAGGACACAACCAAAACATATGTGTGTGGTTCGCCGGGCTTCCCCCGCACCTCCCACACTTGACCTCCACTCCAAAGAACCTGCTCAACCTTGCTCCCGTTATGTGTGCTCTTTGCAGCACCTTAAATTGGATCAGGCTAAGCCTGGCACACGAGGAAGAGGAATTTACCCTGCTTAGGGCATCAGCCCACAAACCCTCCACAATCTCCTCCCCGAGCTCTTCTTCCCATTTTCCCTTCAGTTCGCCCACCAACTCCTCCCCCTCTTCTCTCATCTCCCGGTATATCTCTGACACTTTGCCCTCCCCGACCCACACCCCCGAAAGCACCCTGTCCTGGATCCCTTGTGTCGGGAGCAGCGGAAATTCCATCACCAGTTGTTTCGTGAACGCTCTCACCTGCATATATCTAAAGAAATTTCCCCGGGGCAGCTCATACTTTTCCTCAAGCGCTCCCAAGCTCGCAAACGTCCCGTCTATAAATAAATCTCTCACTCTCCTGATTCCTACCCGGTGCCAGCTCTGGAATCCTCCGTCTAGCTTCCCTGGGGCAAACCTATGGTTGTTCCTGATCGGGGACCACACCGAGGCTCCCAGCACACCCCTCTGTCGCCTCCATTGCCCCCAGATACTTAGTGTTGCCGCCACCACTGGGTTTGTGGTAAATTTTTTTGGGGAGAGCGGTAGTGGCGCCGTCACCAGCGCTTTTAAACTCGTCCCTTTGCAGGACTTCATCTCCAACCTTTTCCACGCCGCTCCCTCTCCCTCTATCATCCATTTACGAATCATCACCATGTTGGCGGCCCAGTAGTAGTCGCCCAAATTCGGCAACGCCAGTCCCCCTCTGTCTCTGCTACGTTGTAGGAACCCCCTCCTTACCCCCGGGGCCTTCCCTGCCCACACGAAACTCGTGATGCTCCTATCTATTTTTTTAAAGAAGACCTTAGTGATCAGTATAGGGAGACATTGGAACACAAATAGGAACCTCGGGAGGACCATCATCTTAATTGCCTGCCCTCTGGCCGCCAGTGGCAGCGGCTGCATGTCCCACCTTTTGAAATCCTCTTCCATTTGTTCCACCAGCCGTGTCAGATTGAGTCTGTGTAAGGTTCCCCAGCTCCTGGCTATCTGAATCCCCAGGTATCGGAAGTTTCTTTCCACTCTCCTTAGCGGTAGGCCATCTATCCCTCTACTCTGGTCCCCAGGGTGTATCACAAAAAGCTCACTCTTTCCCATGTTAAGCCTATATCCCGAGAAATCTCCAAACTCCCTCAATATCTGCATGACCTCTGTCATCCCCCCCACTGGGTCCGTCACATACAGCAGTAGGTCATCCGCGTAGAGTGACACTCGGTGTTCCTCTCCCCCTCTAATCACCCCTGTCCATTTTCTGGAGTCTCTAAGCGCTATGGCCAGTGGTTCAATTGCCAGCGCGAACAGTAATGGGGACAACGGGCATCCCTGTCTTGTTCCCCTGTGTAGTCGAAAATACTCCGACCTTTGCCGACCTGTGACCACACTTGCCGTTGGGGCCCCATAGAGGAGCTTAACCCAGCTGACAAACCCGTCCCCAAACCCGAACCTCCTCAGCACCTCCCATAGATACTCCCACTCCACCCTATCAAATGCCTTCTCTGCATCCATTGCCGCCACTATCTCTGCCTCCCCCTCTGCTGGGGGCATCATTATCACCCCTAATAGCCGTCGCACGTTGACATTTAGTTGTCTCCCCTTTACGAACCCTGTCTGGTCTTCGTGCACCACCCCCGGGACACAATCCTCTATCCTCGTTGCCAGCACCTTTGCTAGCAACTTGGCGTCCACATTTAGCAGTGAGATAGGCCTATAGGACCCGCACTGCAGCGGATCTTTATCTCGCTTCAAGATTAGCGATATCGTCGCCTCCAACATTGTCGGGGGTAGGGTCCCCCCTTCTCTGGCCTCGTTAAAGGTCCTTACCAGCAGCGGGGCCAACAAGTCCACATTATTTCTATAAAATTCCACCGGGAACCCATCTGGTCCCGGGGCCTTCGCTGCCTGCATGTTCCCCAGCCCCTTGGTAACCTCGTCCACCCCAATCGGCGCCCCCAGGCCTTCCACCTCCTGCTCCTCCACCCTCGGGAACCTTAATTGGTCCAAAAACTGCCGCATCTCCTCTTTTCCCTCCGGGGGTTGGGACCTATATAGTCTCTCGTAAAAGGTCTTAAACACCTCATTTATCTTCCCTGCTCTCCGCACCGTAGCTCCCATTTCATCCCTAATTCCCCCTATCTCCCTCGCCGCTGTCCTCTTTCGCAACTGATGGGCCAACAGGCGACTCGCCTTTTCCCCATATTCATATCTCATCCCCTGTGCCTTCCTCCACTGTGCCTCCGCCCTCCCTGAGGTCAACAGGTCGAACTCCGTCTGGAGTCGTCGCCTCTCCCTGTATAGTCCTTCATCCGGGGCCTCCGCATATACTTTATCCACCCTCAAAATCTCCCCCAGTAGTCTTTTCCTTTCCTTGGCCTCTATTTTCCCCTTATGGGCCCTGATGGAGATCAGCTCTCCTCTGACCACCGCCTATAGTGCTTCCCATACTGCTCCCACTCGGACCTCCCCGTCGTCATTGGCCTCCAGGTACCTTTCGATACATCCCCGCACCCTTCCGCAGACTCCCTCATCCGCCAGTAATCCCACATCTAGTCGCCAGAGTGAACGCTGCTCCCTCTCCTCTCCTAGTTCCAGGTCCACCCAGTGTGGGGCATGATCTGAAACAGCTATGGCTGAGTACTCAGTTCCTTCCACCCTCGAGATCAGTGACCTTCCCGAAACAAACAAATCTATCCGGGAGTACACCTTGTGAACATGGGAGAAGAAGGAGAACTCTTTGGCCATCGGCCTAACAAATCGCCACGGATCCACTCCCCCCATTTGGTCCATAAACCCCCTAAGCACCTTGGCCGCTGCTGGCCTTCTTCTGGTCCTAGATCTAGATCTATCTAACCCTGGGTCCAACACGGTGTTGAAGTCTCCCCCCATTATCAGGTTTCCTACCTCCAGGTCCGGGATACGTCCCAGCATCCGCTTCATAAATCCCGCATCATCCCAATTCGGGGCATATACGTTGACCAACACGACCGCCATTCCCTGCAGTCTGCCACTCACCATCACATATCTGCCTCCGCTGTCTGCTACAATGTTCCTAGCTTCGATTGACACCCGTTTCCCCACCAGTATGGCCACCCCTCTGTTCTTTGCATCCAGCCCTGAGTGGAACACCTGTCCCACCCATCCTTTCCTTAACCTAACTTGGTCCGCCACCTTCAGGTGCGTCTCCTGAAGCATGGCCACGTCTGCCCTCAGTCCTTTCAAGTGCGCGAACACTCGGGCCCTTTTAATCGGCCCATTTAGGCCTCTCACGTTCCACGTGATCAGCCGAACTGGGGGGCTTCCTGCCCCCCTCCCCTGTCGACTAGCCATCACCCTCTCTAGGCCAGTCCCACGTCCCGGTTCCGCGCACCTACCCGTTCCCCAGGCGGCGCATTCCTGCCCCGACCACCTTTTCTTTTACCAGTTCCTCTTCGATCTCTGCAGCAGCAACCCAGTTATCCTCCTCCCCCCCCCCCCGCTAGATCCCCATCTAGCATGATTACTCCCTCCATATTGCTTCCGAAAGTCAGCTGACTTCAACTGACCCCGGCTTCTCCCGCTCTCTCCTTGACCCCCCCGTGTGGGGAACTCCCATCTACTTTGCGCCTATCTTCCCGCCATCATCTTTCTGGCGCGGGAACAAGAACAATAAGCCCCGTGTTCTCTAGAGCCGTCCCGCCCAGCCATCTCTTTCAGCACTCTGGGATGCATTCCATCAGGGCCAGGAGACCTGTCTACCTTTAGCCACATTAGCTTGCCCATCACTACCTTCTTAATGATAACAATCCTCTCAAGGTCCTCACCTGTCATAGCCTCATTTCTATCAGTCACTGGCATGTTATTTGTGTCTTCCACTGTGAAGACCGACCCAAAAAACCTGTTCAGTTCCTCAGCTATTTCCTCATCTCCCATTATTAAATCTCCCTTCTCATCCTCTAAAGGACCAATATTTTCCTTAGCCACTCTTTTTTGTTTTATATATTTGTAGAAACTTTTACTATCTGTTTTTATATTCTGAGCAAGTTTACTCTCATAATCTATCTTACTCTTCTTTATAGCTTTTTTAGTAGCTTTCTGTTGCCCCCTAAAGATTTCCCAGTCCTCTAGTCTCCCACTGATCTTTGCTACTTTATATGTTTTTTCCTTCAATTTGATATTCTTCCTTATTTCCTTAGATATCCACGGTCGATTTTCCCTCTTTTTACCGTCCTTCCTTTTTGTTGGTATAAACCTTTGCTGAGCACTGTGAAAAATCGCTTGGAAGGTTCTCCACTGTTCCTCAATTGTTTCACCATAAAGTCTTTGCTCCCAGTCTACCTCAGCTAGTTCTTCTCTCATCCCATTGTAATCGCCTTTGTTTAAGCACAAAACACTAGTGCTTGATTTTACCTTCTCACCCTCCATCTGTATTTTAAATTCCACCATATTGTGATCGCTCCTTCCGAGAGGATCCCTAACTATGAGATCCTGAATCAATCCTGTCTCATTACACAGGACCAGATCTAGGACCGCTTGTTCCCTCGTAGGTTCCATTACATACTGTTCTAGGAAACTATCGCGGATACATTCTATAAACTCCTCCTCAAGGCTGCCTTGGCCGACCTGGTTAAACCAATCGACATGTCGATTAAAATCCCATTTCTATATGCATCCGTTATTTCTTTGTTTATTGCCTGCCCCACCATAATGTTACTATTTGGTGGCCTATAGACTACTCCTATCAGTGACTTTTTCGCCTTACTATTCCTGATTTCCACCCAAATGGATTCAACCTTATCCTCCATAGCACCGATGTCATCCCTTACTATTGCCCGGATGTCATCCTTAAAAACCAGAGCTACACCACCTCCCTTACCATCCACTCTGTCCTTCCAAATAGTTTGATACCCTTGGATATTTAACTCCCAGTCGTGACCATCCTTTAACCATGTTTCAGTAATGGCCACTAAATCATAGTCATTCACGATGATTTGCACCATCAACTCATTTACCTTATTCCGAATACTACGAGCATTCAGGTAAAGTACACTTATGTTGGCTTTTTTACCTCTGTTCTGAATCTTAACACCTCGATCAGCAACCTCTCCTAAGTTATATTTCCTCTTAGGCTTTTCTCCTAATTTTCCTTGTCGTTGAACCCATATCTTCATGTAACAACCTGCCGCGTCGCTTACCATTAATGTTTTTACTTCCCGTTTTATTCCTTTTAGTATTACTGGTCTTATTCACTGAGCTCCCCTCAGTCACTGTACCTTGTACTGTAGCCCTTTTTGATTTTTGACTATGGCTTCTCTGCCTTACACTTTCCCCCTTACTGCCTTTTGTTTCTGTCCCTGTTTTACTACCTTCCAACTTCCTGCATCGGTTCCCATCACCCTGCCACATTAGTTTAAACCCTCCCCAACAGCTCTATCAAACCCCCCCCCCCCCCCATGGACATCGGTTCAAGTCCTGTCCAGGTGCCGACCGTCCGGTTTCTACTGGTCCCACCTCCACCAGAACCGGTTCCAATGCCCCAGGAATTTGAATCCCTCCCTCTTGCACCATCTCTCGAGCCACGCATTCATCCTATCCTGACATTCCTACTCTGACTAGCTCGTGGCACTGGTAGGTATCCTGAGATTACTCCCTTTTAGGTCCTACTTTTTAGTTTAACTCCTAACTTCCTGAATTCAGCTTGTAGGACCTCGTCCCGTTTTTTACCTATATCGTTGGTGCCTATGTGCACCACGACAGCTGGCTGTTTATCCCCCCGCTCTGAGACATCCTTGACCCTTGCACCAGGGAGGCAACATACCATCCTGGAGTCTCAATTGCGTCCGCAGAACCGCCTGTCTATTCCCCTTACGATTGAGTCCCCTATCACTATAACCCTGCCATTCTTCTTCCTGGCCAGCTGCGCAGCAGAGCCAGCCACGGTGCCATGAATCCAACTGCTGCTGCCTTCCCCTGGTGAGCCATCTCCCTCAACAGTATCCAAAGCGGTATACCTGTTTTGCGGGGAAATGACCGCAGGGGACACCTGCACTGCCTTCCTACTCTTGCTCTGTCTTTTGGTCACCCATTTTCTATCTCCCTCGGTACCTTTCAACTGCGGTGTGACCAACTCGCTAAATGTGCTATCCACGAGGTCCTCAGCATCGCGGATGCTCCAAAGTGAGTCCATCCGCAGCTCCAGAGCCGTCAAGCGGTCTAACAGGAGCTGCAACTGGACACACTTCTTGCACGTGAAGGAGCCTGGGACAGTGGGCGTGTCCCTGAGCTCCCACATCGCACACGAGGAGCATGATACGGGTCTGAGATCTCCTGCCATGTCTTAAACCTTAGGTTAAGTTATACAACTACAATTCCAAAAAACTAAAGAAAAAATAAATAAATTAGACAATGAAAAGAAAAACTACTTACCCGTCACTTACCAGGGATAAAAAGCACCTCCTCCCCACCTAGCCTCAAATTCCCAAACTCACTCTTTTCTGTCTCACCCTGGCTGTGTCTTCTCTGGCTCACTGGGAGAACTGGATATGCATATGCATTTAAATGTTATTTGTTGTTTATATCAATATAATTGGTCTTGAAACTAATAATAGCCTGTTTTCTTGATTTTGGGGGCAGTATTTGTCCACCAATCGCCAAAGTTCAGGGGACAGCCAGGACATTCCACCAGATGTTTGATGCATCACCGTTTATGGCTTTTGCTAAAAGAAGTAGCAGGACTTGTTTAATGTGACCACCCATACTTAGGTGGGAATATTCAAATACATTAATGCCAGGGGTATGTTACTGGATATATTCTCCTTCATTCTGGAATCAGATAGTGATACAGAACAGATGGAGGCCATTCGACTCAATGTGCTTGTACTTGCACCTTGAAATAATTAACCCATTGGTCCTTCTCACATTTAGGTGCCTGCATTTATCCAAACACCTTCTGAAAGTTATTATTGAAACTGCTTCTACCATACTCTCAGGCAGTGCATTCCAAACCATCATAAATCGCATAAATTTTGAATACCTGTATCAAATCTCTTAACACTCTCAGCTCACATGATTAATACCCTCAACCTCTCTAGTTTGACCATATATTGAAGTCCCTTATCCTTGGTACCATTATAGAAAATGTCTGCTCCACCCTATCAAAGGCCTTGATATCCTTCCTAAAGTATGGTACCCAGAATTGAAAACAATCTGAAGCCTAACAAGTGTTTCATAAAGATTTTGCATAACTTTACTTTTGTGTACTCTCTATCTACGGATCCCATTTGCTTTCTAACCTTCTCCGTTTGTCCTGCCTTCAGAGGTGAACGTACCCATACCCCAGGTCTCTATGTTCCTGCATCCCCTTTAAAATGATACCATTTTGATTATCTGACAGCATCTGTGGAGAGAGAACAGAGCTAACGCTTCGGGTCTAGATGACTCCTTGACAAAGAGTTCTCCAGACTCTTAAGCGTTAACTCCTTTGACAAAGAATCATCCCCAAAAATGTAAACAAATCAATAGCTTGGTCTAAGGGGTAGGTTTTAGGGAGAGGAGAGAGGTGGAGGCATTTAAGGAGGGAATTTGAGAGCTTAGTGCCTTGGCCATTGAAGGCATGTCCTCCAATAAGAATAATAATCTTTTTATTGTCACAAGTAGACTTACATTAACACTGCAATGAAGTTACTGTGAAAAGCCGCTAGTCACCACATCCGGCGCCTGTACAAGAGGGAGAATTCAGAATAATTAAAATTGGGGAATGCAAGAAGCCAAAATACCATATGGATTTGTTAAGGGAAGGTTGCTTCTGACTAATTTGGTGGAATTTTTTAAAGTTGTAATGAGGGGATGAATGAGGGTAGCACGTTTGATGATTTTTAAATGGCACGGTAGCACATTGGTTAGCACTTGCTTCACAGCTCCAGGGCCCCAGGTTTGATTCCCGGCTTGGGTCACTGTCTGTGCCGAGTCTGCACGCTCTCTCCGTGTCTGTGTGGGTTTCCTCCAGGTGCTCCGGTTTCCCCCCACAAGTTCCGAAAGACGTGCTGTTAGGTAATTTGGACATTCTGAATTATCTCTCAGTGTACCTGTACAGGCGTCGGAATGTGGCAACTAGGGTCTTTTCACTGTAACTTCATTGCAGTGTTAATGTAAGCCGACTTGTGACAATAAAGATGATTATTAAATGGATTTTCGCACTGCATTTGAAAACGTCTCATCAGAGACTGGCCAGAAAAGGTATGTTAAATTGGATCCAAAATTGACTCAGTGGCAGGAAGCAAAGGTAATGGTCAGCAGGTTTTTGTGTGACTCCTAAGGCTCTTACCAGTGGAGTTCTGCAAGGTTTTATATTAGATTCCTTGCTCTTTGTGGTAATAGGTGTTGCTGGTTTAGTCCTAAATGTATGGACATGACTAAGAAGTTTATATAAAATTGAATGTGTCCTGTTGATAGTGAGGAGGAAAACTAGACTGCAGGGAGTTATCAGTTGACTGTTCAAGTGGACAGAACAGTGACACATGGAATTAAGTTGGGAAAATTATGAAATGCATTTGGGGAGGGCAAACAAGACAGGGATACTGAGAAATACAGAGGAACAGAAGGACCTTGACATGCATATTTACAGACCCCAGAGGTGTAATACAGATGGATGAGGTTCTAAGCCATACTTTATCAGAAGATGCATTGAAAATAATAGCACATAATATAATTCTCATCACATTAAAAAAAATCTTGGATATTCTCTTAAATTTCAGTGACTACTGGTTACTGGCTAAGAGCTGAAAAGTGGGATTAACTTGGATGGCACTTTTTAGGTTTGCAAATACATGAGGAGCCAAATGGTGCTCTGCCATAAATATTCTTTTTTTAAATTTGAGGGTTGGCTGGAAGAGAAATTATGAAGGGATTTGCAAACAAGGATGGGAACTTAAAAATTGAGGTATTGCCGTGCTGGGAAGCAATTTGGGTCCACAAGCACAAAGGCGATATGTAAACAGGATTAAGTGCAAGTTAGGATACAACACCACACTTCCAAATGAGCTCAATATTATGAAGGGTAGAAAGTGACTTTGATTGGGTTACTCCTTGGTTAGCTGATATCTTTCCAAAATTAGGATAGAGGAGTCCCCCACACTGAAAAGTCAGAAAATAATCATGTTACTAGTTTAGCACATTGTTGGAGTTGAAGTCCAGCTAAATTCAAGTGAAAACTCTGCCTGATAAACAGTCCTTTGCTGCCACCTAATGAGCATTTTAGGAAATGCAATTTCGTAATTGATCAATGGGCGGGATTCTTTGATAATGGGGCTAAGTGTTGACACCGTCGTAAACGCCGGAGCGTTTTACAACGGAATCATCTGGCCACTAGGAGCAGCGATCCTGCACTGCATAGGGGGCCAGCACGGCATGCGTGTCATGGCCGGCGCGGGTCCACGCATGTGTGTGGGTTGCCGTCTCCGCGCTGGTCCCCTGGCAACATGGCGGAGCCCTACAGGGGCCCGGTGCGGAGGAACATAGGCCCCCCCTGGAATTAGCCCACCCGCCGATCGGTAGCCACCGATCGCGGGCCTGGCCACCATGGAGGCCCCCCCTGGAGTCGGACCCCCCCTTAAATGCCACTCACACTACAACTAGATGCCACTGCACGCTACATCCCTGAAGAATTTTATTTTATTTTTGAAGAGATGACTGGAGGATGTCTATGGATTCCAGAATGCATTTGATAAAACTTTCGAAAGAGATTGCTAACCAAAATTGTAGCTCATCGAATTGAAAGCAAATTATTGGCCTGGTTAAGAAACTGTCTGAATGTCAGGAGTCAGAGAGTAGGGACAATAGGCAGGCACTGTGATTGGCACGATGCAAGTTGTGGTTTCTTGTAAGGGGAGGTATTGGGGCTTCAATTGTTCACTATTTGTTAACATTTTAGATGCTGGGGTAGTCAGCCGGGTATCCACGTTTGCCAAAGACAAACACACATTCTAAACTATTACACAAACTACTACACATTGTAAATGGTGGCATAAAATTACAAAGAGATGTTAGCAGATTAAGTGAATGGGTGTAGGTAATTTAGTCCTAAGAAGGATAGTACAGGGTAATTCTAAGTGGTGAAAAGTTAGGAACAGTAGAGGTCCAAAAAGACTTAGGGTTACATGTCCATAGATCATTAAAATGTCTTGGATAGTGTCATGAACCTGGCTGAAGACAGCAGTAGACAATATTCAAAGGGCCTCAATTGGTATGCCAGTGGATTTAGAATGCCAGTTTAGATAATAATCAAGTATAAAAACAGATTATAGATGATTGGGAAGGTCCCTGAGATATACACATGTTAATGCCTAGTCAGGGAAGGTGATTGGGGCAGACAGCCGAGTATAGAGAAGGCAGAATCAAAGAACAACAAAGGTATAATTACAGGGACCTTGAAAAGCCAGGAGAGACAGTTACCATCTAGCAGTCTCAGAAAGTGGACAGGCTAGTTTCCAGCACCAAACCTGAAGGCCATATTTACAGCAAACAAGCTTCTAAGTCTTAGAGCCAAGGCAGTGCAGTAAACGTTTGTAACAGCAGTTTTAAAATATTATTTCTACAGAAACTGCATGTGTTTAATAAATCACGCATCTTGTGGTGAAAGTAAGAATAGTTCAGTTTGTTTGTATTTGTTTATACTTTAATAAATAGTCTTGTAATAATTGTTAACTGACTGGGCTATTTATTCTCACTGGGGTTTCACTTGTCTCCTCACGCCAAAACAAAACTATTCACCACAATGACCTGGAGTTCCAAGTTGGGAAACCCTCACAGATGACATCAGTGTGCTTCATGGCAGATAGGTGCAGAAAACAATTAAATAAGTGAATGAAATGCTGGCCTATATATTGTTACAGACCGAGAGAGAGCGAGAGATTCTGAACTTCTTTATCCTCTTGCCCGTTAATCTTTATTTATGAGTAATCACAATTTGATAGTATTTTACATTATATTTGAAAGTGAGGAAGTTCAATCTGAAGGCAGGGTGTTAAACCTGAATAAAGGAAATTATGAAGGCATGAGGGACAAATTGGCTGAGATGGATTGGGAAAGTATGTTAAAAAATATAATGGTGCATAAGAAATGGAGAGTTTCCAAATAACCATTACATAGCTTACAGCATCTATACATTCCTTCAAGGTACAAAACTCCCCTAAAAACAGTCATCCATGGTTGACAAAGGAAGTTCGGGGTTGTATAAGATTAAAAGAAAAGGGTTATAAAGTTCCTAGAAATAGTAGTAAACAAGGATTGGGAGGCTTTTAGAATACACCAAAGGAAGGCCAAGACAGATAAAGAAAGGGAGAATAGAATATAAATGCAATCTCAGAAAAACAAAGAAACAGGCTGTAAAAGCTTCTATAGGTATGTAAATAGGAAATATTTGATGAAGACAAATGTGGGTCCATTACAGGCAGAGTCAGGAGAATTCATAATGGGGAATAGAGAAATGGCAGAGAAGCTAAATTATTACTTTGTCTGTTTTCACTAAGGAAGATACAAGTAATCTCACAGAATTAGAGATCCAAAGGCCAAGAGAGAATGAGGCGTTGAAGGAAATTGGTATAATTAAGAAGGTTGTATTGGAGACAGCCTGAAAGTTGCTAAGTCCTGGGACTTGATATTATGTATCCCAGAGCGTTGAAAGAGGTTCTTATAGAGATAGTGAATGCATTGGTGATCATCTTCCAGAATTCTATAGATTTTGGAATGGCTCCTGAAGATTGGAAGGTAGCAAATGTCACCCCATTGTTTAAGAAGGAAGGGAGAGAGAAAACAGGAAATTGGAGACCTTTTAGCCTTAATAAGTACTAGGCAAAATGCTAGAATCTATTATAAAAGATGTGATAAATGAAACTTAGACAATCGTCATCTGATAAGGCACATTCAGCATGGATTTACAAATGGGAAATCATATTTGACAAACTTGATGGAAGTTTTCTGATGATGTTCCGACCAAAATTGCTAAACGGAGAGTTGATGGACGTAGTATATTTGGATTTTCAGAAAGTTTTTGATAAAGTCCCCCAGAGGACATTGTATAGCAAAATAAAAGCACATAGGATAGGAGGTGATATACTGGCATGAAATCAGGATTGGCTAACAGGTAGAAAACAGTAGGAATAAACAGGTCTGGTGGAGGAGGTGAAGAGGGACCTATGGAGATGGGACTCGCTCCCACTCTCCCTGGCGGGAAGAGTGCAAGTGATAAAAATGAACGTGCTGCCAAGGTTCCTCTTCCAATTCAGATCACTCCCGATCTTCATTCCCAAATTCTTCTTCACCAGGGTTGATAAACTGATCATGGCCTTCGTCTGGATGGGAAAGAACCCTAGGATACGGAAAATCATCCGACAAAGAGGATGACACGTCCTGCAAAGAGGGAGGCTTGGCCCTGCCGAACCTCCTATTCTAGGACTGAGCAGCGGGTTGTGGGGTGTTTAGGAGAGCCGGCGATGGAATGGGTGCAGATGGAAAAGGCTTCCTTTACGGGAAAGTCCCTCCAGGTGCTGGCCACCGCCTCACTCCCAGCACCCCCCCCAACCAAATACTTGAGGATGCCGGTGATAGTAGCTACATTAAGGACCTGGAACCAGCTCCAACACCATTTCAACCTCAGTGGCATCTCAGTGACCCCTATCTGCAGGAACCATAAATTTATTCCGGCAAAAATAGACTCCACCGTCAAAATGTGGAGAGAGGACGGAGGGGTACTGACGGTAAGAGACATATACGTGGACAGTAGGGTAACAACCCTGGGGGAGCTAACAGAGAAGCTCATGCTCCCGAAAGGGAACGAGCTTCGGTAATTGTAGTTGCAAGACTTCCTCCACAAGGAGACCACGGCATTCGCCCAACTACCCGGAAACAACATACTGGACAGACTACTAGCACTGGACTTACTCGGGAGAGGTAAATGTAGTGCCATATAGGGACGACTGTTAGAAGAGGTAAAGGCCCGGCTGGATGAGACTCACAAAAAATGGGAGGAGGGCCTGGGCATGGAGATATGGGGTGGATTCTGAATCAAAACTCTGCACAAGGTCAACTCCACCTCCATGCGCAGGGCTGAACCTAATACAACTAAAGGTGGTGCACAGGGCACGCCTAACCAGGGCACACCCACATGTTCTGGTCCTGTCCCTAACTCAGCGGGTTCTGCTCTGCCTTTTTTGAGGCCATGTCCAGAGTGGTGGGGGTAAAGATGGAGCCATGCCCTCAATGACGGTCTTCGGGGTATCGGAGCATCCAGAGCTCTTTATGGGGTGAGAAGCCGATGCCCTGGCCTTCGCCACCCTGATTGCCTGGTGGAGACTTCTGCTTGGATGGAGGCCGGGAACACCACCCACAGCGTCAGACTGGCTCTCCGACCTAGCGGAGTTCCTAAAGCTAGAAAAAATAAAATTTGCAATAAGGGACTCAGATGAAGGATTCCACCTACATGGAAACTTGCCTCTTCGAAGACCTGTTCATGACCAGCAACTAGGGTGAGCAAGGGAGGGAGAAGGGTGCGGAGGGTGGGGGGGAACAACCAGAGAAGGGAATAGGAGGTGGGGAGAGGGAGTACCCATGCCACAGCAAGGAAAAGGGGAAATCCACCCTACGCACTGAGGGGCGCAGGTGCCTGCACTCGGATGTCCCGAAAAAAATGTAAACTGCATGTAGTCTCAAGGAATGCATAGAAGTAAAAGAGGCTAAGAAAATGAGGCCATCCGTCTATATTTATACAAATGCCAGTTAATGCAATGTAAATAGACCACCTGTTTTTTGCTGCGGTATTTTAATTTTAGCTCGTTAGTTCATTCCATGTGTTTTTTGTTTTTCCAATGTTCTCCATACATGCTTGATAACACTAATGTAAATTTTAACCACTTATATAGTAAAGACATGTAAATTATTTACAACCTCGGTTAGGAGGGACACAATTGTAAGATGGAACTATACGAAGCAAAGACTCATAAATGAAAAACCTCAATAAAAACATTTTTAAAAAAGGAATAAACAGGCCATCCTCACATTGGCAGGCTGTGGTCATTTGGGGACTGCAAGGATCAGTACTTGTGTCCCAGCTGTTCACAATATATACCGATGATTTGAATATAGGGACGAAATGTAATATTTCCAAGTTTGCGGGTGTTAAGAGGAAGTTGTAAAGGAGCTACAGGAGGATTTGGACAAACCCAGTGAGTGGGTAAAAACATGGCATATCAAATATAATGTGGAAAAATGTGTGGCAATCCAAGAACATCCTTCCTCAGATAAGGAGACCAAAACTGCACACCACTTTCCACATGGGATTTACCGAACAACCTGCTGCGTGTTTTTCGGCAGCGGAGGTGGCCCGGAGTGATTTTCTGGTACCTCTGTTGTCAACGGGATTTTCCGTTGAATGCACCCCACATCGTCGGGAAACCCGAGGCGGGGGTGTGTCGTCGGTGGGACCGGAGAATCCCACTGGCGTTGTCAAAGTCAATATTTTCCCGCTTCTGTGGTAGAAAGATTCAACACAAGTGACATTATATTTGGCAGGAGGACGACACTGAGGAGCGCTGTCGAAATCCTCCATGTGTGGAATGAAGGGGTAAGGAGCCTGAGAGCGGTAACCAAATTCAGGAGGGTCCGTGCAATCTGGCAATAGTAACGTGAATCTGTCTGAGAGTTCTGACCTTTAGGAGCTCTTCTTTGAGAGGGACGTTGGATGAATTCGGATTTAATTTTGGGCGAAGTGTCTTTGTAACAGGTCTCACGGTTGCGGCCATTGCTCCAATAATAAGACACAGCACGTTTCATTTGAGGTTTAGAGTTGTCAGACCAGTCCATGTTATTAGTTTTAACACTGGATGCTACGCGGTCAGGCAAAACCTGCATTAATAGTGCATTAAATTGGGGAGACTGTGTGCCTGCATTGAAAGCAATGTCCCCAGAGTAAAGAGTGTACACTCCACAAAAGCGGTCAAAAAATTCTGGACCATCTTCCTCAGAAGTGGGGGTACATTCAAGAAGTTTGGCGATGTCAATGGGTTTACGGAGAGCCCGTTTTAGTGCAGGGAACATTAAAGTACGCTGATCGTCCTCCGTTTGGTGTGCGGCGCTGAAGGCTGTCCACATGTCCCCATGAAGTCCTAATTCATTTTTCCATCTTTCCCCTAATTCTGGGGGAAGGGATGAATAAATCTGAATATTGATCACGTGAGGTAGCACCGTACATGGTCGCAGTTCTCCTCAAAAACTCAGTGAACCCCTCTGGGTCCTCTTTGCAGGAGGGACATTGGGCCATGATCAAACATAGCTCATGGGGTTTAAAAGCCTTCCACACCTCAGTGAATGGGTCGTCATTATCACCAGCGTGGGGGTTAATAACACTCCTAATGGGATAATTTGCGGGGGGGAGGTGGTGGCGGAAAAGTTTCCTCCTCCTTAGGTTGGAGTGATAAATCAAGAAAAGCCTGATTAACAGAGGTGAAGGGTTGTTCCATATTAACGGCTTGCGTATGTGACCGAGTGCGTGTTGCTACGGGAGATGCGTTAGCAGGAGTTTCATTTGCAGTGGGACCATAAGGGGGAGTCTGGACTTGGGATGGTGGAATTGTAGGACCGGGGTGTGCAGGATGAGTGTGGGGGTCTAAGGGTTAAATCCTCCTCCTCTTCCGTATCGCCTGAATAGGGAAACACGGCATGCCAGAGCAACTGGGAGGATCCTCCTTTCGTTTAATTTGATTGGCTAGCCCTCTTTGCCTATTGGTTGGAGATTTTTTATTTTCGCCTTGTTGTTTATGCTTTCTATCCCAAAGTTCATATTCCAATTTTAAAGTCTCCCAATTTTTTGCTTTACCATCCACACAATCATCAATCCCTTTTCTACGGGCGTTATCTCTCCAACTCATTAATAGTGATTGTTCGTGGCACTTAGTGGATTGTGTCTTCCACTTTGAGATTAAAGATTTCCATTTAAAACCGACGTTTCTCTGCCAAATGATTTTCTCAGCCGAAATGCAATTATCGTAGTTCCAAGTGCCCCCTAGTGGCCAAATATCTTTACCCAATTTATTGTTCAGCGCTGCAGATAATCTCCGTAAATTACTTTCTTGAGAAGGGTTTTCAGAGCACATGGAAAATAGAGGGGAATTGCCCCTGGTTTTGTCTAAACTCTGTCCCATAATGTCAATAAAATGTGCCCCTGGCAATCAAAAATATCCCAGGTACCAAATCAAATTACAGGGTCCCTGACCCAAACTTAAACTTGTAAAACAAGCAAGAGGTCCCTGACCTAAGGCTAACCACAATTGGGGTCCCTGACCCTAAGTACTCTACTAACAATTTAATAAGTACAATTTAGATTCGAGCACCGTCACCAGTTTAGTTACTTCCGTCAGGGATGAGGGGTCGAACCACCAATCCGAGAGAGAGAGAGAGACCAAGGTTAACCTTACCTTGTGCCGGCGTCTGTCTCTTTCCTCCGGGTCTGGCTCGATCATTTCTTCAGTACCCCCACGGAATTCACTCAGGATATTGGTAACTGCTCGCTTGCGCCAAAATGTCAAAGTCAATATTTTCCCGCTTCTGTAGTAGAAAGATTCAACACACTCGTTAAGACAGAATAACAAGCTTTATTTTTGAAAACAACTGCAAGCAATAATGGCTGAAACCTGAAGTCAGAGAGCAGTCAACAAAACTGCTGAGTCTTTCACAAGTGCCACGCTTTCGCAGAGAATTAGCTCAATATTTATACATTATCTTTATCAAGATTATGTGACAACAGTATGGTCAGGAGTTTGATCGGAAATACAAACGGAAGCAAAGACCAGACCATGTTTGGTCATATCACTCATACCATTATTTAGTCCTCGGAGGGAACATTGAAAGGTCGGAATAGACTTGTTTCGTCCTGAACTTATCTTGTTTTAAATTCCTACGGCCCTGGGTTATGACGAGTTAGTTTTATCAGGAGTTGCCGAGGTCCGGTGTTTCAGAATGGCTCGACCTTCGCTGATCTTTTCAGACTTCAAGTTATGCAGAGTTGGCCTACGGCCATACTAGTCTGAGAATGGTTAGGGCAGCATTCTTTACCTGGTACTGGTGAGCTGGAATGAGTAGTTTCAGTCTTTCTTATATTGTATCAAACCTTTTGACCAGTCTTCCCATTGACCAGTTTTCCCATCATGCCATTACTTAATTCGTACCATATCACAGCGTGAACAGCCAGTAAATCCGAGCCGTTGTTTCCCCAAGGCCCTGTATAATTCCAGTGAGACATCTCTGCTCCTGTACTCAAATCCTCTCGCTGTGATGGCGAACATTTGTTTTTTTTACTGACTGCTGCACCTACGTACTTACTTTCAGCAACTGGTGTACAAGGACACCCAGGACTTATTGCACATTCCTTTCTCGATCTATAGCAATTCATATAATAATCTACCTTCCTGTTTTTGTACCAAAGGGGATAACCTCACATTTATCCCCATTATACTGCATCTGCCGTTTATTTGCCCACTCAGCTTGACCAAATCACAGCTCACCCTCCTGCCCAGCTTTGTGTCATCTGCAAAGTT
Source organism: Scyliorhinus torazame (assembly GCF_047496885.1). Classification (NCBI taxonomy): domain Eukaryota; kingdom Metazoa; phylum Chordata; class Chondrichthyes; order Carcharhiniformes; family Scyliorhinidae; genus Scyliorhinus; species Scyliorhinus torazame. The sequence continues at coordinate 113,892,580 of NC_092712.1, read as the reverse complement.
GGAGAAATTACATAGTTCACTCCTCTAAATCATTAATATATATATTGTGAATAGCTGGGGTCCCAGCATTGATCCTTGCGGTACCCCACTAGTCACTGCCTGCCATTTGTAAAAAGACCCGTTTATTTTGTTACAAGTCTCATTAGTGTGTGTTCCCACTGATCAATCGAATATCCTGAATTTTAGGATAGACATCCCTGAATGTTTTCCATGTAAAAAACTATAGATATTTTTGATGTGAAAGTGCATAGTAGATAGGAGCAGAGTAAATCACATTTTAAAATCAGCAAGCAAAATATGTCCTTGTTTAACTTCAGAATTCATAACTTTGAAAAACATCTCCCACTTGTGAGGAGAAATATTAATCTGACTCCAGAGCTGTATTAGGTGGAACCCTTCCGGAATGTCAGGTAAAAATATTTGCTTTCATTCAGCTAGCACAGCAAGTAGCTGGGCTGAAACTGCAGAGATCATCCGTTTTAATCGCTGAAGAGATTCCTTGAATTTAAACTAATACCAGTGTGCATGATTGAGCGGCGAACACATTTTGTAATTCAATATTGAATATTTGATCCAAGTGATCTTTTTTCATTGTATAATTAGATAAAATACAAATCAGCAATACAAATCAGCAAGTTTTGCAATAATTAGTTTAGCTACGATATCATCAAGCTTTACTTGTTTCTTGATTTAAGTTTCATACATTAATGTCATTATAAAATTGCAAGTTGTTAATGCCATTGGGCTCATTTAAATATGTGTTTGTCGGATTCTCCCAGTGCCTGGGATTCACTACCTGTTCCCAGGAGACCTCGCCAGGGCGTCGTTTAATACTGGTCCACACAAACTTGGACCAGTTGTAGCGGCACCTGGGGGGAGGGGTCTTCCAAGCTATTGGAGACCTCCGGGTGGTCAGACATTGGGAAGAGTGGCACTCTGGCACTCCTGGATACCCTTGGCAGTGCCAGCCTGGCACTCTGGCAGTGACAGATGTCTGGGTGGCACTGGCAGGCTGGCAGGAAAAGTGCCATGGTGCTAGGCTGGCAGTGCTAAATTGCCCAGGTGCCAGGTTGCACATGCCAGGGGTCGGGCCGAGGGTTCCTTGCCCATAAGAGTTGGGTGGGGGGGGGGCTCGTGGGGGGCTCGCTGACCCCGGAAGAGGTAAATTGGGAAGGTGGTGAGGCCACGGTTGAAGTCGGTCGAAAGTGTCATGATATGCACCCATGCACATCTTGAGGTAAGGATAGGCAGTGACAGACGCCGAGGTTAGCCAGTCCACATACAGGACAGAACACAACCAATCGCCAGACAGAACACCAGAGGGGGGCTTCCAACTATAAAACACACGAGGCATCAGCACTCCGCCTCTTTCCACTGGTGACAACTGTAGTGACAGGGTGTATATATCAGACAGCACCTTCTACACGTGGATCAGAGCTAGCCTGGTCTAGTAAGTTAGAGTTAGTACACTTAGAGTAGTAGAGTGTCAACCCACAGCCAGGTGTGTGCATCGTTACAGAAGTTCACTAAATTGTATTGAACCAACGCCTACGTTTGATGTATGCTTTACAGTTCATCTGCATCCTGTTGCCGTCCGTGTTACCCCAGGGTGAATAGCACGACAGAAAGATCAAGGCTGCCTTCAAAAATGCCGCCTTATCCATGAGTAGTCTGCCTGCACTGGACTGGTGAGCTGAACCTGCGTGTGTAAGAAATGACTAACGTGCAGTCTCGACGGGGTGTTCCTTGCTGAGACCAAAAAAACGGCCGTTGAATAGCAGGGTCTCAGTGTCAAGAAGCACCCCACTAAATGCGCCCACAACTGGACATCAAATCTTTTGGTTGAATTGCGGCCAATAGTACTGAGAGTATACTGATGTGCATTGCAGCCTTCAAGTATCTTCCACACTGGGCAGCACGGTGGCGTAGTGGTTAGCATTGCTGCTTCACGGTGCCGAGGTCCCAGGTTCGATCCCAGCTCTGGGGCACTGTCCGTGTGGAGTTTGCACATTCTCCCCGTGTTTGCGTTGGTTTCACCCCACAATCCAAAAATGTGTAGGGTAGGTGGATTGGCCACGCTAAATTGCCCCTTAAATGGAAAGAATGAATTGAGTACTCTAAATTTATTTAAAATAAAGTATCTTCCACACTTGGAGACAGAATACAAAGCTCACTCAAGTCCACAATTTTATTTAAGTGAGGCGCTCTCGCCTTGTGTGATCTGGAAGTGTGAGCAGTTGTCGTGTTGAGAATTTGCATAAAACAATTGCTCATGGGAGGCTGGTTTCTTTCAGTTGGGCCCTTGTTACATTGCTGCTATGTCTGTATCCCTTAACAACAGATCTCCAACAACCAAGTAAAACAGAAACAGGAGTTGTTATTGGAGCCTCCCTAATCTCTATTTAAAGCTGCATTGCAGCTTTTGTCAGTGATTATTGAGCAGCTGTAGTTATTTAGAGAACTCATCAGCATCCAACTGTGTGTATGGCTATAGGCATTTCCTGATCTTGGGAGGCATGCCAGTAAGTTGAAGCCGGATGCTTCACTCAGAAGCATTCTTATCTGACACTCGTATACACAGACACAGGTTGGATTCTCCGCTGTCGGGGCTTCTCCGTTGTGCCGACAGCACAGCCACGCCCGGGGATTTCCTGATGGCGTGGGGCTGTCCACAATTGGAAATCCCATTGGCCGGCTGGCGGGACGGAGAATCTCGAAATCGGCGGGGTGCGCTGCACCAGAAAACTGGAGCGGCGAGACGGAGAATCCCACCCAGGATTTCTTTACTAATTGCTATCCAATTTTCCAATCTTCAGTCCACAGCTGCATCAAGCATGTAACTGATGCATTGCTTACCAGTACTATAGGTATTCTACCTACTCTTCAGTCGAGTATTTGTGTTCAGTTTCCGACAATGGGCGTGACATATATGCAATTGGTCATTTTTTTCCTTCTGTCCTGTGAGAGTTACTGCTCTTATCGCACTTTCTCATGCATCTGTTGTGACATACGTTTCCATATGTGGGTCGGAATACGCGAGATCTGGTGGAGGTGCTATCTTCTCTCTTAACATATCGGGCACTGCTGTGTGATTATCCATTCCCAGTGTGCATTTTTGTGCAGTAGCTTCTGAAGACGATCCAAGATCTGAGTACTTAGGAATGAATTTGTGGTAAAAGTTGGTAGTACCATGGAACAATGCCAACTTTTTCACATTAGACCGAGTCAGAAGCAGATGAACTAGTTTTGTTTTTTAAATTTTTTTCCAATTAAGGAACAATCCACCTACCCTGCACATGTTTGGGTTGTGGGGGTGAGACCCACGCAGACATGGGGAGAATGTGCAAACTCTGCACGGTCAGTGACCCGGGACCGGGATCGAACCCGGGTCCTCGGCGCTGTGAGGCAAAAAAAAATATTTTCTGGAATGCGCTAGCGGTTGCCCTTAGTCCGTGGGGCATTGAGCGGTGCTGAGACACACCTTTGTGAGTAACAAATGCTGTAAGATATTGGCTTTGCCAGAGGTATCTGGAAATTGCTTTGTCAAATGTGAAGACTGTGGAGTCATGAAACAAAGCTGATGGTTCTTGGATGGTAGAAAATGGATACTTGTCTGGAATGATTGCTTTGTTGACCTCCTTAAGGTTGATGCAGAGATTAAGTTTGTCGGCCAATACAGCCTCTTTCCGCTTGGAGTGTTGGTGATTAACTCATCCAACTACAAACGCAAACCCTCAATTCCCCATTCACTGACGTTCCCAGACCTTGGGCTGGATTCTCCCTTTCTGAGACGAAGTGCTGACGCTGGTGTGGTAATGGTGGCATTTTACGACCAACAAAACTGCGCAAAACGGCCACCGATTCTCCTTTTGGTGGGGGGCCAGCATACACGCAGCGTAGAGCACCGGCTCTAACCATGGAGGCAGCTGGAGAATTGTCGGGTCTGTGGCTGCGCATGCGCACGGCAGCGACCTGCAGTGACTGCGGCGTGCAAGTTAGTCTGTTGTGGATAAAGTCTTGGAGGGGATTATAAGAGACAAGATTTATAATCATCTAGATAGGAATAATATGATCAGGGATAGTCAACATGGCTTTGTGAAGGGTAGGTCATGCCTCACAAACCTTATCGAGTTCTTTGAGAAGGTGACTGAACAGGTAGACGAGGGTAGAGCAGTTGATGTGGTGTATATGGATTTCAGTAAAGTGTTTGATAAGGTTCCCCACGGTAGGCTATTGCAGAAAATACGGAGGCTGGGGATTGAGGGTGATTTAGAGATGTGGATCAGAAATTGGCTAGTTGAAAGGAGACAGAGGGTGGTGGTTGATGGGAAATGTTCAGTTACAAGTGGCGTACCACAAGGATCTGTTCTGGGGCCGTTGCTGTTTGTCATTTTTATCAATGACCTAGAGGAGGGCGCAGAAGGGTGGGTGAGTAAATTTGCGGACGACACTAAAGTCGGTGGTGTTGTCGACAGTGCGGAAGGATGTAGCAGGATACAGAGGGACATAGATAAGCTGCAGAGCTGGGCTGAGAGGTGGCAAATGGAGTTTAATGTAGAGAAGTGTGAGGTGATTCACTTTGGAAGGAATAACAGGAACGCGGAATATTTGGCTAATGGTAAAGTTCTTGGAAGTGTGGATGAGCAGAGGGATCTAGGTGTCCATGTACATAGATCCCTGAAAGTTGCCACCCAGGTTGATAGGGTTGTGAAGAAGGCCTATGGAGTGTTGACCTTTATTGGTAGAGGGATTGAGATCCGGAGTCATGAGGTCATGTTGCAGCTGTACAAAACTCTGGTACGACCGCATTTAGAGTATTGCGTACAGTTCTGGTCACCGCATTATAGGAAGGACGTGGAAGCTTTGGAGCGGGTGCAGAGGAGATTTACCAGGATGTTGCCTGGTATGGAGGGAAAATCTTATGAGGAAAGGCTGATGGACTTGAGGTTGTTTTCATTGGAGAGAACAAGGTTAAGAAGAGACTTAATAGAGGCATACAAAATGATCAGGGGGTTAGATAGGGTGGACAGTAGTGAGAGTCTTCTCCCGCGGATGGAAATGGCTAGCACGAGGGGACATAGCTTTAAACTGAGGGATAATAGATATAGGACAGAGGTCAGAGGTAGGTTCTTTACGCAAAGAGTGGTGAGGCCGTGGAATGCCCTACCTGCAACAGTAGTGAACTCGCCAACATTGAGGGCATTTAAAAGTTTATTGGATAAGCATATGGATGATAATGGCATAGTGTAGGTTAGATGGCTTTTTGTTTCGGTGCAACATCATGGGCCGAAGGGCCTGTACTGCGCTGTATCGTTCTATGTTCAGCCGCGCGTGGACCCGGCCTGCCAAATAGTGGCCCCCTTCGGCCAGACTCGCCACCCCGGACCAACCCCAACAGTGCCCCCAGCCCCTGCCAAAGCCCCCCTGCCTGTGGATCGGCTCCTCCCTGACTGGAGGCGCTGGACTTAGTCTGCAGTCGCCACGCCAAGTTCCCGAAAATAAATACCACACGCGACCGACACCGTTGGGGTCTTGGCCCATCGGGGGCAAGCATTGGGGGAGGGCCTCAGGTAAGGTCCTGAGGCCATCCCGATGGCGTGTGGTGTACTCCTAGAGTATGCTGTTTTGGAGGGGGCGGAGCATTCGCAAAAGCGGCGCCGCCCCCGATTTCTCTCGCCGATCGCCGAACGTGATTTTGGCGTCGGAGACCGTAGAATCCCGCCCCTTATCTTCCTCCTGTTACTGACCATCAGAATGTCCACAATGTTGAAATAAAATCCATCATTAAAACATTTCAAACCAAGTTTCTCAATCAAACCATCCAATTTTAGTTACAAAAAGTAACTAATCACCCTTGTGCATTCTCTTACTGCCTGTCCACCATGTGCCTTCGCCTGGCCTAGTGATCCTACACAGTGCTGCCCCAGTGGCTGCAGCATCGCTGCTGCAAGCCTATTGACTTTCAAAGGGAGTCTTCTAGGATAATCTTAACCATCTCTGGCTTCGGACTGAAACAGTATGGCATGGATGGTAGTAGTTTGAGCTGGCTGGGTGATGGGCAACCCCAAGGCATTAGCAAGGGGGCAGTGGTATGAGGATAAGAAGATTGGGACGTGAGAAACAGGAGCCGGATATTGCCCTATGGGCCCTGCTCTGCCACTCAAAATCATGGTTTATCTGATTGTGGCCTCAACTCCACTGTTCAGCTGTCCCCCACACCCCTCGACTCCCTTATAGTTCAAAAATCTATCTCTGCCTTGAATAATTCTACAAATCAGCATTCACAGTTCTCTTCGATACAGAATTCCAAAAGATTAACAACAGGACAGATTGCTTGACAGCTGTGACATCCTGCAAGACCCTTTGGAAATCGAAACCCACAGCCTTGATAGTAGCAGTTTAAACTAACATGGCAACAAACTGAGTAGCAGTCAGACATTGGGTAGTTTCTGTTTGTGCTGCAATGGAAGCAAAGACATGAGCCATCATAGAATTTACAGTGCAGAAGGAGGCCATTCAGCCCATTGAGGCTGCACCGGCCCTTGGAAAGAGCACCCTACTTAAGTCCCACGCCTCCACCCTATCCCCTTTATCCCCGTAACCCACCAAACCTGTTTTTGGACACTAAGGGCAATTTAGAATGACCAATCCACCTAACCTGCACATCTTTGGACTGTGGGAGGAAACCTGAGCACCCGGAGGAAACCCACGCAGACACGGGGAGAACGTACAGACTCCGCACAGACAGTGACCCAAGCCGGGAATCGAACCTGGGACCCTGGAGCTGTGAAGCAACTGCTAACCACTGTGCTACCGTGCTGCCCATCAGACATTGTATCATAGTTGGGTTCACAAGTGCGGAGTTGGCCACTTCTTCCACACTGCAAAGGATGCAATCAAAGTTCTGCAAAAAACCCTGAGCTTGATTCTCTTGTTGCCAACACCGAAATCGCATTCGGCGAATGGCCGGAGAATCAAAGTTTCCGACCAAATCGGGGGCAGCGCCGCTTTTGCGATACTCTGCCCCCTTCAAATTACGGCACATATCGATGGCCTCTGGACATGTCCGCGGGTTGCGCCTGCCATGTAGAATGGCGCGATCGTTGCAGGCCGCTGCCGTGCACATGCTCGTCTACAGACCCGGCAATTCTCCGGGGCATATCGGCAGCTAGAGCCGGGTGCTCTACGCTGCAGTCCTGCTCGCCCCCAGCAAAACGGGGAATCGATGGCCATTTTGCGCCAGTTTTTCTGGCATAAAACACAATCGTTCCCATGCCGGCGTGTGGCCATAGCCCCAGAATCGTAGAATCCAGCCCCCGATGTCTATTTGGTGCCAGACTCTTCCATGCTGCTTGACAGTGACTCCAAGATTTTTAGCAGCCTATCAATTCACCAAGCATTTCATTATGTTAATTCATCAGCCTATTTTTGTATGCTGTTCCATCAAAAACCTCAACTGAGTCCTCTGCAACAGAACTTGTGTGTGACCTGTTATTCTGACCCCAAACCAGACAACCCCCCCCAACACACACACTCGCACTTTTGTTCTTGGTTAGATTCATTTAGGGACTAAAACATTTTTTTCACTTAGATAAATCTTGAGATTCAAGATATCTGCGAATAGATTAAAGCCACTGGATTCCATGGGTTTTGAACAGACAAAAATAAACGTTACTGTTCAAGGTTAAAAAGATGGAACAATTTACAATAACTGTCTTATATTTTACCATTCAGGGTTAATATGAATTAACAGGCAACTCTGGGTGAACACACCGCACTGCATACTAAATGGTAGATGCAACCGAGCCAGAGACCATGGACTTCTCAACAAGTCACTCAAACATCAGCAAACACTGAATCAACCAATGTCACAGAAACTGGGCGGGATTCTCCAATAATGGGGCTGTGTCCTCACGCCAGCGTGAAGACCGGCGCCAATCACTCTGGCGTCAACGGCCCCCGAAAGTGAGGAATTCTCTACTTTCTAGGGGGCTAGGTTGCCGCCGGAGTGATTCCCGCAGTTCCAGCCGGCAGCGAACGGCCTGCGCGAGTTCGCGCATGCGCGGAACGGCCGGTGTATTTCCGTGGATGCGTGGGGGTTCCCTTCTCCGTGCCGGCCCCCGGGCAATATGGCAGAGCCCTACAGGGGCCCCCACGGAACCAGCCCGCCCGCCGATCAGTAGGCCCAGGCCACCGTGGCTCCCTCCCGCCCCCCCCCCCCGGGTTCAGATCCCCTCGCCCCCCCCCCCCCCCCCCCACACACCCCCCCCCTCCAGGACAGCCCCTGCACACTTACATTCCAGGTCCCGCCATGTGGGAGGTGAGTAATTCACGTCAGCGGGACTCAGCCAAACTCGTCGGCCACTTGGCCCATCGGGGCCCGGAGAATCGCCAAGGGGCGAATCCCGCAGGCACCCGAAAAACGGCGCCGGAGAATAGGGAAGCCGGCGGCGGGGCGGGATTCGTGCCTCCCCCCTGGGATTCTCCGACCTGGCGCAGGGTCGGAGAATTCCGGCCACTATGTTTCTCATACGATGGGTTTCAGTCTTCATCTTTGCAAATTTCACCTTGGAATTTTCTCCAAACGTTGCTCCAACTCAGATCATGTCAGAGATGGCCCACCTCGTAGAGTTTCAATCTTGTCTTCAGAAATTCAGTTCCCCAGGATTCCCAAGGATGCACTCTAGCCAATTTACAAGCAGTATTTAGACCGTGCCGAGCAGAGCAATATTGATCCAAAGTGCTGATCCAATATTTGTCCCAATGGCTCGCAGCACAGAACCACCAACCTCCGTTGCCTTCACAGATCTTCAGGGTTTCTCCTGAGTTCTTACCTGCTGCTCTTTTCCCACTTACTCTGCTCCTCTTTTTTTCTTAACTTAAATGGGACCTGAATCTGTCCTGTATCTGAGACTCTTCATTTTGGGACCAGTCCCCCTCTCCTCTCCCTGTCAGCTCGTCTTAGAGTCACCTTTGAGGAAAAATACCTTTTTCGATCGGCTGGGAGATGTGGACTCTTTTGTCAAAAGGCACAGGTTGTGCGCTACGTAATTTGGTTTACGGCTCTGTTGACAGGCAGGTTGCATTGTTTGTATTTCTTGTTTTTTCTTGTTCTTGTTGGGGTTGTGTTCTTATTGCCTTTGATTAGATTTCAGGTTCTCTGCTACGAGGGATTTTGCTCTTTATGTTAATGTATGGTTTCCTTTCTTTTTTCAACGCTGTTGATCAGCATGACATTTAGTCGCTAGTGGGGCGTGCATGTTAAATGGGGTTTTGGTATTTTTTAGTTTAATCTATATGTCTTTTTCTCCATTTGGGAGTCTCCCTGCTAACTAGGGAGTTAGTTAGCGGGAGTGGTTTTGGTGGGTTCGCAGCAGCTCAATATAGTTTTTACAAAATGAGCTTAGAGTTTTTGTTTTGCTTGGCTTGGTTAAATATTGGTTTTAGTTTTAGGACAAGTCTTTTTTTGCCTCACTTTTATTTAATTGTGGGTGTGGTCACATTCAATGGTGATTTTGGCAGGGGAAGGGGGGTGGAGGTAGTTTGTTGACTCTGTTGGTTTTCCTTTGTCGTCTTCTGACTTGGCTTGGTGGCCATCATGGGTGGGTCCTTTTGATTTACCTTTCAGTGTCACTTGGTTGATCTCTCTTGGTGGGTATGGCTACCTCCGGATTAAGGGGTAGTGGGAGACCTCCCATCCACTTGGTCACCTGGAACTTTAAAGGTTTGAATGGCCCAGTGAAGAGGTTGAGGGCATTTGCCTATCTCTAAAGCTTAAACGCCAATTTCTTTTGCAGGAGACCTACTTGCGTGTCACGCATCAGACCAGGCTGCACAAAAAGTGGGTTGAATTTTACAAGAACTTCTCAGAGCAGCTTGTACCTTTATTGTTGGACATTTTTGATCATTCTTTATCCCAGGGGTCACTGCCTCCGACCATCACTCAAGCTTCTATTTCCCTGCTTCTTCAGAGGGACCAACACCAAGCATGGTCAATCTATCTAATCTGCACATCTTTGGACTATGGGAGGAAACCGGAGCTCCTGGAGGAAACCCACCCAGACACTGGGAGAACGTGCAGACTCCGCACAGACAGTGAGCCAAGCCTGGAATCAAACCTGGGACCCTGGAGCTGTGAAGCCACAGTGCTAACCACTGTGCTAATGTGCCACATTATATAAAGCCCCCACTACCAGTGTCCGTACGAACACATTGAACTTTGATTATTTCCCCTTGAATAGGGGTATTAAGCAGGGGGTTGCACACTTTCTCTACTCCTGTTCACCTGGCAATAGAGCCGCTCTCCATATCATGAATGTCCTCTAGTCAATGGAGGGGTATTAGTCGGGATGGGATGGAGCATCGTGTGTCTCTCTATGCGGATGACCTACTTCTTTATATTACAGACCTAGCCATCTCCATTGACAGTATAATTAAGTTGCTTAACGTCGTTGGCTCCTTCTCTGGATACAAATTGAATTTAGGCAAGAGTGAATGAGTTTCCCGGTTAACCCCCCTGGGAGCCGTGTCCAATTGGAGACGTTACCCTTTTTTGTCTAAGTCGAGCTTTCACTACCTGGGGTTCCGGGTGACCCACAACTGGGCCTCACTTCATCAGTTGAATTACACAAGCCTGGTACACAATCCAGAGCGTTCTGCTCCAAAGGATAGGCAGTTGGGGGGCTTGGCTCTCCCTAATTTATTGTTTTATTACTGGGCAGCTAACATTCAAAAAATGTTGTTGTGGACTAGTGACCCCGATTCTAATTGAGGACAAATGGAGTCCTGTTCCTGCACTACGTCTACTCTTCTCTCCATAGTCATTGCAGCATTGCCCTATTCTCCTGCTAGATTTTCCTCGAACCTAGTGGTGGTTTCCTCTCTCAGAATTTGGACACTGTTTAGACAGCATTTCAAGCTCCTTTCCCTGTTTTCACGAGCCCCTATTTGCAACAATCACCTCTTCCTACCTTCCGGTTTGGACCCATCTTTGGATTTAAATCTAGGGAAGAGAAGGATTTGTAGAGTTTTGGGGATCTGTTCTTGGAGGGTAGGTTTGCCAGTTTTAGGGAGTTAGCTGATAAATTCCAGCTGCCCAAACTCCAGCTTTCGGTATTTCAAGTTCGCAATTTTTCGCAAAAGGCTTTTCCTTCCTATCCTTTTGCGCCATCTTCTTCCATGATGAAGAGGATTCTGTCCTTGGCTCGGGGACTATTTTGGACCTATATAGCCATATTCTTTCATCGGATTTTGCTCTGTTAAGCGGTGTGAGGGCGAAAGGGGAAAGTGAATTTGGCCCCATTCTTACTGGTGTGGTTTGGAGTGAGGCCCTTCACAGGGTCAGCTCCACATCCTCACATACTCAGCTGACCCTAATTCAGTTTAAGGTGGTACACAGGATGCACTTGACTAGGGCAAGAATGAGTGGGGTTTTCCCAAATGTTCTGGATAGATGTGATCACTGTTCTCTTGGCCCGGCTAGGCACACACATATGTTTTTATCCTGCCCCAAACTTGTAGGCATCTGGGCTTCATTGTTTAATACCATGCTGGAGATACTCCAAGAGGATTTAGAACTATGTCTGCTAGTGGCCATATTTGGGTTTTGGATTCTCCGGTGATTCAGTCTGGGGTAGAGGTGGATGGTGTCACCTTTGCCTCGCTGATAGCCCGTGGGGGAATATTGCTTGGTTGGAGGTCTCCCACACCGCCCAGTGTCTCTGCTTGGTTGGGTGACTTAATGTTATTCCTACACTTGGAGAAATTCGACTTCAGGGGTTCAGTGGAGAGGTTCTATCTAAGATGGCAGCCATTTATTTCCTTTTTTAAAGAGTTAGTCACCTTTAGTTGTTAAGTGGTTGGGTTAGTTTTGGTATTCGAGTTAATTAGGTGTGTGTTTTTAAAAAATATACTTTTATATCTGCTTGTGATTTTTTGTATTCTTTAGTTCTGCTTTGTGAGATTATTATGAAAAAACTGTCATAAACATTTTTTTAAAAAGATATTGACATGCTGGGAGAGACATCACCGGTTTTAAGGCTACAGTGACAAGACTTTTACCTTCATCTGACAGATCATTGCACTTGACCTGCTGGGAGAGAGTTTAAAGGTTTTCAAGTCTACAGAGGGAAGACTTGCCACACGACTCCCATCCGTGAATGACCCCTGATCTGAACCGCCTGCCAAGCCCAAGCCTCCCTGACTCCCACCTCCCCTGAAAGACCCTCCTCGGCACCCTGGAGTAAGTGTAGAGAGGGTGTTTGCCGTCTTGCTCCCCCTCGGTGTCCAAGGTGGCAAGCTGGCACTGCCAAGATCTGAAGAGGGATGTTGGGGGGTGGGAGGGGGGGGGTGCGTGGGGAGAGCCTGAAGGGAAAGGAGCCTAAATGGGGGGCATATGGCGAGCCCATACGAATTATTGCTCACTTGGAGGTGGGGGGGGATGCGTGGGGAGAGCCTGAAGGGAAAGGAGCCTAAATGGGGGGCATATGGCGAGCCCATACGAATTATTGCTCACTTGGGGGTGGGGGCTTGCCAGTGATTGGTGAGTTGCACTGTTCAGAAGTAAACACACTGATCTTTCCGCTGGCGACAGCACTTAGAATTCATTTGGGAGAATCGTGGCCAATATTAAGGCATGGGCTGCAAAGTGGTAAGTAACATTTGTGTACATAAATGCCAGGCAATTACCATTTCCAACAAGAAAAAATTCTGTGGCACGTAACTCCCCTCCTGACTCCCCAAAGCCTGTCCATCGTCTACACGGCACAAGTCAGGGATGTGAGGGAATACTTAATTGGATGAGTGCAACTCCAACAATGGTCAAGAAGCTTAACACCATTCAAGACAAAGCAGCCAGCTTGATTGGCACGCCGTTCACCACCTTCTCTTTCCACCACCGATGCACAGTGGCAGCAATGTGTGCCATCTTTATGGGCAGCACGGTAGCATTGTGGATAGCACAATTGCTTCACAGCTCCAGGGTCTCGGGTTCGATTCCGGCTTGGATCACTGTCTGTGCGGAGTCTGCACATCCTCCTCGTGTGTGCGTGGGTTTCCTCCGGGTGCTCCGGTTTCCACCCACAGTCCAAAGATGTGCAGTTTAGGTGGATTGGCCTTGATAAATTGCCCTTAGTGTCCAAAATTGCCCTTAGTGTTGGGTGGGGTTACTGGGTTATGGGGATAGGGTGTTGACTTTGGGTAGGGTGCTCTTTCCAGACTCAATGGGCTGAATGGCCTCCTTCTGCACTGTAAATTCTATGATATCTATCTGCAAGATGCACTGCAGAAACTCACCAAGGTTCCTTAAACAGCACCTTCCAAACCCAGAAACTCCATACGGCCTTCATTCTCGGGAGCGGGAGAGAGAGAGGGAGCCGCAGCGCAGCGAGTGCAGCTTAGGATTCAGGTAGGTGTTTAAACATGCCCCCAGATTCCAGCGGCCTTCATTTCCGGGAGAGGGAGGTGGAGCGTAGCGAGTGCAGCTTGGGATTCAGGTAGGTGTTTAAACATGCCCCCAGATTCCAGCGGCCTTCATTTCCGGGAGCGGGAGAGAGAGAGGGAGCCAGAGTGCAGCTTGGGATTCAGGTTGGTGTTTAAACTTGCCCCAGATTCCAGTGGCCTTCATTTACGGGAGCGGGAGAGAGAGAGGGAGCCAGAGTGCAGTGAGTGCAGCTTGGGATTCAGGTAGGTGTTTAAACCTGCCCCCAGGTTCCAGCGGCCTTCATTTCCGTGAGCGGGAGAGAGAGAGGGAGCCGGAGCGCAGCGAGTGCAGCTTGGGATTCAGGTAGGTGTTTAAACTTGCCCCCAGGTTCCAGCTGCCTTCATTTCCGGGAGCGGGAGAGAGAGAGGGAGCCGGAGCGCAGCGAGTGCAGCTTGGGATTCAGGTAGGTGTTTAAACTTGCCCCCAGGTTCCAGCTGCCTTCATTTCCGGGAGTGGGAGAGAGAGAGGGAGGTGGAGCACAGAGTGCAGCTTGGGATTCAGGTAGGTGTTTAAACTTTCCCCCAGGTTCAGGCAGCCTTAATTTTCGGGAGCGGGAGAGAGAGAGCGGAGCCCGAGTGCAGCTTGGGATTCAGGTAGGTGTTTAACCTTGCCCCCAGGTTCCAGCGGCCTTAATTTCCGTGAGCGGGAGAGAGAGAGGGAGGCGGAGCGCAGCAAGTGCAGCTTGGGAATCAGGTAGGTGTTTAACCTTGCCCCCATGTTCCAGCGGCCTTCATTTCCGCGAGTGGGAGAGAGAGAGGGAGGTGGAGCGCAGTGAGTGCAGCTTGGGATTCAGGTAGGTGTTTAAACTTGCCCCCAGGTTCCCGCGGCCTTCATTTTCAGGAGCGGGAGAGAGAGAGGGAGCCGGAGTGCAGCAAGTGCAGATTGGGATTCAGGTAGGTGTTTAAACTTGCCCCCAGGTTCCAGCGGCCTTCATTTCCGGGAGCGGGAGAGAGAGAGGGAGCCGGAGTGCAGCTTGGGAATCAGGTAGGTGCTTAAGCGTTTGATTTTTACCTCTATTTATGTTGAGCGGTTGCTAAACCCGAGACACTACACTTGTAGTGTCTCCCACCCTTACACCTCCTCTAACCTAAGGGGGTGAATGAATATCATGTAAGCTCTCTCTTTTCTTTTTCTTTTATCCGCAAGTTATAGCTTCAGATTTTCGGCGGGAGCAGTGGCCAGGGGTCTGTCGCGAAGGTAAGTTTACCCTTTAAAAACTTACCTTGCAGGAGAAGCGGCCTTCAGATTTTTGGCGAGAGCAGTGGCCAGGGGTCTGTCGGGAAGGTAAGTAGCTGGGAGAAGTGTAACTCTTCGTGGGTTGGTAAGTATTGTGATTGGTCAGTAAAATCCTTATTCCTTTCACTTATTCATTATTTGATATTATGTTTGTAATCAGTAAAGGTAAAGTGTAAAAATAGCCAGAGGTCCCAGACCCGTGTTATGCTCCTCATGCTCAATGTGGGAGTTAAGGGACGCGGCCGATGCCCCTGATTCCTTCATGTGCGGGAAGTGTGTCCAGCTGCAGCTCCTGTCAGACTGCATGATGGCTCTGGAGTTGCGGATGGACTCACTTTGGAGCATCCGCGATGCTGAGGAGGTCGTGGATAGTACGTTCAGTGAGTTGGTCACACCGCAGATTAGTGTTGGTGAGGGAGACAGGGAATGGGTGACCAAAAGGCAGAGAAAGAGTAGGAAGGCAGTGCAGGTGTCCCCTGCGGTCATCTCCCTCCAAAACAGGTATACCGTTTTGGATACTGTTGGAGAAGATGACTCACCAAGGGAAGGCAGTAGTAGCCAGGCTCATGGCACCGTGGCTGACTCTGCTGCACAGAAGGGTGGAAAAAAAACTGGCAGGGCTATCGTCATAGGGGATTCAATCGTAAGGGGAGTAGACAGGCATTTCTGTGGCCAAAAACGAGACTCCCGAATGGTATGTTGCCTCTCGGGTGCACGGGTCATAGAACATAGAACATAGAACAATACAGCGCAGTACAGGCCCTTCGGCCCACGATGTTGCACTGATGTCAGGGATGTCTCAGATCGGCTGCAGGACATACTGAAGGGGGAGGGTGAACAGCCAGCTGTCGTGGTGCATATAGGCACCAACGATATAGGTAAAAAATGGGATGAGGTCCTACAATCAGAATTTAGGAAGTTAGGAGTTAAAAAGTAGGACCTCAAAGGTAGTAATCTCAGGATTGCTACCAGTGCCACTAGACAGTCAGAGTAGAAATTCAAGAATAGTCAGAATGAATAAGTGGCTTGAGAGATGGTGCAGGAGGGAGTGGTTCAGATTTTTGGGACATTGGAGCCGGTTCTGGGGTGGGGGGGGGGGGGGGTGGGGGGGGGCGGTGGTAGGACCATTACAAATCAGATGGTCTACACCTGGGCAGGACTGGAACCAATATCCTAGGGGGTGCTTTTGCTAACACTGTTGGGGAGATTTTAAACCAATGTGGCAGGGGGATGGGAACCAGATTAGGAAGTTAGAGGTCAGTAAAGAGGCAGCAACTAAAGCCAGTAAGGTACTAGATAATAAACTAAATGTGACTAAGGGGAAGAGTAGACAGGGAAGAGATGATGAATGCAAAGGGACAGGTGGTCTGAGGTGCATTTGTTTCAATGCGAGAAGTGCAGCTGGTAAGGCAGATAAATTTAGGGCTTGGATAATTACCTGGGAATATAATGGTTATTGGTATTACGGAGATTTGGTTGAGGGAAGGGCAAGACTGGCAACTAAATATCCCAGGGTATAGATGCTTCAGGAGGGATAGAGAGGGATGTAAAAGGGGTGGAGGAGTTGCATTACTGGTCAGAGATGATATCACAGCTATGATTAAGGAGGGAACGATGGAGGATTCGAGCACTGAGGCAACATGGGTAGAGCTAAGAAATAGGAAGGGTGCACTAACATTGTTGGGACTTTACTACAGGCCTCCCAAAAGTGAGCGTGAAGTAGAGGTACAAATATGTAGACAGATTATAGAAAAATGTAGGAGCAAATAGGGTGGTTGTGATGGGAGATTTTAATTTCCCCAACATTGAATGGGACTCATGTAGTGTTGGAGGCGTAGATGGAGCAGAATTTGTAAGGAGCATCCAGGAGAGTTTTTTAGAGCAGTATGTAAATAGTCCAACTCGGGAAGGGCCCATACTGGACCTGGTATTGGGGAATGATCCCGGCCGGGTGGTTGAAGTTTCAGTCGGTGATTACTTTGCGATCACAATTCCGTAAGTTTTAGAATCCTCATGGACAAAGACGAGAATGGTCCAAAAGAAAGAGTGCTAAATTGGGGAAAGGCCAAGTATAATAAAATTCGGCAGGAGCTAGGGAATGTGGATTGGGAGCAGCTGTTTAAGGGTAAATCCACATTTGAAATGTGTGAGTCATTTAAGGAAAAGTTGATTAGAGTGCCAGGACAGACATGTCCCTGTGAAAATGAGGGATAGAAATGGCAAGATTAGGGAACCATGGATGACGGGTGGAATTGTGAGACTAGCTAAGATGAAAAAGGAAGCATACATAAGATCTAGGCGACTTAAATCTGATGAAGCTTTGGAGGAATATCGGGAAAGTAGGACAAATCTCAAACGCGCAATAAAGAGGGCTAAAAGGGGTCATGAAATATCTTTGGCTAACAGGGTTAAGGAAAATCCCAAACCCTTTTATTCATATATAAGGAGCAAGAGGGTAACTAGAGAAAGGATTGGCCCACTCAAAGACAAAAGAGGGAAATTATGCGTGGAGTCAGAGGAAATGGGTGAGATTTTTAATGAGCACTTTGCGTCGGTATTCACCAAGGAGAGGGACATGACGGATATTGAGGCTAGGGATGGATGTTTAAATACTCGAGGTCAAGTCGGCATAAGGAAGGGGGAAGTTTTGAGTATTCTAAAAGGTATTAAGGTGGACAAGTCCCCAGGTCCGGATGGGATCTATGCCAGGTTACTGAGGGAAGCGAGGGATGAAATAGCTGGGGCCTTAACAGATATATTTGCAGCATCCTTCAGCATGGGTGAGGTCCCGGAGGACTGGAGAATTGCTAATGTTGTCCCTTTGTTTAAGAAGGGTAGCAGGGATAATCCAGGGAATTATGGACCTGTGAGTTTGATGTCAGTGGTAGGCAAACTGTTAGAGAAGATACTGAGAGATGGGATCTATTCACATTTGGAAGAAAATAGACTTATCAGTGATAGGCAGCATGGTTTTGTGCAGGGAAGATCAGGGCGAAATTCTCCGTTATCGGCACAAAGTCCGCCGATCGGCGCAAAAAACGGCGCAAATCCGACTTCGTCACGCCGGAAAAATGGGTCAAAAGTCTCCAGCCCGAAATGGGCTAGCAGCGACGTGACGGGATCCTCGCTTGCGCACGTGGTTCACGCCGTGCAGCGTCATACACGCCGCAAGGCGTGACGGCTCATAAGGCCGCGCTGCTCCCCCCCACCCGACCGGAACACACGACTGGATGGCTGCCCGCCGCTCAGCCCCGAGGTTCCAGTCGCGGGATGTGGAGGCGCTCCTGGACGCTGTGGAGCAGAGGAGGGATGCCCTGTATCCTGGGCACCGCCGCAGAGTTGCCCCACGCCACAGCCGGCGTCTGTGGAGGGAGGTGGCAGAGGCCGTCACCGCTGTGGCCCTGACACCACGGACAGGCACCCAGTGCCATAAGAAGGTGAACGACCTCGTCAGAGCAGGCAGGGTGAGCCTCCCCCATATCCCCCCTCCCCATATCCCCCCTCCCCCATATCCCCCCTCCCCCATATCCCCCCTCCCCCATATCCCCCCTCCCCCATATCCCCCCTCCCCCATATCCCCCCTCCCCCATATCCCCCTCCCCCATATCCCCCCTCCCCCATATCCCCCCTCCCCCATATCCCCCATATCTCCCCCTCCCCCATACCCCTTCTCCCCCATATCCCCCCTCCCCATATCCTCCATATCCCCAAGTGAATCCAGCCCTAACCTTAACCTCTGCAATGCACGCGCAACCGATGGCGCAAGCTGGCCGTCACCGCCTTCGCTCGTCTCCGGGTCGATGGTTGCATCGGACCCCCCCCCCCCCCCGCCCCCCCCCCCGCTACAGGAGAAGCGCGCACACAACAATAGGGAGCATGTGAGGACTGGAGGAGGCCCCGCTGATGAGAGGCCACTGACCGAACACGAGGAAAGGGCCCTGGAACTAGCTGGCGGACCTGACGACCAGGAGGTTGCTGATGCAGAGGTCGGGGGCGTACTAGCAAGTGAGCCACCGACAGCCCGTCCCCATATCCCCCCTCCCCCATATCACCTGATCACTGCCTGCGTGTCTAACCATGCATGCTTCATTGTGTATCGCAGGACCAAACGTCCAGGCACCCATCCCCGCAGATGCAGACCGCCTGCAGGATGCCCCTCGGAGGCCACGGGAGACGGAGAGACCCGGACCCTCCGGCATGCGACGCCCGCAGGATGCCCCTCGGAGCCCACGGGAGACGGAGAAACCCGGACCCTCCGGCATGCGTCGCCCGCAGGATGCCCCTCGGAGCCCACGGGAGACGGAGAGACCTGGAGCAACAGGGAGACGACACCCCCGTCACGTGCGGGAGCGACCACCCAGCGACGAGGGGGGCAGCCACAGGCCCCCGTCACATCCGAGCCAGGACACCACTACCCAGGCCACCACTACCCAGGCCACCACTACCCAGGACACCACTACCCAGGACACCCCTACCCGGGACAGCACTACACAGGAAGACGAAATACCGGACAGTGACTCAGAGTGGATGGTTGGAGACGAACCCCCACCCCAAAGTGCCATGGACTCAGAGTGGGACGAAGAGCACGACACAATGCCACTGCTGTCACCAACACCCTCCTCCATCGCAGAAACACTCACCTCGGTTGGGCACTTTAATGATGAGGCGTCTGGTACACTCACTGGTGCGCACAACACAGCCGTCCCGGTACAGCAGTTGGAGGTAGGAGCAGCAGAGGGGCCGGGCGGTCGGAGGGCAGCCCAGCGCAAGCGAACATCTGCCGCCCAGGTGGATCCCGGGTTCCTGGAGTTTCCACACCCACACTTAGATCCGATGCAACCATCGACCCGGAGACGAGCGAAGAGGGTGACGGCCGGCTTGCGGCGGCTGCAGTCGCAGGTGGAGGAGTCCACCCGCGTCCAGGAGCTGGAAGTGGTGCCGGTCATGCGTGCCACCCAGGCCGACACCGCACGGGTGGCGTCCGCGGTGGAGGCAATGGGTGCGACGGTGTCAGACATGGGGAACGGTTTGCGAGGTCTGGGGCTTTCCGTGCAGGCGGCGTCTGTGGCCCAGGACATGGCTGCCCTCTCACAGGAGGCCATGAGCCAGTGCCAGCGCCAGATGGCAGAGGCGCTCAACACCATGGCCCAGTCTCAGCAGGCCATAGCCCAGTCTCTGCAGGCCATAGCCCAGTCTCTGCAGGCCATGGCCCAGTCTCTGCAGGCCATGGCCCAGTCTCAGCAGGCCATCGCTGAGAGCATCGGCGCCAGTGGCCATGTGCGAGCCGGCGTCGCACTGTCACAGACAGGGTTTGCCAACCCCCTGGGCTCCATGGCTGCAAACCTGCAGACCCCTGTCGATACCAGCACGGGCCTCCAGGACTGGCAGCGCCAGATGTCGGGGGGGCGTCGGATGGCCAGTCCGTTCGCCTCCCCCACCCATGTAGAGGCCTGGGGGCCAACGGGCACCCCGAGGGAGGAGGAGGTGGCGTGGTCCGTCCCGGGTCCCCCTGTAGGGGAGGTCCGGGAACACCGCGACACATCGGACTCCCCCCCCCCCCCCCTTCCTTCCCAGGTGCATCGGGTGGGCAACGGGCAGGACAGGCTGGCAGCTCGCCATCCCAGTCGCCCGGGCCGCAGCCTGGCCCATCTAGGCCAGGACGCCCCAGGAAACGGCCGCCAAAGGGATCCCATATCAGAGGGCAGGAATCACAGGAGTCCACCTCCAGTTCTGCTGTACCGTCTGGGGAACCACGTAGACGTAGTCAAAGGGCCCGGAAGGCCAAACAATTAGACACTGAGTAAGTTGGCACGGGTGCAGGGCACAGATGAGTTTTAGGGGCTAGGGCACGTGCATGAACTCCTTTGGTTATTAAAGTCAATGTTACACCTACAGAAGCTGCCTTTGAGCTCTGTCCAAAGCGTGCGGGGGTGTTATGTATGTTGAGCGCAAATGTGTGTGTGAGGGGTGGTCTTACCTCAGCCCCAGGTGAGTCTGCCCCGTTCCCCCTGGGCCGCCATCAACATCCCCCCGGGCAGAGGACGGGACCGTGCGCTGCAGTGTCACAGCCGCATGCAGGGATGTGTCACAGCCGCATGCAGGGATGGTCCGGGTGGATGGTGGTACTGTGGCCATGGGTCAGACATAGTCCAACGATGTGGAGCCAGGAGCTCACCGCAGGGCGGGTTGTCATCATCCTCCATGGCCTGCAATAGACACGCGTCCACCCGCAACTGTGTGAGCCCGGCCCGTTGTGCCGCAGGTGGATCGGCAATGGGGGAGGGTGTTGTGCATGCAGGTGGGGTGGGTGGGGTTTGGGAGGGGGTGAGGGTGCTGGGTGGGTGGATGGATGGGGGGTGTGGGTGGTCGGCTGTTGCCATGGTGTGCGATCTGTGGCCATACTACCCGATTCCCACGCCCATCTAGTCAGTGAAGCGGGCGGCTATCAGTCTGTCCCGTGCCCTCCTCTGCCTGCGGCACATCGCCCCTCTGCTGGGCTATGTTGTGCAGGACGCAGCACACCACAATGATGCGGCCGACCCTATCTGACCGATACTGGAGGGTGCCCCCAGAGAGTTCCAGGTACCTGAAACGCATCTTCAGCACGCCAAAGCACCTCTCTATCACTCCCCTTGTCGCTACATGGGCATCATTGTAGCGGTTCTCCGCCTCATTGCGTGGCCTCCGTATCGGCGTCATCAGCCACGATCGCAATGGGTAGCCCCTGTCGCCCAGCAACCAGCCCCTCAGCCGGGGATGGCTTCCCTCGTACATGCCGGGGATGGATGACCGCGACAACACGTATGAGTCGTGTACACTGCCTGGGTAACAGGTGCAGACGTGCAGGATCATCATGCGGTGGCCGAGACCACCTGTACGTTCATCGAATAGGTCCCCTTCCTATTGGTGAACACGGCCCTGTTATCTGCAGGTGGCCGCACGGCGACGTGCATCCCATCAATCGCGCCCTGGACCATGGGGAACCCGGCCACGGCAGAGAAGCCCACGGCCCGGGCATCTTGGCTGGCCCGGTCCACAGGGAAGCAGATGTAGCGGTGCGCCATGACATATAGGGCATCTGTCACTGCCCGGATGCACCGATGTCTGCGATATGCCGGACAGGTCCCCACTCGGTGCCTGGAATGACCCCGTTGCATAAAAGATCGGGGCCACCGTAACCTTGACAGACACGGGGAGAGGGTGTCCCCCGCCAGTGCCACGCGGCGACAGGTGTGCCAGCAGGTGGCAGATGTGTGCCACGGTTTCCCGCCTCATCCGGAGTCGTCTCCTGCATTCCCGGTCCGTGAGGTCCTGGTATGACTGCCGGGGCCGGTACACACGGGGCGCCCTCGGGTGCCTCCGTTGCCGTGGGGCCGCAACGTCCTCCTCCCCCTCCTCGTCCTGTCGGTCAGGTGTCCCTCCAGCCTGGGCGGCTGCCGCCTGCCCCTCTGCGGCAGCCTGTGCCGCCTCTCTGGCACGCTCCTCCTCCTCCTCCTCATCCAGGGCAACATGGACATTAGCGGCTGCCGCCACGGCGGCCAACATCGCTGGATGATCGGAAAACATGACGGCCTGGTTGGGGGGGGGATCGACGACATGTCATCATTGCCCATATCCCCTCCTTCCCCCCAGCCAGGTGGCATGGACCGCATGGGTCCAAATGTTGGAGGCTCGCATCTGGCCAGGTGGACCAACTCACTTGCCCTCGCACCCCCCCTCCCCGGCACGGACCCCCCCATCCCCCTCCCCGGCACGGACCCCCCCCCCATCCCCCTCCCCGGCACGGACCCTCCCCCCTCCCCGGCACGGACCCCCCACCCCCATCCCCCTCCCCGGCACGGACCCCCATCCCCCTCCCCGGCACGGACCCCCCCATCCTCCTCCCGGCACGGACCCCCCATCCCCCTCCCTGGCACGGACCCCCCTCCCCGGCACGGACCCCCCATCCCTCTCCCCGGCACGGACCCCCCCATCCCCCTCCCCGGCACGGACCCCCCATCCTCCTCCCCGTCACGGACCCCCCTCCCGGCACTCCCCCAGAGCCCAGCCCACTCTAACCACCCTCCCCACCGCACACACACACACACAACCCGAGACACACCTCTCCCCCACACATTCAGACTGCGGCCACGCCATCGCCTGCCCAGCGGCCAACCCCCCAGGCCGTCACTCACCTCCACGCTGGTCGTCGTGAACCTGGAGCACAGGTTCACGCCGATGAAAAGGAGGTTTGATTTACGTCGACGTGAACGGTCATCACGTCGATGGGACTTCGGCCCATCCGGAAGGGAGAATATCGGCAGGCCGTAAATCGGCTGCCTTGCGCAGACCCGTGCCATTCTCCAACGTCAGAGGCGCCATTAACGCCCCGCCGACATTTTTCTCTTCGGAGACTTCGGCAACCGGCGGGGGCGGGATTCACGGCCAACGGCCATCGGAGAATCTCACCCCACGTCTTACAAACCTAATAGAATTCTTTGAGGAAGTGACAACGTTAATTGATGAGGGAAGGGCTGTAGATGTCATATACATGGACTTCAGTAAGGCGTTTGACAAAGTTTCCCATGGCAGGTTGATGGAAAAAGTGAAGTCATATGGGGTTCGGGGTGTACTAGCTAGATGGATAAAGAACTGGCTTGGCAACAGGAGACAGAGAGTAGTGGTGGAAGGGAGTGTCTCAAAATGGAGAAAGGTGACTAGTGGTGTTCCACAGGGATCTGTGCTCGGAACACTGTTGTTTGTGATATACATAAATGATCTGGATGAAGATATAGGTGGTCTGATTAGCAAGTTTGCAGATGATACTAAGATTGGTGGAGTTGCAGATAGCGAGGAGGACTGTCCGAGAATACAGCAAAATATAGATAGATTGGAGAGTTGGGCAGAGAAATGGCAGATGGAGTTCAATCCAGGCAAATGCGAGGTGATGCATTTTGGAAGATCTAATTCAAGAGCGGACCATACGGTCAATGGAAGATTCCTGGGGAAAATTGATGTACAGAGAGATCTGGGAGTTCAGGTCCATTGTACCCTGAAGCTGGCAACGCAGGTCGATAGAGTGTTCAAGAAGGCACACAGCATGCTTTCCTTCATCGGACGGGGTATTGAGTACAAGAGTCGGCAGGTCATGTTACAGTTGTATAGGACTTTGGTTAGGCCACATTTGGACTACTGCGTGATGTTCTGGTCGCCACATTACCAGAAGGATGTGGATGCTTTAGAGAGGGTGCAGAGGAGGTTCACCAGGATGTTGCCTGGTATGGAGGGTGCTAGCTATGAAGAAAGGTTGAGTAGATTAGGATTGTTTTCGTTGGAAAGACGGAGGTTGAGGGGGGACCTGATTGAGGTCTACAAAATTATGAGAGGTATGGACAGGGTGGATAGCAACAAGCAGGTGGGGTGTCAATTACAAGGGGTCACGATTTCAAGGTAAGAGGGGGAAAGTTTAAGGGAGATGTGCGGGGAAAGTTTAAGGGAGATGTGCGTGGAAAGTTTTTTACGCAGAGGGTGGTGGGTGCCTGGAACGCTTTGCTAGCGGAGGTGGTAGAGGCGGGCACAATAGCATCATTTAAGATGCATCTAGACGGATATATGAACGGGTGGGGAACAGAGGGAAGTAGATCCTTGGAAAATAGAAGACAGGTTTAGATAAAGGATCTGGATCGGCGCAGGCTGGGAGGGCCAAAGGGCCTGTTCCTGTGCTGTAATTTTCTTTGTTCTTTAGAAGGACAATGGCAGCAGACATATCGAACACCATCACCCTCTTTGAAACCCACGTATATAAACTTATCACTTGATTAACAACATAAGCAGAGTAATTGTATTAAATGGAAGGAATATACAATGACTAATTTCATTAAAATTCCATTTGGTCTTTTGGTCATACAAGTTGTTCATTAAAATGTATTTCTCATTTCTATCAATACCTCAAACTATCAGTTTGACCAACAGTTTCTTCTCTCATTTATTGTGGTATAAATTTAAAGGACCATAATAATGGTACAGGTCAGGATCCTGTATGCCTCTATCAAGTTTTTTGTTAACCCCCTTTGCTCCAAGGATACCAACCTCATTTTGCTAACCTAACCTTGTACTTAAAATCCCTCATCCTCGGAACCATTCTGGTAAATCTCCTCTGCACCTTCTCGAGGACCATCACTTCCATCCTAAATTGCAGTGACCGGTTTTGCTAACTTTTGGTTGGTTCAATTGGCTCTGTTTTATAACCTTTGCTCTAGAGTCGCCAGGTATCTTTATGATACCGCCACAAAGTTCAAGTTCAAGTAATGATCAATAACTCAATACACCAATTAGTAAGATTCAAATCAAAGCACATTTATTATACACAGTAAATCGCTACTCATGCATAAACTCTATTTTCTAAGCTATTTCTATCACTAACAGGCCTATACGTACCTTTGGACTGGCCCACCAGGTCAGGGGAGCGAATGGCCTTTCATTCGGGTTCTGAAACTGCGGGATTCAAAAGCTGGTAACGACTGGTAGCTAGAAGCGCCTACCTCGTAGCAAGCATTGACTTGAGACTTACTTCTTTGGAGGCAGCTGGACAGGTCACTGTCAAGGGTTGCTTCGCGTTGCTGAGTGACCCTGTCAAGAAGGACGATTTGAACTTGGGGGCTTTACTTTATAGTCGCCAGGGGCTTCCCGCCCTTCGGGGTGGACCCCGTACCTGGTTTCAAGTGATTGGACTTCGTTCCAATCGCTTGGTTCGATTTCTCCAATGCTGGAGCGGTTCCCCGATTGTTGGGCGGTCTTTAGGTGTCCGTTAACCTCTTTTGTGTTGGCTCCTGCTGGCACCGAGGAGTCTGGCTTGGCCTTGTTTACCTTAAATGTTTCGATTGTTCCCGGGGATCGCTCATTAGTATGTAGATGGCTGCTACATTATTATGCCGATGGTTGCTGGTATCGATGCTGTCTGGGCTTTTGCAGAGTCTAATACACAGTAAACTTGCACCTGCTAGTTTCTGTCTGTGTTGGCTGAATTTCCCTTCAGCCTTTGCTGTTCTCCATTTTACGTCGGAAATTGGCCAACCCATGTGGCTACACACCCTCCTTGTGATCCTAATGCGAAGCGTGAAGGATCACATAACTGCGTTGTTCTTCATTCCCTGACCCGGCGAGCACCCTTTTATGTCCTCCACACTGACCATAACTATGCAGGAAAATTTTTAACTGACAATTCTAAGTGGCGCTATGCCAAATCAGGGACAAGCATTACAAAATAAGAAAAACGGTACCTCTAACTATCCTCAATAAACTACACTCACTCAAACATTCAATCATACTAACTTCCTAAATAATACAAATAAAATCATAGCAGCATTACTCACATTTTTCCTGGCTTGGTAGTCAATCTCAGGATTGTACAATCGCTCATGAAACATTTCTTTATTCACAAAAAGGAACGCAAACGAATGTTCTTTATTATAGATCGCGGGGGTCAGCGGTCTGGTCATAACCAAAAATAGCGGATCTTATCCCATATACCGGGGTGCGAGCGCGGTAGGCGCTCCATTTCCTCAGACGAATAGTCTGCACGATGCAGCAGAGTATCGCCAATACTAGTAGGGATTCTATCAAGTAGGACAGGGAGTACCAGGTTATAAACCTGGCACACCAAGATGGTGTGGTGTCGCTTGTGACTGGCTCTGGGTACTATGGCGAAGTGAATCATTAACGGCTGGGGGGGGGGGGGGTTGGGGTCAGGGGGTTTGCGTTCGCGCGCAACCAAATGTTCATGAGGGTTATGAGCAACACCGAGAATGTCCTCATGGTTCTTCTTCTTTCTCTTCTCTTTTCTCTTCTCTGGAGCTTCTGGGTTTCTGTGGGATCAAGCATAGTGCCTGTTACTATCTTGGTTTAAAATCTCGTACGATAGCCTGTCCTTTAGTGCCAATTACTCCCTTTATAATTGGTCACTATGTGTGACTCCCTCTTTTTTTTCCAAAAACCGAATTTCAGGACAAGACACACTTACAAATACTGAACCAGTGCGAGCCGTCTCGCAGACTGTGCGATTTACCATCCAAATGTTTGAGGATATAAATAGCATCGGGTTGGCAACCTAAGGGCCCCATGAAACAAAACAAAACCTTTTGAACGAAAATTGCCGAAATGAGGTGCGTATGGGCCGCGACAGGTAAGATTTGG
Organism: Scyliorhinus torazame; assembly: GCF_047496885.1. NCBI lineage: Eukaryota > Metazoa > Chordata > Chondrichthyes > Carcharhiniformes > Scyliorhinidae > Scyliorhinus > Scyliorhinus torazame. Next base: position 113,865,693 of record NC_092712.1, on the reverse strand, counting down.
ATGGAATCCCCGGGTAGGACGGCGACCAATGCCGTGTGTTCTCCACCCGAGTGTAGCTGACCAGAGGGGGGGTTCCCAGGCAGGGCGGGTCCCAATGCCGTTTCTCCGCTCCCTGAGCAACCGACAAGAACGGGCATGAAATGTAGTCATCGTGGGGGGCTACTGTATTGGTTCTTCCTTCGAACCAGAAGGGCAGTTACGAACGGGGGTCTGTGTTTCTGTCGACAGACGAGTTCTTCTGAACTGGCGTCTGGGACATTAACAAGTCTCTGTGGACAAACTAGTTCCTGTGAACTAGCGTCCAGGACAAACTAGTTTCTCTGACTGCCAGTGGGCGTCAGAAGGGTGGTGGCGTGGGGCCGTGAACATTTCTTTTCCGGTCTTACATGCAACATTTAACAATACAACTTGCAAGCAACATTAAACATGCTGCAGGTTCCATCAGAAAGGACACCGTTTTCTCCCAAGCGGTTCCTTTTTAAAACAGCATCTGGGCACCTCAGTTATCGGTTGCGAACAGGGTAGCAAAGGGGTTCTCATCTTGGGAGTCAGACTCAAAGTCGTCATCTTCTCCCGGATGCCAAACTCTCGAGTGTATCAGGGCGGATAGGGCTGCATGGTGTGATTTGGGATCCCTCTCGTCATTCCGGACGAGTCTGTATGAGTTATCTCGGTGCCAAAAGGTGGTGTCTAGTTCTGTGGGGACGGAATCGGGGTCGTCATTGTAGGTCGGTGGTGGGGTTTGTTCAGGAAAGTGATCATGACGGAATCACTCGAATCGTGGTCAGATTCGCTGTGTGTGGGTCCTGTTGCATGGGGATAATAGGGAGGCAGGCTGTGGCTATTGTCCGAGTCACAGTCGCTGTCGATACTGCTGCAGTCTGTGGGCGTTCCGGGGCGGAGTGTATATTTCGGGGGTGGAGTCGGGGTTGAGTCCGTGGCTGGGCTGGACGTGTTGGGGGAGGGTAGGGTTACGTTGGCTGTGGGTGGGGCGTGGTCTGCTGCGTCGAGCATGACGTGATGTGCGTGGTTAGACTGTGTTCCATATGCCTTAAGCTGGTTGATATGGAACCACGCAGTCTTTCCATTGGGGTACTTTATTTTGTAGACGGAAGGGCTCACTTTGTCCGCAATGGAGTATGGACCTGAATATTTAGGTGTCAGGAATGTGCTGGGATTGTATACGGAGAGCATGACTTGCTGTCCTACACTGAACTCAGTTGCATGCACTGTCTTATCGAAACAGGCCTTGCTCTGTTTCTTTCTTGTGCCCAATTTCGCTGCGGCTGCTAGCTGAGCCGTTTTTACATTTTGTACCAGTTGTTCTACTGCTTTCTCGTGTGTGAGGGCCGTCACTTCGGGGCTGGTCAGATCTAATCCTAATAAAAATTCTGTGCCTTTCATGGGGCGTCCGGTCATGAGTGTGTGTGGGTGTAACCTGTAGATGTTGAAACCGTATTTTGCAAAAACATCAGCGCAAAAGGGAGGACTGAATCCCAAGTGGTGTTGTTTTGCTGGACCATTTTCCTGAGGGTTGATTTTAGGGTTCAATTCATGTGCTCCACGATACCACTGGACTGGGGGTGGTATGCGATGTGGAATTTTTGGGTAATGCCAAATATCGTGAGGACGTTCTTCATGACACATCCCGTAAAATGGGAACCTTGGTCGGATTCAATGCTGCGGGGGAGTCTCGATCTCGTAAAGACGTGGTGGGTTGAAATCTTGGCTGTGGTCTTTGCCGTGTTCGTTCTGGATGGGAATGCTTCCACCCATTTTGTAAACGTGTCTATCACCACGAGTACATACTTATAACCATTCCTGCAAGGGGGCAATGGTCCAGTATAATCAATCTGGAGGTTAGTCCAGGGGCCATTAACAAGTCGGGTGTGACTAAGCTGAGCCTTTTTGGCATATCTGTCCGGATTGTTCTGGGCACAGATAAGGCAATTCTCAACGTAGTGAGTTACATCGTCTTTTAAACTCGGCCACCAACAGAGCTGCCGGAGGTGGGCTGTAGTGGGATCAATTCCCTGATGTCCATGACTGTCATGGAACAAACAAATGAGCTGATTCCTGTCCTATTCAGGAACCACTTAAATGGTGTCTTTTAACACCACACCGTCATGTGTGGTCAGAGCATTTTTAACTCTATCATAGGGTGCTGGATAGTTTCCTTTTAAAATCTCCCTGAGATTGCTATCCTGCTTCTGGGCCTGCACTAAATCCTCAATATTATTCTGAGAGACCTGAACTGCATTCACTGGTGTGCTTTTGGGGGGTGTCCAAAAATATCCGTGCCTGGAACCTGCTTTTTCCAGTACGTCGGCTTTTACATTTCCAGGGGGAGAGGAACGATGGTGACTGCGAACTTTGATGATTCCAAAGGTCCTGTTCTGTGCTCTTTCTAAAATGTGGCGGAGTAATGAGGCTGAGGGAAGGGGTTTTCCGTCTGCGGAAACAAATCCTCTTGCTTTCCACAGGGGTAGGAATTCCGTAAGGCTGTTGCAGACATAGAGGCTGTCTGAATATATGTCTGCTGGGCTGGGGAAGGAATCTGGGTGTTCCACTATGTATGCGATGGCCGCAAGTTCTGCTGCCTGCGCGCCTAAGTGTCCTGGAAGTTTTATTGCTATTTCTTCTGGGGCGCGTCCCTGTGTGTCCTCGACATAAATACCGCATCCTGTTATGAGCTTCCCTTCTAATATTGTGGAAGATCCATCCACATATATCTTTATGGGTTTGCATGTGTCTGTGTGCTGGGGGCTCTGGGGTGAACTACCTATCTTTCTGGGGGGTGTTTTAGCAATGAAGGGGCCTGTGTTGTGGTGGGGAGATATAATTTCACATTCATGAGGGGTTCCAGGGTACTGTAAGTTGTCGGCTAAAAAAGTGTGGGTCTTTGTCCTTTTAACAGTGATGTCCCGTCCCTGCAAAAGAAGGGTCCATCTAGCTGCTCTAATCTGACTGACTGTACCGTCCTTGAGGCATCCTTCCAGTAAACGTTGGGTGGGAGTGTGTTCTGTGAGGATTGTGATGGGGTTCAGTCCGCTTATGTCAGAAAAATACTGAACTGCCCAGAAAACTGCGAGCAGGTGCCTTTCACAGGCTGAAAATCCCTGCTCCACAGCATCGAAAACTGTAGGCATAAGCCACGGGCCTTAACTGTTCGTGCCGTTCCTGGAGGAGCAGGGCCGAAAGGGTGCTTGCTACCTCTATCGCATAGGGGGAAAGCGGGTCTGGAACTTGTAGTGCTATGAGTGCTTGTTTCAAAGAGTCCACAGCATCCATATGCTGCGGAAGCCATTCCCAGAGGGCTCCTTTCTTTAGGAGATCTGAGGGGGGTGCTGCCTTGCTGGCGAAACCGTCAATGTGGTTTCGGCAGTAGCCAACCAGTCAAAAAAACGACCAGAGGGCTGAAATGTTATGGGGAAGGGGCAATTTGGCAATCGAGTCAATTCTTTTGTGCTCGATCTCGCGTTTACCATGTGTGATAATTGTACCCAAATATATCACCTTGTTTTCCAAAATCTGGGCCTTTTTGGGGTTGACTTTACAACCAATCTGCTGTACGAGTTCCAGGAGTTCGGACAGAAGCTCGATGTGCTCTTCCTTGGTGTCTGTCTGCAGTGGTAGGTCGTCTACGTAGTGGACCAGACATTCGGGGCGAGAAAATTTGGCTAAACCATTTGCCAGCTGTCGGTGGAAAATGGAGGGGGAGTTGTGGAATCCTTGTGGAAGGCATGTCCATGTGTACTGCTGATTTTTAAAAGTGAAGGCAAATTTGTATTGGCACGCTTTTGCCAATGGAATGGACCAGAATCCATTACTGACGTCCAAAACCGTAAAGAATTGTGAGTTGAGTCCCTGTTTGAGCATGGTCTCGGGACTTGTGGCTACCATGGGGACTGCTGCGGGGGTGACTTTGTTGAGTTCCCGGTAATCGATGGTCAGTCGCCATGATTCATCGGGCTTTCTCACTGGCCAAAGCGGGGCATTATTAGTAGAGGCCACTGATCTAAGTGCCCTCTGTCTCTTGGAGAAATCCATATTGCTTTTTGGGTCTAGGGTCAGCTCCTGTGATTTGTACTGAACCAGTCATCTGGCCACAGTCGTGTTTGTGGGTCGCGAATGCTGTCCTATTCTTTTGTAAAACTGCCCTAACCTGCTTGTCTGTGCTAATCGTAGTCGGGTCAAACCAAAATTCGCCGACTGCGCTAATCTTGTTGGCATATTCTCCTATGGTGAGCGGTGCGGGGCTCTTGTGGATTTTGCCATTTTCCAGACACATTGGTTGACTGGATCAAAGGATAGGTTGTGGTCATTCATAAAATCAATTCCTAAAATGTGTTCTGCTGTGTGGGGTAGATCGACTAAAACTATGTGGTGCTTGGTGGTGATGTTGCCGATTTGAATGGGTACAGGGGCTGTGATGTGTCCCTGCTGTGAGTGGCCTGTGAAGCCGCTGAGGGTGATGGTGACTGTAGTGGGCCACGTGTCCTTTTGAAACATGGTGGAGGAATTGATTGTGGTGCGGGACCTTCCTGTGTCCCAGAGAAACTCGATGGGCTGTCCCCGTATCTTTGCTGCAACTACTGGTTGGCCGGACCTATCCCAAAGGGTGTCGCAGACCCAACTGGGGGAGCCCGAACACCGTCAGTCTGTTCTGGTCAGGTCCATCTGATCTGAACGGGTGCTTACGCTATGTATTGGCTGTGTCCTCTTCTTATTTAGAGTGCCTGTCTGCTGGGCTCTCTGTTGCTTTTGTGGGGCATTGCATTCTCTTGCAAAGTGTCCCAACTGTCCACAGTTGTAACACTCCTGTGACTTTTGTGGGGGGCTGTTCTTGCCTTCATTTACCCATGCGGGGTTCTGGTGTGCCTTAACTGCGTGTATGTCTGCTTCTGCCTGCTGTTCTTCGGGATTTTTGTTTGTGGGTTTGTTTTGAACAGATTGCTCCCAGGCGCGGGACAATCTTTTTACAACCCATTTCTCATTATGAGCCTCCTCTGAGGGATCATAATTGGCACAAGCTTTTTATCCTGTTTCTGTGGCATGGGAGATAAGGGTGCGGGTCCATTTGGCCATGTTGTCTGGGGACAAATGGGCGCGGTCTAAGTCTCCGAAAACTGCTGTGAAATGGATCCACAAGCGTCCAGTAAACGCTGTGGGGTGCTCGGTTTTCTTTTGTCTGCACTTATTGAGGCCATGTACGGGGTCACCCCTGTTATACCCGATTGCGTCTAGGATCGCGGTATGCATTTCTGCAAGGGTGCCTCCTCCTACATTCTGTGGGTCGGGAAGGGCTGCTATGACCGAAGGGTCTAAACTCAAAACTGTGAGCTTTACGTGCTCTCGCTCATCCAGGCCGTACATGGTAGCCTGCTGTTTTACTCTGGCAAAGAAGTGGGGGGGGTCTGAGGTGGGGAGGAACGGTTTGATTTTATCGCACGCGTCCCGTAATTGGGTCACTGTTAAGGGGGTGGTGTACAGAAATTCCGTGTCGTCCGATGTGGCTGTGCGGTGGGTGGTGACTGGGTTCATTGGTGCCTGAACTATCTGCTCTGTGGGGGGTTGGGGCGCTTTTCTCTTCTGTGGCTTTCCCTGAGCACATTTTCCCTGAACATATCTCTGCGCTGTCTCACTCAATTCTTCCCAATCAGGGCCGTCTTCCTCATCTAGCTGTGATCCAAAGGTTTCCTGGAATCCTTTTTGAACTGAAAGCAGAAATTGCAGTTCTGCAATCTGCTTCCAGCACTTTGCGTGGTCCAATGAGCTTTGTATTTGCTCCGTGGTGGCAGAGTGCTCTTAACGCTGCCTTCAGGTCACTACACTGCCTCTGCAATGCCTCTACCTGCTTCTCGGTTTCCTGTCGTACCAGGACTGCACGTTGCGTGTCCTGATAGGCCTTTTCGTACTGGGATTGGAAGCTGCTTAAGTGCGCCAGACAAGACTGGTGTGCCCTTTTGGCATCATCCACCTCTCCGTCCTTTGCTGCTAACCTCCTCCTTAATTTGACATTCTCTTTCTCTACCTCACTGACATCGACCTTGCTCATTCGATGTATGCCTTCTATTTCTTTCCGGAGCGTCCCAACGACCTCCTCTGTGCCTCGCAATTGTGCCAAATAGGACACGATTGCCATCGGCTTGCGAGCTTTTCTTAAGCTCTTCTTGTGAATCTTGCTCAGGTTCTCCCACCAAGTATGTCCTATACTCCCGGGACCTGTTTCCTCATTGTTACAGAATTCGCTCCAAAGGGGCCATCCTTTCCCTTTGAGGTACTTTCTGATTTCCTCTTCCCAAACGGGACACTGTCCTACTCTACTGCTGCTGGTCACTGCGACCACAAATTCTTTGGGGTTCATGAGGCGTTGCATTGCCTGCATTGCCATCTTTCCTATCTGAATGCTTTCTTAAATTTGGAATGAGGAGGACTAAGGCGGTGCTGTAATTACGGGTACGGCTTTCGCTATTTTCCGAAATACAAACTCCCGACAGTTTTGTCGCAACAAAAAAATCTATCAGTATTACCTTATCGCCCTGTTAGTTACGCATACATTTAACACACTTCCGAATAATGAGGATTGATCAGAACTGCTTGAACACTTGTGGTTTTTCTGTTCGCAATTGGATTTCTAATTCAAATTTTGGGTGCTCCCAGAGTGGTTAAGCCACTTCTAGATCGGGTCCCGTCAGGATGTCGCCAGTAATATGTTGCTAATTTTTGGTTGGTTCAATTGGCTCTGTTTTATAACCTTTGCTCTAGAGTCGCCAGGTATCTTTATGATACCGCCACGAAGTTCAAGTTCAAGTAATGATCAATAACTCAATACACCAATTAGTAAGATTCAAATCAAAGCATATTTATTATACACAGTAAATCGCTACTCATGCATAAACTCTATTTTCTAAGCTATTTCTATCACTAACAGGCCTATACTTAGCTTTGGACTGGCCCACCAGGTCAGGGGAACAAATGGTCTTTCGTTTGGGTTCTAAAACTGCGGGATTCAAAAGCTGGTATGGACTTGTAGCTAGGAGCGCCTATCTCGTAGCGAGCGTTGACTTGAGACTTACTTCTTTGGAGGCAGCTGGACAGGTCACTGTCAAGGGTTGCTTTGCGTTGCTGAGTGACCCTGTCAAGAAGGAATATTTGAACTTGGGGGCTTTACTTTATAGTCGCCAGGGGCTTCCCGCCCTTCGGGGCGGACCCTGTACCTGGTTTCAAGTGATTAGTCTTTGTTCCAATCGCTTGGTTCGATTTCTCCAATGCTGGAGCGGTTCCCTGATCGTTGGGCGGTCTTTAGGTGTCCATTAACCGCTTTTGTGTTGGCTCCTGATGGCGCCGAGGAGTCTGGCTTGGCCTTGTTTACCTTAAATGTTTCAATTGTTCCTGGGGATCGCTCATTAGTATGTAGATGGCTGCTACATTATTATGCCGATGGTTGCTGGTATCGATGCTGTCTGGGCTTTTGCAGAGTAATACACAGTAAACTTGCCCCTGCTAGTTTCTGCCTGTGTTGGCTGAATTTCCCTTCAGCCTTTGCTGTTCTCCATTTTACGTCGGGAATTGACCAACCCAGGTGGCTACACCGGAATTGGGCACCTAACCAGAGCTTTATAAAGGTTCAGCATTACTTCCCTGCTTTTGAATTCAACTCCTCTATGTATGAAGCTTAAGAATCCATATGTTTTGCCAACTACTCTGAATATGGCCTATCACTTCAATGATCTAAGCAGATGAATCCCCAGGCTTTTCTGTCCCTGCACACTCACAGGAAATGTGCAGTTAAGTCTCTACTGCCTCTCCCTAGCCCTCTGGCAAAATGCATCTCCTCACACTCCCCTATATTAAATTCCATCCGTCAATTTTCTGTCCATTCATTACAATCAGTCGGTATCCTACTCATTGTTTGCCACACCTGCAGCTTTGGTATAATTGGGAGGGTTTTTCCATACCAGGCTGGTTCCCCAGTGGCGCAGCCAGAGAGCAACGCAAAAGGCCATTGACTTAGCGGCCAATGTCGAGCTGCCTCCGCCACCAGAAAACCTGCCGGCCGGGGGGGGGGGCAAATGTTTGAAATTTTACTCTGTATTCCACATCCGAGTTGTTTACATATATCAAAAAAGCAGTGTTTCTAGCACATAGCCTTTGGAGCAATGCCGTTTATCCCCCCACCCCCAACCCCCTGTTCAAATCCATTCTGCATCAAATGCGAAGAGTTCAGTTTAAGAGTTTATGTTACACAATGTTTGATGTAATATTGCTCAGTACAATGTTTGGTAGATCTTTTCAGTGAATGATTGTGAATATCATGTTATTCCTCTCTTTTGAAACTTGAGAATAAGATAAAAGAAAAGACAACAAAGAAATGTTCACCTCTAGAAAATGGAAGGCCATTCATCTCTATGATCTTTTGTCTTTGGCTGAACGGTATCTCAGTTGTACATGCTATAAGTGAACACTCTGCTGATCCTAGTGTGATATTTCTGAGTGCAATCTTTACTTTTAAATTTGAGCTAATTTCTTTTGAACAAGTTCTTCAATTTGCCTTCTCTATATTTGCTAAGTATTAAACTAAGGACGGGATATTATAATCCCCCATTGTCGTGTTTGAAGGTATGGGTGCATGTGGCCTTTCCTCATTACGCATTTGACACTGACCAGTCTGAAATTTTATAGGGGAGATATATGTCCGTGCACCCTTGGGCCTATTGAAGCCCTTAAATGGCCAAGCAACGGCCAGTTAAGGGCCTCATTCCACCTCAGCCAGCATTTTACATACAGTGCAGGAGAGGTCCACACCATTTGTAGAGCCCAGCGCATTTAGCTGTGTGGAGCAAAGTAGGGGGTGGGGAGGGAAACCTCCTCTTACAGCCCCCCCCCCCCCCCCCTCCCCCCCAAGCCCATTGGAAGCAACCCTCCAAGGTCATCCTTCCCTTTAATCCTCTCCCCTCACTTCCACTGCCCAAGACATCGACCCCAGACTTACCGCTCAGAACTCCCGGCAGTCGGACCGCTGGTTGTTGCCGCTTGGTCTACAGAGCTGCTGGCCAATCTGATTGGAGATCTCTAAGGTGGGATGTCCACCTGAGAGGCGGGTAAAAGTCTTGCCTTAAGGGAGGGGAGGTTGGCAACCACAGAATTCCATAAAATCCAGCACTCAGAGTGAGAATATAGAAATGGGATCAATTCATGGAATCATAAAAATAATTTATGGCACAGAAGGAGGTCACTTTCCTCATTGTGCTGGCTGAAAAAGAACTATCCAGCAGCTTTATCCCAGTTTTTAGCTTCAGGTCAGTAGTGTTGTAGGTTACAGAACTTCACATGCATATACAATTTTTAAACGTGATGCCGGTTTCTGCCTCCACCACTTCTTCAGCAGTGAGTTCCAAACCCCCATCATCCCCTGGAAAAAAGATTTTCCGTAACTCCTCTCCAATTATTCTGACAATTATTTTAAATCTTTGTCCCCTGGGTTATTGACCTCTCTTCTGAAGGAATTATCCGGTCGGTTAGGCTTCACAACAATATGCTCTGGATTTGGTACCATCTCTAATTAACAGTACCACCATTAACTAAAATAAACGTTGCTCTGCTTTTCATCATAAGGCACCTCATGTAAAGCTTAAGAAGTTAATAAAGCTGCCAATTATACTTTATTATTGGGTGTGCCCTATAAAACACAGCTCAGAAATATATCTCCGAAACCAATTGCACATTCGTTTATAACTGAAACTCTAAACTAAAGTTAACTTACTAAACCACCTGTTGAAGTGCATTTGCAATGACTGGTATAGACTGAAATAAACTCCTATTTAGGCCCATATTTGAAGTAAGCCATCTGCTCAGAAAGCCATCACACATTTTTCTTGATATCAGAACATTCAGGCATACGGCGCCCCCAGGACATTCCAGGGCGGCCACGAGACCGGGACAGACCCGGCCTATCAGGCAGACAACGCCCCCAGGACGTTCCAGGGCGGCCACGAGTCAGGGACAGGCCTGAGTCAGGGACAGACCCGGAGCATCAGGCTGATGCCGCCCCCATCTAGTGCGGGTGCGGCAATGCTGGTGGGCCACACCCAGCGATGAGGAGGGCAGCCACAGCAACAGGTCCCCATCGCAGCCGACCCACAACACTGACGCACGGGACACACGCACCCAGGAGACCCACATACAGGACACACCCACCCAGGACGCACGTACCCAGGACACACACCCACTCAGGACACCAATGCCCAGGACACTGACGCAGGGGACACTGACGCACAGGACACCGACGCACAGGACCCTAACACACAGGACCCTAACACACAGGACCCTAACACACAGGACACTGATGCACACGACACCCACACACAGGGGATGGATGGCCAGGAATCACCACTCCAGGGGACCCTGGACTTCTGGTCGGATGAGGGACATGTCACTACGCCACTGCTATCTCCTACACCCTCCACCATCGCAGAGACAATCACCTCGGTTGGGCACTTTAACGATGAGGCATCTGGGACACTAACTGGTGCGCACAACATAGCCGTCCCGGTGCAGCAGGTGGAGGCAGGAGCAGCCGAGGGGCTGGGCGGTCGGAAGGCAGCCCGGCGCAGGCAACCATCTGCTGCCCAGACGGTCCCGGGTTCCTGGAGTTACCACACCCACCCATAGACCCGGTGCAGTCACGGACCAAGGGACAACCGAAGGGGGTGACGGCTGGCTTGCGGCAGCTGAAGACGAAGGTGGAGGAGTCGACCCGTGTGCATGAGTAGGGAGTGGTGCCGGTCATGCGTGCCTCCCAGGCCAAAACCGCACGGGTGGCGTCTGCAGGGTGGCAATGGATGCGACGGTATCAGACATGGGTCGCAGTATGCAAGGCCTGTGGCTTTCCGTACAGGCGGTATCCGTGGCCCAGGACATGGCTGCCTGTGAGAGGGCAGCCATGAGCCAGAGCCAGCAGCAGGTCGCAGAGGCGCGCAACGCCGTGGCCCAGTCTCAGCAGGCCATCGCTGAGGGCATCGGTGCCAATGCCCAGGTGCTGGCCAGCGTCGCCCAGAGACAGGGATGGCCAACTCCCTGAGCTCTATGGCTACAAACTTGCAGACCCTTGTTGATACCAGAGCGGGCCTCCAGGACTGGCAGCGCCAGGTGTCGGGGGGGGGCGTTGGATGCTCAGTCAATTCGCATTCCCGACCCATGTAGACGCCCGGGCGCCATCGGGCACCCCGAGGGAGGAGGAGGTGCTGGGGCTCCCTGTAGGGGAGGTCCTGGGACACTACGACACATCGGACCCCCCCCCCCTCTTTCCCGGGTGCATCTGGTGGGCAACGGACAGGACAGGCTGGCAGCTCGCCATCCCAGTCGCCCGAGCTGCCCCAGGAAAGAGCCGCCAAAGGGGTCCCTAGTCACAGGGCAGTAATCACAGGAGTCCACCTCCAATTCAGCTGTATCGTCTGGGGAACCACCTAGACGTAGTCATAGGGCCTGTAAGGCCAGAAAATTAGACACTGAGTAAGTTGGCACGGGTGCAGGGCACAGATTTGTTATAGGGGCTAGGGCACGTGAATGAACTGTTTGTTATTAAAATCACTTTCACACCTACAGAAGCTGCCTTTGTGCCTGGGTGCGGGGTGTCTTATCATAGAATTTACAGTGCAGAAGGAGGCCATTCGGCCCATCGAGTCTGCACCGGCTCTTGGAAAGAGCACCCTACCCAAGGTCAACACCCCCACCCTATCCCCATAACCCAGTAACCCCACCCAACACTAAGGGCAATTTTGGACACTCAGGGCAATTTATCATGGCCAATCCACCTAACCTGCACATCTTTGGACTGTGGGAGGAAACCGGAGCACCCGGATGAAACCCACGCACACACGGGGAGGATGTGCAGACTCCGCACAGACAGTGACCCAAGCCGGAATCGAACCTGGGACCCTGGAGCTGTGAAGCAATTGTGCTATCCACAATGCTACCGTGCTGCACTGTGCTGCCCCAGGTGTGGTGTGAGGTGAGCGCCAGTGTGTGTGTGTGAGGGGTGATAGAACATCGGCCTCAGGTGGGTGTGCCCCCCCTCACCCCGGGTCGCCCTTGCCATCCCAATGGGCAGACGACGGGACCGTGCACTGCAGTGTCACGGCCGCATGCAGAGATGGTCCGGGTGGAGGGTGGGTACTGTGGCCATGGGTCAGACATTGTCCAAACGATGTAGAGCCCAGAGCTCATCGCAGAGCGGGTTGTCATCATCCTCTATGGCCTGCAACAGACACGCTTCCACTGGCGACCGTGTGAGCCCGGTCCGTTGTGCCTTAGGTGGATGTGCAATGGAGGGGTGGTGTGCATGCGGGTGGGGTGATGGTGTTTGGTGTTGGGTGGGTTGTGTGAGGGTGGTTGGTGGTGGGTGGGTGGGGTGAGGGTGTTTGATGTTGGGTGGGTGGGGTGAGGGTGTTTGATGTTGGGATGGGGTGAGGGTGGTTGGTGGTGGGTGGATGGAGTGAGGGTGGTAGGCTGGTGCCGTAGTGTGTAGTCTGTGCCCATACTCGGCGATTCCCACGCTCCCCTAGTCCGTGAACTGGGCGGCTATCAGCCTGTCCCATGCCCGCTGACCCAGCCGGTAATGGTGGGGCAGCCTCCCGTCCATGTCCAGCCCGTCTGCCCTGAACATTGCCCCCATCCTCCTCATCTGGGGAGGTCTGCGCCTCGTCTTGCTGCTCCTCCCCCTCCTCCTCCAGCCCATTGCTCCTCTGCTGGGCCGTGTTGTGCAGGACGCACAGGCCACAACGATGCGGCCGACCCTATCTGATGGGTACTGGAGGGCCCCTCCAGAGCGGTTCAGGCACCGGAAGCGCATCTTCAGCAGCCCAAAGCACCTCTCTACCACACTCCTGGTCGCTGCATGGGCATCGTTGTAGCGGTTCTCCGCGTCAGTCTGTGGCCTCCATATAAGCGTCATCAACCACGGACCGCAACGGGTAACCCCTGTCGCCCAGCAACCAACCTCTCGGGGGGGGGGGCGGGGGGGGGGCGCGGGCGGAGGGGCGGGGGGGGGCGGGGGGGGTGTGGGGGCGGGGGGGGGGGTGGGGGTGGGGGGAGGGGGGGGGGGGGAGGGGGGGGGGGGCGGGGGGGGGGGGGGGGGGCGGGGGGGGGGCGGGGTGTGGTGGGGGGGGGGGGGGCGGTGGGGGGTGGGGGGGGGGGGCATCTCTCAAACATGGTGGGGATGAAAGATTGCTCCAATACGAATGAGTCGTGTACACTGCCCTGGGACCGGACCCAGACGTGCAGGATCCTCATGCAGTGGTCGATGAACCACCTGCACATTCATGGAGTAGGTCCCCTTCCTATTCGTGAACACTGCCCTGTTATCCGCAGGTGGCCGCACGGCGACGTGCATCCCATTGATTGCCCCCACGACCAGGGGCATCCTGGCCACGGCAGCGAATCCCACTGCCCGGGCATCTTGGTGGGCGTGGTCCATAGGGAACTGAATATAGCGGTCCGCAATGGCTGTCACTGCACGGATGCACCGGTGCGCCAATGTCTGCGAGATGCCGGACAGGTCCCCACTCGGCGACTGGAATGACCCCGTGGCATAAAAGTTCAGGGCCACCGTAACCTTGACGGCCATGGGGAGAGGATGTCCTCCCCCAGTTCCACGCGGTACCAGGTGTGCCATGAGATGGCAGATATGGGCGACGGTCTCTCAGGCTCATCCTGAGTCTCCTCCTGCATGCCCGGTCCGTGAGGTCCTGGTACGACGAGCGGGGCTGGTACACAGGGGGCCTCATCGGGCGTCTCCGTCGCCGTGGCACCTCCACCTCCTCCTCCTCCTTCTGTTGTGCGGGCGACCCGCCAGCCTGGCCGGCTGCCACCTGCCTCTCTGCAGCACGCTCCTCTGCGGCAGCCTCCGCCACCTCCCTGGCACGCTCCTGCTCCAGCTCCCCCAGGGCAACATGTAGAAGTGCGGCTCCCGCCACGGCGGCCAACATCGCTGGGTGATGACCAAACATAACGGCCCGCAGGGGGTGGGGGTGGGAGGGATAGACGACATGTCATCATAACCCCCCCGCATCCCCCCGCAGCCAGGTACCATGGACTGCATGGTCACGACTGTTGCAAGCTGCACCTGGCCAGGCGGACACCCTCCCCAACAACCCCCCCCACCCCCCTGTCCTCCCCGGCACACACCATCCCCAACCCCCCTCCCCCCTCTCCTCCCCGGCACGCACCCTTCCCATCACTCGCCCTCCCCAAACCCCCCCTCCTCCCAGGCACGCACCCTCCCCAACACCCACCCCTCTCCTCCCCGGCATGCACTCTCCTCATCACTCGCCCTCCCCAACCCCCTCCCCTCCTCTCCTCCCCGGCATGCACCCTCCTCATCACTCGCCCTCCCCAACCCCCCCCACCCCTCCTCCCCGGCACACACCCTCACCAACCCCCCACCCCCCTCCTCCTTGGCACGCACCCTCCCCAACCCCCCCCTCATCCCCGGCACGCACCCTCCACAACGCCCCCCTCCTCCCGGCACACACCCTCCCCAACGACCCCCCCAACTCCCCGGCACGCACCCTCCCCGTCACTCACTCTCCCCAACACCCCCCCCCCCCTCCTCCCCGGCACGCACACTCCCCATCACTCACCCTCCCCAACCCACCCACCCCTCTTCTCCCCGGTACCCACACTACCCATCACTCACCCTCCCCAACCCACCCACCCTTCCTCCCCGGCACGCACCCTCCCCATCACTCGCCCTCCCCGGACCCCCACTCCTCCCCGGCACGCACCCTCCCCAACCCTCCCCCTCTCTCCTTCCCGGCACGCACCCTTCCCAACCCCCCCCCTCATCCCCGGCACGCACCCTCCACATCCCCCCCCTCCTCCCCAGCACGCACCCTCCCCAACGACCCCCCCCAACTCCCCGGCACGCACCCTCCCCGTCACTCACCCTCCCTAACACCCCCCTCCTCCCCGGCACGCACACTCCCCATCACTTACCCTCCCCAATCCACCCACCCCTCTCCTCCCCGGTACGCACCCTCCCATCACTTGCCCTCCTCGGCCCCCCCACTCCTCCATGGCATGCACCCTCCCCAACCCTCCCCCTCTCTCCTTCCCGGCACGCACCCTGCCCAACCCCCCCTCCTCCCCGGCACGCACCCTCCCCATTACTCGCCCCCCACCCAGCCCCCCCTCCACTCCCCCTCCCCCTCCCCAGCCCCAGCGCATCCCCAAACCCCTCCCCCCCGGCACTCACACTGCAATGGCTCCTGCGACTCCCACCCCCATCAACTGCGGCCGAGCCGTCACTTCTCCGGCTGCCGCCCCCGCCGACCCCTATCTCCGTGCTGGCCAGCGCCAACCAGCATTACCGATTGACGCCGTTAAATACGTGGTTCGATTTACGCCGGCGTGACCCATGGTCACGTCGGAGGGACTTCGGCCCATCCGCCTGGAGAACTCGGGCGGCCCCGGGGCCCATTGCACGCGCCGGTCCTCGCCATTCTGCGAGGCGGAGGGCGCGATTCACGTCAACAGGATTTTTGGGGGGCCATGGAATATCGCGGGCGGCGTTGGCGGGGCGGGATTTACGACGCCCCCGGCGATTCTCCGACCCGGCGGTGGGTCGGAGAATCCCGCCCCTTGTTTTAAAATTGCATCTAGAATAAGGTAAGTTCACTCACTCCAATTTTTCAGAATATAACCAGTATAGCACGGTTCTTTAGTGAGATTGGGAAGCAAACTCTTAAGCTGAGCTATGCTTCCGCTGGGAAATGTTACTCGGTGGGATCACAAATGGATGCTGCTCAAGACGTTTTGGTCTAAAGAAATGAAAAATAATTCAAAACATAAATTCCTTCATAATGACATTTTACCCAATGCGAGAATGGAGTGGATTTCGGAAAGGAAACAAGGGCCGGGTGTGGTATTATAGGTATTATGGTACCTGATAGGCTGAAGCACCATTGGTGGAAACTGTATGCTTTCTATTGGTTAGGATGTATGGTAGCTCCGCCCTGCTAGGCGGGGTATAAGAACCTGTGCCGCCCCAGCAGCCTTCATTCTGTACCTGCGCTGCTGGGGGAAACATCTAGCTTATTAAAGCCTTCAGTTGGACTACAACCTCGCTTTAGTAGTCATTGATCGTGCATCACCGGGATGCTCCAAAATTCTGGCCAAGTGCTGACGCTGGCGTCAAAACCGGCGCGAGCGATGCCGGAATCAACGGGCCTCCAGACCCAGTCATTCTCCCCTTCGTCGGGGGCTAGAATGGCGCCGGAGTGCTGTGCGTTGCTCCGGCACTGAAAGCTGGCACTGTATGTCCGGTGAAGGTCTGTGCATGCACGCCACGGCCGGCGCGGCCGCGGCCAATATGGCAGACCCCAGTGCGGAAGAACATAGGCCACCCCCCGGAATTAGCACACCCACCGATCGGTTGCCTCGGATCGCGGGCCTGGCCTCCGTGGAGGCCCCCCCCGGAAATCGGCTCTCCCCGCCCCCCCACCAGGACGGCCCTCGCAGCCAGAATGCCGAGGTTCCGCTGGGTAGGACCGTACACGAACGATGCCGGAGAACCGGCGGCCCGGCGGCGGAGTGGCGTGGCGGAATTGGCCCCCCCCCCGGTGATTCTCCGACCCGGCGCGGGCTCGGAGAATCCCACCCCTTGGTGTGAGAAATTGCATTCAGGTAGGTGGGAGAGCTGGTGGGCTTATAATTAATATTGGTAGACAGCATATCCCCAGAAATTGAGACAGAGAAATGGAGGAAGGGGAGTGTCAGAGATGGACCATGCCTGAGACCTTGCCTGAGAGAAGGAAATTAGAAGCAAAATTAATGAAGTTTTCCAGTTCCAGAAGGTGTCAGAAAATGGCATTGATACCGTCATCCATGTATCGGACAAAGAATTGGGGCGGTGGGGGACTAAGTCGAATCAGGCAAGGAATGTTCCACATGTCTCACAAAAATACAGGAATAACTCTGACCAAAATTGCTACCCATTGCCACACCTTTTATTTGGAGGAAGTGCGATGAGTTAAAAGAGAAATTGTTCAATGAGAGAAAAGGTTCAGCTAGGCAGGGGAGGGTGGTGGTGGATGGGGACTGGTTGAGTCTCTGTTCAGGGAAGAAGTGGAGAGATCCTAAGACCAACGTTGTGGGGGATGGAGGTGTTGAGGGATTGGATGTCCACAGCAAAGAGGAGGAAGTTAATATCAAGAAACTGGAAATTGTGGAAATGACAATGGTGTCAGAAGAGTCAGAAATATACTTTGGAAGAGACTGGACAAGGGGAGAATTAATTAGAGTCAAGCTGGGAAGAAATAAGCTCATTGGGGTGTGAAAGGGCTGAAATGAAGGGTCCATCAGGACAGTCCTCTTTATGGATTTTGGGAAGGTGGGGGAAGTGAACTGTTGAGGAACTGAGGGACTGTGAGGTGGGAAGCTGTGGAGGGAAGATCTTCAAAGGAGATGAGGGCGCTGACAGTCCTGGAAACAATGGTTTGATGTGCAGATGCTGGGGTCATGGGGGTCATAGGAAGAAGTGTTTGGTGTTGGTGCTCAGTCTCTGCAAGGTAGAGGTCAAGAACCAGAAAACAACAGCATTACCCATTTCAGCAGGTTTGACAGCAATGTCTGGGTTAGAAACATAGAAAATAGGAGCCTGCTCCGCTATTCATTATGATCATGGCTGATCATCCAACCCAGTAACCTGTTCCACTTTCCCCCATATCCTTTGATCCCTTTAGCCCCAAGAGCTATATCTAACTCTTTCTTCAAAACATACAGGCTGTGAATTCATGATAACGTTGCACTTAAGCGAGAGTGCGATGAGGCCATTAGATCGTGGGAGAGGCCGAAAATACGAACTGCGCTGGGCGCTGATTGGTTTGCGATCTAACCGGCCTGCTCTTGACGAAATTAGGAACCCGCCAGAGCGTGGCAAGAATCCAATTATCACCACTTAAGGCCAATTTTCATACAAATAACTTGAGCAACCCCCTACCTAATGGCCTTCTGTGATCTAAATCCCCAGCAAGTAGTCACATGGGCGCCGATTAGTACTCCTTCACAATGTGAAGCTGGTGGAAGGGCTGCTGCGGGGACCCGAGGAGGTGAGTAGCTATCCTCACTACTGGGCAATTACCCCGGGGGCACTGGATTTGCTGCCCACTCGGAGGGAGGTAGGCGAGGCCTTGGGGGCCGTTCTTGGTCAGTGTGTACTACCATCGGTGGTGGGGTGTGTGCGGAGCCAGGGGTGTGCCTGCACATGGTCTGGGGGGGGGGGGAGGGAGATGCGTGTCCCATGCCACCCACTGGATTATGTGTTCCCCTTCCAGGGGCAACCCCAGCCCCTGCCTGTCCGCCCCACTTACCACCCACAACTTCTACTGACCGCGGAGGCCTCTGGCCGCGCGGCTGAAGGCTATTGCTAATAGGGAATTGGCAATTGTAGTTAAGTGAGCACGCCATAGCTGTCAAGTGGATTCCCGTGGGTAGGCGTGCCATGTAGCAAGTGGGAGTTATTGGTCAGCATCCCAATCAGACCGTGATGCCTGTACATTGTACCTGAACACTGCAGGAAGCAACACCACGTTCGCAGCAGCCAATATCCGAACACCCAGGGGCTGGGCCCTGCACCGGGGACATTTTGGCGACCATAGGGTGGGTGTGTGCACTGGGGAGGGGACTAGTGCCCGTGTCCAGGTAATGTTATGCGCGGGTGTCTGTGGTACAGGATGTGGGGTCCGGTGACCATGGGCCCCCGCTGCTTCTGGGGATGCATGGGCAATGCGTGCTGGATGGCATTGCTGCTTCACAGCGCAAGGGAGCCGGGTTTGATTCCATCCTTGGGTGACTGTGCTAGTTTGCACATTCTCCCCGTGTCTGCATGGGTTTCCCCCAAGGTGCTCCTGTTTCATCCCCCAGTCCAGGTTAGGTGGATTGACCATGCTAAATTGCCCCTTAGCTGCAGGGTTGCAGGGTTATGAGGATAGGGTGGGGGATTGGGCCTAGGTAGGCGACTCTCTCGAAGGATCGGTGCAGACTCGATGGACTGGATGGCCTCCTTCTGCACTGTTGGTATTCTATGATTCTATGACAGTTCTAGAGCAGTTTTAAGTGCTGCTCTCCTTTGTTGGCGGGAGGCTGCTGAGCGTGGGCCCAGCAAATCAGCCGACGGGTCTATCATTCGCAGCATGAAGCCCGTGGGGCCTTGTTAAGGGACCAGTTAATGTTTTATAGTGGTGACGGCCTCGTTGGGCCGAGCGTCAGGGAGCTCTTGGCTGTATCCGCTGGCTACCACACTTAGACACTTTTCCATTCAATCATTTCCACAATGTTTTGGCCTCAACTGCTGTCTGTGGTAATGAATTCCACAGGCTCACTGCTCTTGGACTGAAGAACTTTCTCCTTCTCAGTCCTAAATGGTTTACCCCATATCCTTAGACTGTGGCACCTGGTTCTGGACTCCTCTGCCATCGGGAACATCCTTCCTGCATCTACCCATTCCAGTCCTGTTAGACTTTTACAGGTTTCTATGAGAAGCCCCCTTATTCTTCTAAACACCCGCATATATTAGCCTAACTGACTCAATCTCTCCTCATATGCCAGTTCCTCTATTCTAGGAATCAGCCTGGTAAACCTCTGCTGCATTTCCTCTGGAGCAAGAGCATCCTTTTTCAGATAAGGAAGCCAAAACTGCGCACAATAATCCAGGTGTGGTCTCACCAAGGCCCTGTATAATTGCAGCAAGACATCCCTGCCCGTCCACTTAAATCATCTTGCTTTGAAGGCCATCATACCATTTGCTTACTTTACCACCTTTTGCACCTGCGAACTCACTTTCAGCGACTGGTGTACAAGGACACCCAGGTCTCATTTCACATTCCCCTTTCTCAATCTATAGCCATTCAGATAATAATGTGCCTTCCCATTTCTGTTACCAAAGTGGATAACCTTACATTTACCCACATTATACTGTATCTGCCATGCATTTACCCACTTAGTCGACTGTTCCAAATCACACTGAATCATCTCTGCATCCTCCTCACAGCTCACCCTCTACCCAGCTTTGTGTCATCTGCAAATTTGGAGATATTACAGCTGTTGCTTCATCTAAATCATTAATACATATTGTGGGGTCCTAGCACTAATCCCTGCAGTACCCCACCAGTCACCGGCTTTCATTTTTAAAAAGGACCCGTTTATTCTGACTCTTTGTTTCCTGTCTGCCAATCAGTTTTCTATTCATCTCAATACACTATCCCAATCCCATGCGCCTTAGTTTTACACGTTAATCTTTGATGTGAGACTTTGTCAAAAGCCTTCTGAATGTCCAAATAAACCACATTCACTGCACCCTCATCAACTCTACTAGTTACATCCTCGAAGAATTCCTCATGTCAAGCATGATTTCCTTTTTGTAAATCCATGCTAACTCTGTCCGATCCTGCCACTGTTTTCCAATGCTCTGCTATTAAATCTTTTATAATGAACTCTAGAATTTTCCCCACTACCGATGTCAGACTGACTGGTCTATAATTCTGTTTTCTCTCAACCTCCCTTTGTAAATATTGGGGTTACATTAGCTATCCTCCAATCCTTAGGAACTGTTCCAGTGTCCATAGAATCTTGGAAGATGACCACCACCAATGCATCAACTATTTCTAGGATCACTTTCTTAAATACCCTGGAATGTAGATGATCAGGCCCTGGGCATTTATCAATGCCATTAATTTCCCCAGCACCACTTCTCTACTAATATTGATCTCTTTCAGTTCCTCCCTCTCACTAAATCCTGCGGGACCCGCAAGGCTGTGTACTTAGCCCCATACTATACTCCCTGTACACACACGACTGTGGCAAAATTTGGCTCCAACTCCATCTACAAGTTTGTTGATGACATGACCATAGTGGGTTGGATCTAGAACAATGATGAGTCAAAGTAAAGAAGGGAGATAGAGAACCTAGTGGTTGTGTAATGACAACAATCTCTCTCTCAACATTAGCAAAACTAAAGAGCTGGTCATTGACTTCAAGAAGCGAAGTATCGTACACACTCCTGTCTGCATCAATGTTGCCGAGGTGGAGATGGTTGACAGCTTCAAATTCCTATGCGTGCACATCATCAACAATCTGTCCTGATCCACCAATGTTGACGCCATGCCCAAGAAATCACAACAGTGCCTTTACTTCCTCAAGAAATTAAGGAAATTCGGCATGTCCATTTCATGTCCATATTGACTCTTACCAATTTTTACAGATGCACCATAGAAACATCCTATCTGGCGCCATCACAGCCTGCTATGGCAACTGCTCGGCCCAAGACCGTAAGAAACTACAGAGAGTCGTCAACACAGCGCAGTCCATCACACAATCATTGACTCTGTCTACATCTCCCACTGCTTTGGGAAAGCGGGCAGCATAATCAAAGACTCCTCTCACCTGGTTTATTCTCTCTTCCAACCTCTTCCATCGGGCAGAAGGTACAAAAGTTAGAGAACACGCGCTAACAGGTTCAAAAACAGCTTCTTCCCACTGTTACCAGACTCCTAAGCGACCCTCTTATGGACTGAACTGATCTCTTCACACATCTTCTCGACTGAGTAGTACTGCACTCCGCATTCATCATCTAATGTCTGTGCCTATGTATTTACATTGTATGTATTTATGTATGTCCTATGTTTTTCATGTATGGAGCAATCTGTCTGGACTGTACACAGAAAAATTCTTTTCACTATACACTCAGTACATGTGACAATAAATCAAATCCAATCTAACAGTCTGAAGTTGTTGAACTCAATGTTAAGTCCAGAAGGCTGTAACATGCCTAATCGAAAGATGCAATTTAGCTATTTAGCATGGCCAATCCAACTATCCTGCACGTCTATGGACTATGGAAGGAAATCAGAAGAAATCCACGCAGACACGGGGAGAATGTGCAAACTCCACACAGACATCCAAGGCCGGAATCGAACCCGGGTTCCTGGCGCTGTGAGACAGCAGTGCTGACCACTGTGCTGCACCTCTAATATATTTGAATGTTAATATCGCTGAATTAAATTGTGACTTGGAACTAATCAATTTCAATAATGGTCATCTCACATTATTGCTTTGTCAACTTGCTCAACAGGCTGCCGAGGTTGAACTTGTCTCAGGCATTTACTAAAAGTGTCCTCCAGAGGTCACTGTTGGCACAAATGATTAGATTTAGCACAAAATTGAGATTTCATGAATGTACATAGAACATGGAACATTACAGCGCAGTACAGGCCCTTCGGCCCTCGATGTTGCGCCGACCTGTGAAACCACTCTAAAGCCCATCTATTATAAATTCCCTTATCGTCCATATATCTATCCAATGACCATTTGAATGTCCTTCGTGTTTGCAAGTCCACTACTGTTGCAGGCAGGGCATTCCACGCCCTTACTACTCTCTGAGTAAAGAACCTACCTCTGACATCTGTCTTATATCTATCTCCCCTCAATTTAAAGCTATGTCCCCTTGTGCTAGACATCACCATCCGAGGAAAAAGGCTCTCACTGTCCACCCTATCCAATCCTCTGATTATCTTGTATGCCTCAATTAAGGTTATTGTTTATTTCTCTCCCTAATATTGTTCTACTGTAAACAGTTGCTGGATTAAAGTTATATAACTTACATTGGATGTTAATATTATGAATCAGCGGTATCTAATGAAGCAGGAAAATATGAGTTGTGACAACCTTTGACCTGGAAGCAGTACAGTAACAAAAAGGCATAATGTATTTGAAAGGTGAAGGGAATCGTTAATTTTTTTAAGAATGTTTGAAGAGGGCGTTTAAGCGTTTGCATCAATTGTAAAGAGATCAGCTGTAATGCTGATGTGTGGCAGAAGTGTGTACCATCTACAAGGTGCATTGAAGGAACTCACCAAGGCTCCTTAGGCTGCACCTTTCAGACCCATGACTGCTACCATCTAGAAGGACAAAGGCATCAGACACATGTGAACACCACCACCTGGACGTTCCCGTCCAAGTCACTCAACATCTTGACTTGGAAATATATCACCGTCCCTTCACTATCACTCGGTCAAAATTCTGGACCTCCCTCCCTAACAGCACTGTCGGTGTACCTATACTACATGGACTGCAGTGGTTCAAGAAGGCAGCTCACCACCACCATTTAAGGGATAAATTCTGGCCTTGTCAGAGACGCCCACACCCTGTAAATGAAAAGAAAATTTTTGAATAATAATAAATTATTCATGTGACCTGGCGTCCCTTGACCTGGAAGTTGGACCAAAAGGAAGGAGATTAACATATGAAAGCTGTATGGCTGGCAGACAAAGAAACTATTGCAGGGGAGAACAGAGGAGGCACATTTACAAGAAACTGTGTGTGTGGTATAGTTAAAGAGGACAGAAAACTAAAGACACTTAGAGATTGTGAATTGGACAATTCTATGTTTCAGTTTTTCCAGAGCCGACCAGACTGTTGATGAGGTTTATTAAAGGACTCCGATGAAGAAGTCCCTGAGGAATCTGTACCCTCAAGACTGCTGTGAGAGGGTTCTGCATGACTATGCTGTTTGGGTAACAGCTGTTTCCAGAGGATTCGGATGCAATGGAGTTACTGTTGCAGGTGAATCAAAGACCAAATCCATTGAGTGAGAAAGTGGGAGATTCTACTTTCCTGAAGACGAGTTGGAAAGACTGTGAAATTGCACATGGTGTCTCAATTGAGCAAGAAGCGATAAAATGCTTGTAATCTCATGAGATAATCTTAGTTGTATCTGCCAGACCATGTGTCATTTATAATTTGTACTGTTCGTTACTTGTCTTTTAATATATGTTTAATTTATGTGGATTCTGATTCATGTTGAAGTAAAAGTTACAAAAATATGGAATTGTGTTGGTAATTTCTTCATTTGCGATTCTTTTAGAAAATTTGGTAATTTTGTTTTGAGGTTTATTGTATCAGAGTCGTTGGTTTTACTAACTAAAGAATAGCGAGCGGGTACACTGGATAAAGTGAGTGAACTTTCAGATCATTGGTCCTGCCTTCAGCAAAGAATTACAGAAACCCCAGAAAGTCACAGTGGATGAGCAGGACAACCCAAATGCAAATTCTCTCGGGTGGTTTTGAGGGGTCAAATTCCACATTGTTTTTCAGTGTCATTCACGGTGTGTAACCACAGCAGGTCAGCTTTCTACTGGCTTTCTGTCTCAATTTGTTCTCAATTATTCTGTGGTGTATGATTTTAAATGAATGCCTCCTTAACCAGGGTCATTTGTTTACCACGGTTGCACAATTATTAATTTAGAAGGTGACGACCGCTAAATGTGCCCAAGGAGAAAAAGAAGCTTGTTAAGTTACCCACTCAGGTGGTGAGGTCATTGAATATTTTGAGGAACCTGTTTGCAGTCTTGGGATGAGAATATTTGTTCTCAGTGCTGGTCTCACTTCCTACAGGAGACACAACTGACCTTACTGGCAGGTTTGCTGCCGCAGACGCCTAGCAGTCTGTCAGTTTCCTTGAGGAGGGCACACAGGTCAGACTGTGGGAAATTCTGGTATTTTCTTTGCAGTCTGTGTGCAATGTCCTGCTGTTATGTTTTGCTGCAATGCCAACTCTTCTCAGAATTGATGTTCTGAAAAAGCAGTGGAAAAAAAGGTTCATTACACACTCCGTGAAGTTAGCTGACAGCAAATTGAGTGAGGCAAACACAGATTGCCCTCCAAACTGCTTGACCCAAGATTGCCACTGCGGTATTCATCATAACTATCCTTTAAAGAGTGCATTCTATTTTCAACGATTCCCAGAAGATTATACCTGCTTTAACATGGGGGTATAATTTTGCGCTCAAGGTGTGGGCTTGCGGTAATCCTGATCATTTGCGAAATGGGGTAGAATGACGTCAGGAGGGTGTCCCAATGTAATTGCACCACCGAGCGATATTTCAGTTGGTGGGTGATGCACGATCAATGACCACTAAAGCGAGGTTGTAGTCCAACTGAAGGCTTTAATAAGCTAGTTGTTTCCCCCAGCAGCTCAGGTACAGAATGAAGGCTGCTGGGGCGACACGGGTTCTTATACCCCGCCTATCAGGGCGGAGCTATCATACATTCTAACCAATAGAAAGCATACAGTTTCCACCAATGGTGCTTTAGCCTTAATACCACAGTGGGCAAGCTAGCAAACCCACCAAAATGTAAAGGGCAACTTGAGATAATTTTGAGAGCAGTTGACTGATTTTAAGTGACCTGGATATTGCTTCGTTCTGCATATGGGCCACACATCCAGGCAGCCTTCACATTTTTCATGGATTCTACATTCAGAGCAGTATAAATGGCCCATGGTCAGATACAAAGGTGAGTAGTTAAGGGTTTGGCTGTGAGTGATTTCAAGCTGGTTGATAGGTAATTTATGGTATTTTTGTGTTGTTCTGAAATACTCTCCGATTTGTTAGCATTTCCAGATGTCTTCTGCCAAAGAAGCCCCTTCAGTGCAGAAACCTGTGGAAACATCAGTATCAAAATGGGGATTGTGTACTCTGCTGGAGGGACCTCCTCAGAAGGGAGAGAAGGCAGTTACTTGCAGGTAGTGTCCCAGAGTGGGACCTGTGGATTGAGAGATGCAGCCAGAAGGAGTGCAGGGCCAGCAGGAAGTACAAGGTGTAGCTATCTAAGATGGCCACCTGCAAAGGACAATGAGAATTATGGCCAACCCAGGACTCAGACAGATACACAGCCTATGTGTATCTAAAACACAGGTAACCAGACCTGACCGAAACCCCCGCTCGTTTACATTTTAATGGCCCATTTTCCCAGGACAATAGAACTCCAATCAAGCAACCGGTACAGCCATAGACTGATCGGCGCCACTCCCCTTGCTCAGAAAGCACAACTGTCAAGGTCAATGCCCAGCTACAAAGGCACCCTCCCCTTTATTGGCCGAAATTGAAGGGAGTGATCAGAGCCCTGTCGAACAATTGGGTCCAAGGTTAAGGACCGCCCCAAAGAGCACGAAATCCCAGGGGGATAATAGAGAGCGCAGCCATGTGTTCTGTCTCTCTTGGATCCGGCCTGTGCCAACCCAATTGCAGCAGGAACAGCCAGCTAAGTTCAAGACCAACGATCGCTACCTGACGGATGAACGCAGCAGAGACAGAGCCACTTTCTTGGAACCAGCCAAGTGAAATCCAGATAAAGGCCTTATCCATTTGCACAGTGCCGGTCGCCCTGAAGTTAAGTATAGGTTATTGTAGCTGATAGGTGTAGTTTAACTTGTTGTAGATATTGTGTTTGCATGTTGAGATAACTCTTGTGTATGTAAATAAACCATCTTTTGAACTAACGAACTGGTTGTGTGGCCATTTGATCGATATAAGAGAAAGGCTTGTGGTTCACCGAGATAAATAAATAGAGCAACAAAGGTCTGAAGAAGACATCATTATCCAGCAGGCAGAGTCTACGGGAGTGCTCCTACTACCTGGGCATGTCAGAGGTTCAGTACCATAGAAGGCTCCACCACTGCAGCGAGACTTTCCTATGCGAGATGATTGGTTCTGAAATTATCTCCCAAGGTGTAGGTACCGATCCAACGCCAGTGACTCTGAAGATAATACTGAACTTTACCGCCTCAGGTTCTTCCCAGGTGTCAGTGGGATATCTTAGTGGTGTCAACCCAGTTGGCTGCATCAATCTGGTCACTGGTAAGCTGTTCCAAAGGGTCAGTACCTTCATTTATTTCTGGGCCAACATAGCCAGCTAGACAGAGCAAAACAGAGGCTTTGCATCCAAGGAGCCACTAATTGCACACGTGTGCCTATAAGGTGCCAGTGGGGGAACAGGATGCCTTCATCAATAGAAAGGGCTTCAACTCCCTTAATGTCCAGATGGTGTGTGAGCACAAGAGTCACATATTGCAGGTTTGTGCCACATATCCAGGAAGTTGTCATGATGTCTACATCCTCCATCATTCCCAGATGCCAAGGCTTTTAGGTATGTAAAGAGAGAAAAGATTGATAAAAACTAATGTAGGCCCTTACAGTCAGAAACGGGGGAATTCCAAGCAGGGAACAAAGAAATGGCCGAGGAACTAAATTTGTACTTTGCTTCTGTCTTCACAAAGGAAGACATGAATAATGTACCAGGGTTCTGAGAAATACAAGTTTTAGTGAGGAGCTGAAAAAAATTTGTATTAGCAAAGAAATGGTTTGGGGAAATTAATGGGATTGAAGGCAGACAAATCTCCAGGGCCTGAGAATCTTCATCCCAGAGTACTTAAGGAAGTGGCCCCAGAAATAGTGGACACATTGCAGGTCATTTCCCAAAATTCTTTGGATTCTGGAGTTCCTACAGATTGGAGAGTAGCTCATATAACCCCGCTATTCAAAAAAGGAGGTAGAGAGAAAACAAGGAACTAAACACCAGTGAGCCTAACGCCAGTAGGAGGGAAGTTGCTAGAGTCCATTATCAAGGATTTCATAGCACAGCATTTGGAAAGCAGTGGTGTAATCAGATAAAGTTAGCACGGCTTTACGAAAGGGAAATCGTGTTTGACAAATCTACGAGACTTTGATGATGTAACTAGTAGAGATGACCAGGGAGAACCAGTTGATGCGGTTTATTTAGACTTTCAGAAGGCTTTCGACAAGTTCTCACATAGCAGATTACTATGTAAAGTTAAAGTGCATGGGATTGCGGGTAGTGTCTTGAGATGGATAGAAAGCTGGTGAGCAAACAGGAAGCAAAAAGTTGGAATAAATGGGTCTTCTTCTGATTGGCAGGCAGTGACTAGTGGGGTACTGCAGGAATCTGAGCTCAGACCCCAGCTGTTCGCATTATATATTAATGATTTGGACGAGGGAACTAAATGTATTATCTCCAAATTTGCAGATGATACAAAGTTGGGTGGGAGGGTAAACTGTGAGGAAGATGCAGGGATGTTTCGATGGGTTTTGGACCGGTTGAGTGGACATATACATGTTAGATGCAGTATAACGTGGATAAATGTGAGGTTATCTGCTTCAGTAGCAAAAATAGGAAGGCAGATTATTATTTGAATGGGTGTAAATTGAGAGAGGTGGATACTCAGCAAGACCTTGGTGGCCTCATGCTCCAGTCACTGAAAGCAAGCACGCAGTTACAGCAGGCAGTAAAGAAGGCAAATGGTATATTGGTCTTCATAGTGAGAGGATTTAAGTATAGGAATGTAGATATTTTACAGCAATTGTATAGGGCATTGATGAGGCCACATCTGGAGTATTGGGCGGAATTCTACCCCCCCACGCTGGGTGGGAGAATCGCCGGGGCGCTGCGCGTGTCCCGCCATGCCGACCCGACGCTCGCATGCGATTCTCCCACCCCCCCAAACCGGCGCGGCGAGAATCACAGCTGGCCGCTGGGAGAATCGCCGCTCGCCATTTGCAACGGGCGAGCGGCGATTCTCCGGCCCGAATGGGCCAAGCGGCCTGCCCAATACGACGGGTTCCCGCCGGCGCCGTCCACACCTGGTCGCTGCCGGCGGGAACAGCGCGGGAACACTGGGGGGGGTGGCCTGTGGGGGGGCGAAGGGGGTTCCTGCACCGGGGGGGGCCTCAAATGGGGTCTGGCCTGCGATCGGTGCCCACCGATTGGCAGGTCGGCCTCTCTGAAGGAGGACCTCCTTTCCTCCGCCGCCCCGCAAGATGCATCTGACATCTTCTTGCGGGGCGGCCTCGGGGAGGACGGCAACCGCGCATGCGCGGATGACGTCATTTTGTGGCGTCGGCCACGTCATTTACGCGCTGCCACTTTTATGCGGCGCCAAGGCCCGGCGCACGTAAATGACGCGCCGCCGCTCCTAGCCCCCCTGGGACGGAGAATAGGGGGCTGGGGGCGGGCTCCGACGCCGGAGTGAAACACTCCGGTTTTCACTCCGGCGTCGGCACTTAGACTCCCAATGGGAGAATTGTGCCCATTGTGTGCAGTTTTGGTGTCCTTATCTGAGGAAGAATGTTCTTGCTATGGAAGAAGTGCACCAAAGGTTTACCAGGCTGATTCCTGGGATGGCGGGACTGTCATATGAGGAGAGACTAAATTGGTTAGGATCATATCCAGTGGGGTTTGAAGAGTGAGAGGGGATCTCAAAGAAATTTACAAAATTCTAACAGGATTAGACAGGGTAGGTTCAGAAAGAATGTTCCCGATGGTGGGGGAGTCCAGAACGACGGGTCATAGCTTGAGGATAAGGGGCAAACCTTTTGGGACTGAGATGAGGAGAAATGTCTTCATCCAGAGAGTGGTGAATCTGTGGAAATCACTACCACAGAAAGTAGCTGAGGCCAAAACCTTCTGTCATTTGAAGAAGGAATTAGATATTGCTCTTGGAGCTAAAGGGATCAAGGGATATGGGGGGAAGGTGGGGTCAGTATATTGAACTTGATGATCAGCCATGATCATAATGAATGGCGGAGCAGGCTGGAAGGGCTGAATGGCCTCCTTCTGTTTCTATTTTCAATGTATGTTTTTATGTATGTTTTCATTGCTCCAGCTCGCTTGGGTGGTTGGTTCCTGGGGAACAAAGGCTATCCGCTGAGAAGATGGCTCATGATGCCACGGTGAAACCGAAGACAGAAGCAGAAGAGATGCCTCCTCAAAGGCAGTAATTGAAAGGACCATAGGTCTACTCAAGATGATGTTCAGATGCCTGGAACGCTCAGGGAGCGCACATTAATACTCCCGAGCACATTTCCATTATTTTTTAAAATAAACTTAGAATACCAATTCATTTGGGTGGCCAATCCACCTACCGTGCACATCTTTGGGTTGTGGGGGTGAAACCCACGCAACCACGGGGAGAATGTGCAAACTCAACTTGGACAGTGACCCAGGACCGGGATCGAACCTGGGACCTCGGCGCCGTGAGGCAGCAGTGCAAACCACTGCGCCACCGTGATGCCACACATTTCCATTATTGTTGTTTTCTGCAGTGCTGTGAACAATCTGACTCAGTCAAGGGAGACCCATTAGGTGATAAAGACAACGATCCTGCTCCACTGGCCGCAGAGGACAGCCTATGTGCTGGGTCTGAGGAGGAGCTGGAGAAGCCCCAGGCTGAAGAGCAGGATCCAGATGTGAGGATCCTTATGAGAGGCAGGGACACAAGGAAGGCCTTGTTTCAGAGGACTTTCAGCTAGACATCCGAAGCAAGGAGTTAAGGTGATGGCAAGGGGTACGACTCCTTACTGACCCCTCCTGATGAGGTAATCCTGTCACCCTTAAGTCAATGTCAAAACTCTGAAATAAACTTTGTAGCACTCTGTGTCACATGCGACTCTCAGGCATCTTCCCTATCAAATGCATGAAGCACACGAAGGAAGCTGCACATATTGAGTCATTTTTATAGTGAAGGCAAATAAAGAAATTAACCAGTACATATGCCAAGGAAACATAAATTATCTGTGACAATCCCTTATGTGATCATAGTGCGTTAAACCTCCATTTGCAAGTGCTACATCTTGGTACCACATATCTCGGGCACATCAAGCATCTGCCGCCTGATGGACGACTCCAGAGGTTCATCATCTGCCTTGGACTCAGCGTCACTCTGATTTTCAGCGCATCTCTGACTACCTCTGCCAGCTTCTCAGGCGAGTGTGATGTACCTTCAACAGTGGGAACTGCCATCTGGTCTATCTGTGCTGCTGCATGGTGTAGAGGGAGGATGTGGCGTTGGTGCATCTGGCAGCTGCTCCTCCTCGGGGGTGACAAGGGAGGGGTCCTCATGCTCCCTTTGGGGTTGTGATGATGAGGCATCTGAGCGAAGAAGTAAAAATGTCAGCATCGGCCATCATTACGAAGTCTGTGTCCATGCAGTCTGCTTTATCATTAGAACTGACATCTGGCAAATAAAATACTTTCAAATGGACGAGCAAGGGAAATAAATGCATTTCACACGTCAGTCTTTCAACCACATCTCTCAGGACCTACACCAATCTCTTTCCTTTCCATTTCCACCTTTATCCTGATCCGACAGCCTCTCTGGGTCTGTGGACCTGGCCCCACAATTGCAGGCCATTTACAAAGCCTGTTCCTCCCACATGACTGAGGAAGAGTAGGTTTGGTACTCTCCTCATTTCTCTATCCTGGCTCCAGCAAATTGTGACTCCTCTTCTCCTTTAAGGGAAAGAGTGCTTCCATTTCTCTCCTCCAAAATGCCTTCCCACGTCCAAACGTTGCCCTTGCATTGTTGCACATCACCCAGACATACATGCCAGCCATGGTCTATCAAGGCACATGATAGGGGGCAGCACGGTAGCATTTTGGATAGCACAATTGCTTCACAGCTCCAGGGTCCCAGGTTCAATTCCGGCTTGGGTCACTGTCTGTGCGGAGTCTGCACATCCTCCCCGTGTGTGCGTGGGTTTCCTCCGGGTGCTCCGGTTTCCTCCCACAGTCCAAAGATGTGCAGGTTAGGTGGATTGGACATGATAAATTGCCCTTAGTGTCTAAAATTGCCCTTAGTGTTGGGTGGGGTTACTGGGTTATGGGGATAGGGTGGAGGTGTTGACCTTGGATAGAGCCGGTGCAGACTCAATGGGCCTAATGGCCTCCTTCTGCACTGTAAATTCTATGATTCTAAACTCATAACATGATATGCCACACTGTGCTCTGCATTTCACACCCCTGATCACCAACATGCGTTGTCACCTACTAAGATGTCTACTTATTGTTCTTGAAGCAGTATTCACCTTTCCAGAGCGCAGAAGGTTATTGAATCTTTTCCAGCAATGGATCCAGTTTCAGGGTACCATCCAATGGCCTCTGACCAGGACCGCCACCTCTGTCCAGGCTTTCTTGCTGTCGTGCAGTGGCCTGCTCTTGCCATCCCTTGGCCGCAGGATGTGACGACAGTCATTTGCTGCCTCCAGTAAGACCCTCAGACACTCATGAGAGAAACGGAGTGCAGACTGGCTCTGGGCATTCCCTCACCCCTGGCATGGCACAATGTCATCTTGCACACTTCAGAATTTCCCACTGCAAACAAACTCCTCGAGGTGCTGAGCACAGACTTCCAGCCTGCATGGAGCTGCATTTAAATCCCCCGCCTGCACCCTTCCTACCCCTGGTGCTCGCCCTCTCCCTGAGGGCTGGGCTGAGCCTCTCTCAGAGCACATTCCATGCTGGTTGACTGGCAATTAATTGGCCAGCCAGCATGAAATTGCGTTTGACAGCCAATTACAGACTGAAGCGTGTTCCACATCCGCTTCCGGGCACGCAATCATTCCTGCACACCACGCCGAAGATTCAAGTCATGGACTATATGCTAATGACTCTTCCAAAGGATATTTAAGTAACGTAAACTAGGAAACTCTAGTGATCGAACCACTAGCAATCACGCTCAGAGCAGCAAAAAGCTGGAGGGGGATCCGAAGGGGAGGCAGAGAGCACAGAGTCTCACTCTATGCAGATGACCTGCTCCTCTACATTTCGGATCCACAGAGCAGCATGGTCGGAATCATCGAGCTCCTGAAAGAGTTTGGCGTCTTCTCGGGCTACAAACTCAACATGAGCAAAAGCAAGGTCTTCCCGGTACACCCACAAGTAGGTGGGGCAGCACTAACGGGACTGCCGTTTAAACAAGCCCGACACAAATTCCGCTACCTGGGGATCCAAATAGCCCATGACTGGAAAGGGATCCACAAATGGAACCTCACAAGTCTGACGGAGGAAGTAAAAAAGCACCTGCAAAGATGGAACACACTCCCACTCTCCCTTGCGGGGAGAGTCCAGATGATCAAAATGAACGTACTGCCCAGGTACCTCTTCCTACTTAGATCCATTCCGATCTACATCCCCAAGGCCTTTTTCAAAGCGCTGGACAAACTAATCATGGCGTTCGTATGGGGGGGATAAATGCTAGGATCCCAAAGAAGGTTCTACAAAAAACAAAATCCGGGGTGGGGGGCGGGGCTAGTCCTCCCAAACCTACAATTCTACCTACCGGCGGCAGCCGAGCGAATAAGGGGATGGATCAAGGAGCCAGAAGCCGAGTGGGTGCGCGCGGAAAGGCCTCCTGCAAGGGGATCTCCCTCTGGGCCCTCGCCACGGCAGCACTCCCATCCTCACCCAAAAAACACTCCAGCAGTCCGGTGGTGATAGTCACCCTCCAATCCTGGAACCAACTACGGCAGCAATTTGGCCTGACCAAAATGTCGGACAAAGTTCCCATCTGCAACAACCATAGGTTCAGACCAGCACTGACTGACGCCACCTTCAAAAGGTGGGGGCAGGACAGAGGGACACTGACAGTCAGGGACCTATACACGGAGGGCAGGATCGTAACACTGGATGAACTGACAGAGAAATTCCAGCTAGCCAGGGGGAAAGAGCAACGGTATCTACAGCTCAAAAACTTCCTACGAAAGGAGACAAGGACGTATCCACAACCACCACGACAGACATTACTGGAAGAACTACTGAACGCAAGCATACTAGATAAAGGAAACTGTAGTGACATGTATGACCGACTGATAGAAAGGGCCGACACCGTACTGGACGCAACAAGAAATAAATGGGAGGAGGATCTGGGGATTGAGATAGGGTGGGGACTCTGGAGCGAAGCACTGCATAGGGTCAACTCCACCTCCACGTGCGCAAGGCGAGCCTGACGCTGCTAAAAGCCTGACACCCTTGCCTTTGCCTCCCTGATCACCCGCCGTAGAATCCTGTTTGGCTGGCGGTCAGCAGCACCACCCAAAGCTCCAAAGCTGCAGACTGGTTGTCCAACTTCTCAGAATCTCTCCAGATGGAGAAAATCAAATTCGCCATCCGAGGGTCAGACGACGGCTTCCACAGAACGTGGGAGCCATTCACCCAATTGTTCCGGGGACCTGTTTGTGGCCAACGAACAAGTGGAAGAATAGCCAGGTAACCAAAAATCAGGGGAAAGCAGCCAAAGCATGAGAGGGAGAGATAGACCGGGAGAGGGGGGGGGGGGGGGGGGGGGGGGGGAGACAGCTAAACCTAAGAGGAAAGAAAGGTGAACCACAGGAGGGGGGAGTGGGGGGGGGGCAGTGGGAAGAGATAGGGAACAAGAGAGGAGAACCAGGGAGGCATAATAATGAACTTGGCATCTCCAGGAGCAAGGAACGAGGAGAATAAAGACGAAAAAACGGCAGAAACGGAGGTGAGCGCGAGACGGCAGCGAGATCCGTCCGGGAGAAGCAAGCGACAACACCAACACCAAACCCATTCGAGTATTGCCCACTGTAATTGTTTCTCCGGCACCCGAATGTATATCTACCTCCCCAGTCTCCATCCCCCCTCCCCCCCCACAAACAGTTGCCTACCTATGTGTTGTACAAATAATTTTGCCAGGTGTACAGAGTTGCTGCTGTTGAGCTGGAGCACAATACCCTACCAGTTATTCTATTTTATTTATTTATTTATTATTATTATTTTATTTCCTTTGGTATGTTTGGGTGTGCCCTTCTCTTCTATATATGTATATAAAAATATATATATATATGTTTCTTATCCTGTGTACATAACGGTAAATATACTTTGTTCAAAAACCCTATAAAAAACATTTATTTAAAAAAATAAATCAAACTGTCAATGTGATGGGAACCACGATCCAAGTGCCACAGGGATCAATCTGGGGTCATTACTATTACAATGAATTTATAAATGATTTGAATTTGAGGAAAAAATAAATACGTTTAAGTTTACAATTGATGCCAAACTTGTTCAAATGAAACAGATAAACTAAGTACAAAGCAATCAAAATTGGTTGAGAAGGTGAGCCAATAAATGCCAAATTGTTACAATTATGAGGTTCATAAAACTGTCATGTTTGGGACTGTGTCTTTACTTTCAGGAAAAGTGACCTATTCTGGAGTCTGCCTGATAGCAAGCCTGGATGTTTGATTGTTTAAGATTAAAGGGGGCCTAGATTGCTTTCCTGGGAAGTAGGTGCAATTTGCTTATCCTTGGAGTCAATAGCAGCAGCCTATGTGCTAACAGTGGAAAGACTATCAGAGGAATATTCCATCGGCGGGATCCTCTGGTCCGCTAGCAGCATACCCACGCCCGAGAGTTACCCGACGACATGGTGTGGCCTCAATGGGAAACACCATTGGCCGACTGCGGGAACGGAGAATTAAACTGTCCATTTAGTTCCAAGATGAAAGCGATTTGGGCTCTGAAGGATAGCTAATCAGAATTTCCACCTGGACACAAAGCCCATGTAATTCACATTGCAACGGACATGGGCTTTGAGAGGGGAAGGGTTCCTAAAATATCCCTGAAAACCCATGACACTGTGTGTCAGGGCCAAGGACAGAGAGAATAGCTGGAGGCAAAAAGTCTCTATGGTTCACTCCACCAGAAGGCAGGTGGAAACTCATGCTCGGATTGAAAACACCAAACTTGTGAGGAATTAAAACAAAGTTGGGAGATTTACCTAGCTTGCACAAGAGGGGCGATTTCCTGCCACGTTCTCACCGTGAAAGAAAGTTCTAGGCTAGAAGTTACCAAGCTGAGAATGGAAAATAAGAGAAGTAAATACTTAGGAGCCAGGAACCATTGTGGACTGACTTCAGGAGAATTGAAAGTCTGCTTAAAATCAGTAATGTATAAATGTGAAGTGTGTTATTTTTGGTTGCGCAAAAATAAAAGGGGGGATTTCTGTTCTTGGCTTAAAGCATAAGTTACCTACAAATATAGGGTGCAATCTAACGGAAAGGTTTCCAAGTATCATTTGTGGTGAGTTTTGCGGGAGATTCCCGCTGGCTCTGCTCTATCCCTGGCTACCAATAGGCCTCCGACGACTGGGAAACCCCCTGGCTGCCTTAATGCCTGTTCCATGTTTGTGTGGACCAGTGCTGAACAGGGCCTAGCTGAAGAATCCCTGGGAAGGCCATTAGATGCCTGGAGTACGGTAGATCCCTGGTGAGTACGCTTAAGTCGGTTTAAAACCGACTTACACGCGCACGTCTTGGTCACGCCCATTGAGGGCGGGATTCTGGTTTGCTGCCTCGCAGGACTTGGGTAGATCCCGCGAGGCGTAATGGCTGCCGGGAAG
The DNA here is from genome assembly GCF_047496885.1 of Scyliorhinus torazame. Lineage (NCBI taxonomy): Eukaryota > Metazoa > Chordata > Chondrichthyes > Carcharhiniformes > Scyliorhinidae > Scyliorhinus > Scyliorhinus torazame. The sequence continues at coordinate 113,829,641 of NC_092712.1, read as the reverse complement.
CCTGTGGGAGGCCTCAACCGGCATCTTCCGGCCACGTTGCACTCCCGGTCGGGCATGACGTGACCAGTAGATTGCGCCCATTGTGTTTAGTCAATAGAGCTATTCGACTTTTATTACAGCAACATTTTTGAAATGAGAAATCTTTCACCCTTTCAGCTATTAACTGGAAGTTCAAGGATGGGACTCTCCGTTCCTGAGATTGACGCCGGGGCAGAATTGGTGGACTTCCATGACAGCAAAATTTGCGCCGAATCTGGACTGATTCAGTGACTGTGGAGGGGCTAGCACCAGCACCACGTGGACCACAATCGATTCCAATGAGAAATGGTACGGGATTCGCCAGGTCCGTGATTGACACTCGAGAGGCTGACAAGCTTCAGCCGCAAATACACATTACAATCCCCACACACACTCACTCCAGCCAACAAGATGGCACTGGTTGCACTGGAGCATGCCCATACAGCTGATGGGTTGGCCGGGGCCAGAGGGCATCTAGGGAGGTGCCTTGGGGGGTGGACCCATTCGACCTGTGGCCCAAAGTGCACAGTGGGCAGTCAGCGGCATGTGCAGCTGCATGGCTGCCTTGCAGGCCACGGCAATGGTGCTCTGCCCCCGTCCACCCGGACACTTAGCCTGCCTCATGGCCACCCTCCGCTACTCCCCCCAGCCCTGGTAGAAGCCCCTTGGCGAGCGGCACAACTGTCAGCAAACTATGGTGATGTTGGACACTATCCATAGCTTCTCTCTCTCCCTTATCAGCCATGACGCCGGTTTCAAGATTTTAAAAAACGAACAAGTCAACCGTGGCGATGGGAAATTGGCCCATCCGAGATGGAGAACTGATGAGGTCCCGGAGAATACCGGGTCGGGCCTGCTAGTGATATACAAATGGTGTTCACTGTATGTGCATTCCGGCCTGCATTGACACCACTGTTGAGTCAATGGAGAATTGTAGTTTGGCATGAAATCGCCGCCCAGCGTTGGAACCAATTCTCCGCCCAATTGTGTTTCTCAATTCTGGCGTCAGCCGCAGGAGAATCCTGCCCCAGATTTTTTGAAAACGTTATTCATCGACGGAGATATTAACAAAGTGATATTGCATTTTGACATTTCTTGCAGAACTGTTGAATGGTCATTAGCCTGAAACTGCTTCTCTCTCCACAGCTGCTGCCTGATAGCTAAGTGTATTCCAGCATTTTGTGTTTATACCATACTTACTCTGTATTGTTTTAAAGCTTATCAGTGTACAGCTATTCAGCAGTGAACAACGAATAATGTATAATATTAAATATGTTAAACACATTGATCTGTTATGGAAATGTATGCATTCAAGCCCTCAATTCAGTAAACATGTTTTTATTACAACAGTGAAGCCAATGTTGTAGCCCATACAAGCTCATTTAGTTTAGATTTTGTGAGTTACACTAACTCCTTCAATTAGTGTATATGTCTATGTTTTTTTATCATTCATTTATGGGAAGTGGGTATCACTGGCCAGGTCAGCAGTTATTGTTCATTCCGAGTTTCCCTTCAGAAGGTGGTGGTGAGCTACCTTTTTGAACCGCTGCAGTCCCTGAGGTGTAGGTATACCCACAGTGCTGTTTGGGAGGGAGTTCCAGGATTTTGACCGAGCGCCAGTGATAGAACGGTGATATATTTTCAAGTCAGGATGGCAAGTGACTTGGAGGGAAACCTCCAGGTGATGGTGTTCCCAGGTATCTGCTGCTCTTGTCCTTCAAGGCTGTAGCGGTTGTGGGTTTGGATATAACACGATCATTGCCAAATGGGGTGTTGTGTGTTGCACTAACTCCCTCAATTAGGATGATCTGGGAATTCCGGCAGTGGATGTAACCGGAGGACATGCACTGGGAGATGCTCCAACTTCATCCGACTCGCAAAGTAGCGCTAGCTGAAAAAAAAAGTTAAACCGAAGATCAGGGGAAGCATACAACAAAGTAACATGCCAAAAGAGAATAAGGACAAGAGAGTGCGGATCCAAATGTGCTCCTTAGACTCAGATGTTTCATTGGAGTCGGCAGGAGACAAAATGGCGGTGTTGTGCTCCTCCTCCCCCAGGCGACTACGTGACCATCAGTTGAGGGCATCATTGAGAAAACTCCATCGGGACCTGGCCGGAGAAATAAAAAGGTCAGTGGACGAGTCCCTAACTCAAATCTCAAGCAAGATGGAGGGGGTGGATAAATAAATGGAAGCATGGGGTGGCACAGTCTAGGATATGGAGGTGGCCCTCACCGACCACAGTGAGCAGAACACGACACTGGAAAAATACCTGTCTGCAGTCCTGGACGTGAATAAGTTTCTAAAGAATAAAGTAAATGACCTTGAGAACAGGTCTCGAAGGCAAAACACCCCCTTCGTGGGTCTGCTGGAGTGAACGGAGGGCAACACCCCCACAGAATTCATAGCCGACATGGTGGGTGAGAAGGTGCTCAAATCCGCCCTGGAGCTGGATCGTGCTCATTGCACACTGCGACCAAGACCTGGTGCAGAGGAACCCCCTTGAGCGATGATCTTGATGTTCCATAATTTCAAAGTAAAAGAGCAGATCCTGCGATAGGCCAGGAAGCACCATGATGTTAAGTGGGAGGGGTCACTCGATCCGGCTTTACCAGGACCTTAGCGCTGAACTGGCGAAGAAAAGAGCAGCATTTAATGGGGCAAAATCTGCTCTATTCAAGAAGGGTATCCGGTTTGGGCTACTTTACCCGGCCCGTCTTCAAGTTTCGGTCGAGGGAATTGATCACTTCTTGGACTCACCAGAAGAGGCAAACTCTTTCGTTAAGAAACTGGGTTTGAATGCTGTATAAATCTTTCCCTATTGCTGTTTAAAAGTTAAAATGTTGTATGTTCGGAAGTTATATGATTGTTGTTTAGTTGGCTGATTTACACTGTAAAGTTATTGCTATTGAAGTGTTTCCCCCCTTTTTTCTCATTATGCTAGTGTTAAAGATTTTGTTTTTCTAGTGCGGTGGTTACCACGTGATTGTTATATGTGATATTCTTGTTTTTGAATAATGTTAATGATGTTTTTTAACTTTTAATATAGGTTCAGTTGGGGAGCCTCTCAGCTAAAGCTAGAGATGGGCCTAAAGAAGGGAAGTCATAAGCGTGGGTATTCTGCAGCTCCCACTAGCAAATATTCACTAAGAGGGAGGTTAGATTTAGTGTTAGAGAGTTTAGGTTTTATATAAATTGGATGTCTTTGTTTCGGATTGCCGGGTTAGGGGATGATGGAAGAGGGAGGGGGGCATAGCTGGTGGTCTGACGTTGTCCACTAATTTGTACTTGTCCGGCCTTAGGACCGGTACAGACCGCTTTCCTGGTGGGATCTCCTCGTCATGGCATTACAAAGTTTCCTGCCTGCTGATAGACGGATGTAATGGCAGATCATGGTGGGAAAGGTGGCAGAGGTTCTTCTCTCTGCTTTATAACCTGGAATGTGAGGGGTTTGAATGGACCAGTGAAGCGGGCAAGAATGTTTGCACACTTGAAGGTTGTGGACCCGGGTGTTGTGTTCCTACAGGAGACCCACTTGCGCTTGAAGTACCAGACAAGGCTTTGCAATAATTGGGTGGGACAAGTCTTTCACTCAGGCTTAAATAATAGGGCTGGAGGCACGGCAATACTATTACACTGTAATAACTTTAAATTAAACATCAGTAAAAGTGAATGTTTCCCAGTGATCTTAATGGCCAGAGGGGCTCAGCTCGGTTTGCTGCCGTTTCGCCTCTCGCCCTCTAATTTTCAATATCTGGGGATCCACGTGGCCAATAACTGGACCTTACTCCACAAACTGAACTTTTCAAGCCTCACCAGCAAGATCACAGTGGACTTACAGAGGTGGAATAACCTGCCCCTGACTTTAGCGGGCAGGATCCAAACTGTTAAGATGAATGTGCTACCAAACTCAAAATTGAATTGGATTCAAAGTTGGTCACTCTGAGTTGCATTCACCTCCATATTAAAATCTAAGTCTGGCAGACTAAACAAAATTGAGTGAGACGTAAATGCCACCTTAAGGCAGTGAATCAAAATTTCCACACGGAAATGAATACCACAATAAGGAAGAAACTCAATTTCTAACATACTGTTCTCAATACAATACTCTCTATTCAAAATATAGTTAAAGCTGTTAAGCCAAACAAATTACTTATGTTGTGCCTACTTTGTCAAATTATGCAACAGTGAATTTGCAAGGAGGGTTCTACTACTTGTACATACAATCTTCAGTGGAAGTGCCACAGACATCTGAACAAATAGTCATTGATATTATTTTTATGGGTGTTTCTGTGATGATTCTGCTTGAAGTTACATCACACATGTGGGAAATCATCCACAGAAATTTATTCCTCTCTTATTTTAACCTGATACAGAGATTGTTTTGCCACATTCCAGTGTTTACAGTGTTGTGTGATATATCTCTTCAGATCTTTTTGTCTCCAATATATTGTAACACTATGAAGAGTGTTGCCTCAGGTTCGGACATTGTTAATTGGATAGATCAAAGAGGCCATTTTCAGAATCGTTACTTTCTCTGAAAGGCATATCAAATTTGAACGGCCTTCTTATCCTTAAGAGGATCATTGAATGACAGCAAGAATCCTCTCCAGTGATGATGATTTATTGGTCTCAGATTAAAAACTGGGGTGAGTCGCAAACAATGATTATCTCAAGAAGTGTGGGGGGTGGGGTGGAATACAGCTCTTTTGGAAGAAGCTTGAGACTAAAAATACATACTGCAACGCATAATGCCTGGAACACCATGGAACAATTTCAGAGAGTGAATAAGCAGTATTAAAAAACACTATTTGTGCCACCAGCTCTGGATGTTGGCAAATAAAAAATCATCTTGCTGACCAGAAGGAAGCCCTTTTCTATCGACTGTCACAACGGTTAATCACATGTTTACTTTGGGTTTACCATTGGCTCTGAAAAAATACGGAATTGTGTGCTACAAGCATTAGAACTGTGCCGTAACAGCATAAACGCCACTTCAGGCTGTAAAAGGAGACATAATGATGTTGTAATACTGATGGTGAGCCATTACAGAAAAACCTCACCTAACATCTTCGATGCGTTCTTAAAAAGTATGATGTTAAATGAAACAACTCTCAGTGAATCATGTTTTCCCACAAGACTGAATGTATAAATGGGGTTAAATCCTTTTCAGGGCCAGCCACAAGACCTGTGAAAAAGACCTGTGGTTACTGTCAATTGGAAGTCAGAAATTGAGTTATTGCACAGGTGGGTTGATCTGTTCCTGCCCTGATAACTATAGGAGGAGCTTTGCAATTTTAAAAATTAATAATAAAATGATTTTTTTCCTCTCAGGGGGTCTGCGTGCTGCTCCTGGCTCAGAGAAAGCAAAAGAAGGTAGGAAGAGGTCATTCCCAGACTGACCTGTTTATTGTGCAGTGTTCCCAGAGGACAGAATCAGTGGGAATGGACCTGAGTGCATGCCCCCCCCCCCCCCCCCCCCCCCCCCCAACCGGAGCACCCTGAGGGAACACACACAGCACACGCAGACACAGGGAGAAAGTGGAAACTCCACACAGATAGTCAGCCAAGGGCGGAATCGAACCGGGGTCCCTGACGCTGTGAGGCAGTAGTGCTAAACACTGTGCCCGGGCCGCACCAGCAGGACAAAGTTGGGGATTCTCTCTGTAAAGGCCTGCAGCGCTAGAGAACTTGAAGCTTGAGTATGAGTGGACTCATTCAATAATGTTTGTAACGCTTTGAATTATAGATTCACTTTATTGAATTTTAACTGCAGAAAAACGTCACGGGGAAGAAAACTCTTTGGAGACACATGCGCAATGAACAGCTCTAAGAATATTCCAATAACGTTTTAGGCCACATTGGAAAACAAGCACATGGGAGAACAAAATAAACAAAATCCACAATATTTATGAATGAGGGGAACAGGACTAGAGAACCAAAGTGTTAATTGATAAAAATAAGCAATTTCAGTAATCCCCATTTCTCAGACTGGAAAAGTGCTGTCAATTCACTTGGTATTCTGATATCTTTTTGTTGAGGGTATGCAGGCTATGGAACCTATATGGAAGAATGATTATTATAATGTTCTTTATCTTCAGGGAGGGAGATATCCACAGTAGAATCCAAGGGCCCAAAATTAAACAGGTTTGATGGGAGAAATTGCTTTTAATACTTTGGACTTTCTTATATATTCTGATTTCTCAGCAAAACACTGAGAAACTGAGCTATGACTCAAGTATACAATGAAATGAAAATGAATGAAAATCGCTTATTGTCACAAGTAGGCTTCAAATGAAGTTACTGTGAAAAGCCCCTAGTCGCCACATTCCAGCTGTTCGGGGAGGCTGTTATGGGAATCGAACCGTGCTGCTGGCCTGCCTTGGTCTGCTTTTAAAGCCAGCAATTTAGCCCTGTGCTAAACAGCCCTAATGAAGTACACTTGGTTCACATTACCTGCAGAGCATTATTTTATGTCTTTCAAAATTATGCATGCACTAAAAGGACACCACGTCCTTTCTTTTGTCAGAACCTTAATCATAATTTTGTGTGTGGAGATGAATCTAGCTCACTCCAACCCCTTTCCCCTCAGGAAGAATGAATGGCGAGATTTAAGTAACATAAAGACAGTTAGACTTAAGTTAGACTTAAGTTACTATGAGCAATTGCAATACCAAAGATGCAGACTTTGACCCATTAAATCCACACTAAATACAAGTCGCAGGAAAAATGAATTTCTTAAGTAAAAGGCACCTAAAAAGTATATCAACCACACGCTTGCTATTAGTCTTGATAGTACAACTGAATGCATCAGTTTTGAAAACTCGAGAAATCTTCATTGGGAAATTTATATGGCAGACCTTCCAGTTTAAAAAGCTGCAGATTTATTGCTCTGTACTTGCCTTATTCAACTGCCACACATATGAAAGGTGGCAGTGTTGGATGATCAATGTATTTGGAGGAAAACTGGAAAATGTTCTAAAAGTAGTCTCGCAGCATGACAGAAATAACAAGAAATAAATAAAGGAAAACTCACAAGACCTCAGAAGTTTTCTGCACAGTTGGAGGTCATTCAGCCATTGTGTCTGTTTGCTAGAGTAAAGAAAGAAGAACAATTCAAAACATTTGGCATGTATGAAGGGAACAAGACCACCGACAGAGTCAGTAGTTTTACAAGTAAGCAATCTCCTTGGGAATTTTCTGTTTTCTTTTCAGTACCAACCATTTTTAAGTATGAGAAGACGGCAACGCGTATATACTTGACAAAAAGATGGCGTGTTGAATTAAAAGCAAGTGGCTTTGAGGTTATCCAATTGAAGTACACACATTATGAACCCCAATTTTCCTGCTCTTGTAAAGTAGCACTTCTTCTCCAACCTTTGTTTCCCCTCCAAAGTCCTTGGACACATTAGCCTGGATCTTGCAGCCGGAGGAATGCTGCAGGCATTGCCACTGCCCGTGAAGATTTCTGCGCCCTGACCATAGTGTGATACTTCAGCTGGTATTCCTGACTCCGACTTCAGGAATGATAGATCAGCACAGCCAGCCCCACAGAAGACCAACAGGACAAGATGGTTCGGACACAGTGCCTTTTTATTGGATTGGATTGGATTTGTTTATTGTCACGTATACCGAGGTACAGTGAAAAGTATTGTTTTGCGTACAGCTCAAACAGATCATTCCGTACATGAAAAAAATACATAGGGCAATCATAAAATACACAATGTAAGTACATCGGCACAGGCATTGGGTGAAGCATACAGGAGTGCAGTACTACTCAGTAGAGAAGATGTGTGGAGAGATCAGATCAGCCCTTAAGAAGGCCGTTTAGGAGTCTGGTAACAGCGGGGAAGAAACTGTTTATTTCTTACTTGTCTTTCTTAATATATATTAAACTCCCCCATCTTATCCACCTTTCCTTGCCCTTTCTCCTCTTTGCTTCCCCCTTCCCCTCCCCCCACATCTACAATTCACCCTCTGATGTTCGTTTCTCTGCTGTTTGGCCTTTCACATCTTTTGTTCTCTCTGGGGACTGCCATTAGCACTCTTTCCCCTTGATTTCTGTGGGCATTAGCACCCGGTTTCCCTGGGTTTCTGTGGCTATGACTCATCTTTCATTCTCACTCCACAGTATAATTATTTCCCACTTTCTCCGTGTGTTAGCTTTGACAAAGAGTCATCGGACTCGAAAACATTTGCTCTTTTCTCTCCCTAAAGATGCTGCCAGACCTGCTGAGATTTTCCAGCATTTTCTCTTTTGTAGCCATTTCAATCACCAGCTGCCTTCACTAAAGTAGGATTTTGGAAGAAGGGTATGGAATCCAGAGAGTACGGATTAGAACAGGTAGGAGGAGGGATATATATGGTGGATGTCTTTGGTTAGGCAGGAGAGGTAAGGGATAGGGTCCAGGGTAATCTTTGAGACAGGGAAGGCATCCGTTGGGAGAGGTAAGGTATACTTTGGAATTGTTAAAATGATCATGATTGTGCACTGTTTATGTATAAACTCATTGGAACTATCAAGCTGTAAAAGAACTATCCAGCTGTAAAGGAAATATCATGGGGCTGTCCACATGTCAATGAATTGTCAAAGACATGTCTGGCTCTTAAGGAAATGTTAAAGTGCTGAACCACTTTTTTTTTTTAAATAATATTTTATTGAAAATTTTTGGTCAACCAACACAGTACATTGTGCATCCTTTACACAACATTGTAACAATACAGATAATAATGACCTTTTTAAATTTAAACAAAAACAACAACAAATAAATAAATATTAAATAACAAAAAATAAAAACTAGCCCTAATTGGCAACTGCCTTGTCTCAGGCCACACCCCCCCCCATCCCCCCCCATCCCTCCCCCCCCCCCCCCCCCCCCAAGTCCTGGGCCGCTGCTGCTGCCTTCTTTGTTCTCCCCTATCTATCTTTCCGCAAGATATTCGACGAACGGTTGCCACCGCCTAGTAAACCCTTGAGCCAACCCCCTTAGGACGAACTTAATCCGCTCTAACTTTATGAACCCCGCCATATCATTTATCCAGGTCTCCACCCCCGGGGGCTTGGCTTCTTTCCACATTAGCAATATTCTGCGCCGGGCTACTAGGGACGCAAAGGCCAAAACATCGGCCTCTTTCGCCTCCTGCACTCCCGGCTCTTGTGCAACCCCAAATATAGCCAACCCCCAGCTTGGTTCGACCCGGACTCCTACCACTTTCGAAAGCACCTTTGTCACCCCCATCCAAAACCCCTGTAGTGCCGGGCATGACCAAAACATATGGGTATGATTCGCTGGGCTTCTCGAGCACCTCGCACACCTATCCTCCACCCCAAAAAATTTACTGAGCCGTGTTCCAGTCATATGTGCCCTGTGTAATACCTTAAACTGAATCAGGCTTAGCCTGGCGCACGAGGACGACGAGTTTACCCTGTTTAGGGCATCTGCCCACATCCCCTCCTCAATCTCCTCCCCTAGCTCTTCTTCCCATTTCCCTTTTAGTTCGTCCATCATAGTCTCCCCTTCGTCTCTCATTTCCCTATATATATCCGACACCTTACCGTCCCCCACCCATTTCTTTGAGATGACTCTGTCCTGCACCTCTTGTGTCGGGGGCTGCGGGAATTCCCTCACCTGTTGCCTCGCAAAAGCCCTCAATTGCATGTACCTGAATACATTCCCTTGGGGCAACCTATATTTCTCGGTCAGCGCTCCCAGACTCGCAAACTTCCCATCCACAAATAGATCTTTCAATTGCGTTATACCTGCTCTTTGCCACATTCCATATCCCCCATCCATTCCCCCCGGGGCAAACCTATGGTTGTTTCTTATCGGGGACCCCCCCAGTGCTCCGGTCTTTCCCCTATGTCGTCTCCACTGTCCCCAAATCTTCAGTGTAGCTACCACCACCGGACTCGTGGTATAGTTCCTTGGTGAGAACGGCAATGGGGCTGTCACCATAGCCTGCAGGCTGGTCCCCCTACAGGACGCCCTCTCTAATCTCTTCCACGCCGCTCCTTCCTCCTCTCCCATCCACTTACTCACCATTGAAATATTAGCGGCCCAATAATACTCACTTAGGCTCGGTAGTGCCAGCCCCCCCCCTATCCCTACTACGCTGTAAGAATCCCTTCCTCACTCTCGGAGTCTTCCCGGCCCAAACAAAACCCATGATACTCTTTTCTATCCTTTTGAAAAAAGCCTTCGTGATCACCACCGGGAGACACTGAAACACAAAGAGGAATCTCGGGAGGACCACCATCTTAACCGCCTGCACCCTCCCTGCCATTGACAATGCTACCATATCCATCTCTTGAAATCTTCCTCCATCTGTTCCACCAACTGCGTCAAATTTAGCCTGTGCAATGTGCCCCAATTCTTAGCTATCTGGATCCCCAGGTAACGAAAGTCTCTTGTTACCTTCCTCAACGGTAGGTCTTCTATTTCTCTACTCTGCTCCCCTGGATGCACCACAAACAGCTCACTCTTCCCCATGTTCAATTTATACCCTGAAAAATCCCCAAACTCCCCAAGTATGCGCATTATTTCTGGCATCCCCTCCGCTGGATCCGCCACATATAGTAGCAGATCATCCGCATATAAAGATACCCGGTGTTCTTCTCCTCCCCTAAGTATTCCCCTCCATCCCTTGGAACCTCTCAGCGCTATCGCCAGGGGCTCAATCGCCAGTGCAAACAGTAATGGGGACAGAGGACATCCCTGCCTTGTCCCTCTATGGAGCCGAAAATATGCCGATCCCCGTCCATTCGTGACCACACTCGCCACTGGGGCCCTATACAACAGCTGCACCCATCTAACATACCCCTCTCCGAACCCAAATCTCCTCAACACCTCCCACAGATAATCCCACTCCACTCTATCAAATGCTTTCTCGGCATCCATCGCCACTACTATCTCCGTTTCACCCTCTGGTGGGGCCATCATCATTACCCCTAGCAACCTCCGTATGTTCGTGTTCAACTGTCTCCCCTTCACAAACCCAGTTTGGTCCTCATGAACCACCCCCGGGACACATTCCTCTATTCTCATTGCCATTACCTTGGCCAATACCTTGGCATCTACATTGAGGAGGGAGATTGGTCTGTAGGACCCGCATTGTAGCGGATCCTTTTCCTTCTTTAAAAGAAGCGATATCGTTGCTTCTGACATAGTCGGGGGCAGTTGTCCCCTTTCCTTTGCCTCGTTAAAGGTCCTCGTCAGTAGCGGGGCGAGCAAGTCCAAATATTTTCTGTAAAATTCAACTGGGAATCCGTCCGGTCCCGGGGCCTTTCCCGTCTGCATGTTCCTAATTCCTTTCACCACTTCTTCTACCGTGATCTGTGCTCCCAATCCCATCCTTTCCTGCTCTTCCACCTTGGGAATTTCCAGCCGATCCAAAAACTCCATCATTCTCTCCCTCCCATCCGGGGGTTGAGCTTCATACAATTTTTTATAAAATGTCTTAAACACTTCATTCACTCTCTCCGCTCCCCGCTCCGTCTCTCCATCTTCGTCTCTCACCCCCCCTATTTCCCTCGCTGCTCCCCTTTTCCTCAATTGGTGTGCCAGCAATCTGCTCGCCTTCTCTCCATATTCATACTGTACACCCTGTGCCTTCCTCCATTGTGCCTCTGCAGTGCCTGTGGTCAGCAAGTCAAATTCCACATGCAGCCTTTGCCTTTCCCTATACAGTCCCTCCTCCGGTGCTTCCGCATACTGTCTGTCCACCCTCAAAAGTTCTTGCAACAACCGCTCCCGTTCCTTACTCTCCTGCTTCCCTTTATGTGTCCTTATTGATATCAGCTCCCCCCTAACCACCGCCTTCAACGCCTCCCAGACCACTCCCACCTGAACCTCCCCATTATCATTGAGTTCCAAGTACTTTTCAATGCATCCCCTCACCCTTAAGCACACCCCCTCATCCGCCATTAGTCCCATGTCCATTCTCCAGGGTGGACGCCCTCTTGTTTCCTCCCCTATCTCCAAGTCTACCCAGTGTGGGGCATGATCCGAAATGGCTATAGCCGTATATTCCGTTCCCCTCACCCTCGGGATCAATGCCCTACCCAACACAAAAAAGTCTATGCGTGAATAGACTTTATGGACATAGGAGAAAAACGAGAACTCCTTACTCCTAGGTCTACTGAATCTCCACGGGTCCACCCCTCCCATCTGCTCCATAAAATCCTTAAGCACCTTGGCTGCTGCCGGCCTCCTACCAGTCCTGGACTTCGACCTATCCAGCCTTGGTTCCAACACCGTGTTAAAGTCTCCCCCCATTATCAGCTTTCCGGTCTCTAGGTCTGGGATGCGTCCTAGCATTCGCCTCATAAAATTGGCATCGTCCCAATTCGGGGCATACACGTTTACCAACACCACCATCTCTCCCTGTAATTTGCCACTCACCATCACGTATCTGCCCCCGTTATCCGCCACTATAGTCTTTGCCTCGAACATTACCCGCTTCCCCACTAATATAGCCACCCCCCTGTTTTTCGCATCCAGCCCCGAATGGAACACCTGCCCTACCCATCCTTTGCGCAACCTAACCTGATCTATCAGTTTCAGGTGCGTTTCCTGTAACATGACCACATCTGCTTTAAGTTTCTTAAGGTGTGCGAGTACTCGTGCCCTCTTTATCGGCCCGTTAAGCCCCCTCACGTTCCACGTGATCAGCCGAGTTGGGGGGCTTCCCACCCCCCCCCCCCTTGCCGGTTAGCCATCATCTTTTTCCAGCTTCTCGCCCAGTTCCCACGCAGCTGTATTTCTCCCAGACGGTGCCCCCCCGCCCATCCTTTCCCGTACCCACTCCCCCCTTTCCCCAGCAGCAGCAACCCAGTAATTCCCCCCTCCCCCCCCCCCCCCCGCTAGACCCCCCGCTAGCGTAATTACTCCCCCCATGTTGCTCCCAGAAGTCAGCAAACTCTGGCTGACCTCGGCTTCCCCCCGTGATCATGGCTCGCCCCGTGCGGCGCCCCCTCCTTCCTGCTTCTCTATTCCCGCCATAATTATCATAGCGCGGGAACCAAGCCCGCGCCTCTCCCTCGGCCCCGCCTCCCATGGCCAACGCCCCATCTCCTCTCCCTCCCCACCTCCCCCCATCACCACCTGTGGGAGAAAGAAAAGTTACCATACCGCAGGATTAATCATACAATCCCTCTTCGCCCCCCCCCCCCCCCCACTCGTCCCACCACTTTGTCCAAACGTTCATTTTCGTCGTCCAATCATTCCAATTTTTCTTCTACAATAAAAGTCCACGCTTCATCCGCCGTCTCAAAGTAGTGGTGCCTCCCTTGATATGTGACCCACAGTCTTGCCGGTTGCAGCATTCCAAACTTTATCTTTTTTTTGTGAAGTACCGCTTTGGCCCGATTAAAGCTCGCCCTCCTTCTCGCCACCTCCGCACTCCAATCTTGATAGACGCGGATCACCGCGTTCTCCCATTTACTACACCGAGTTTTCTTCGCCCATCTAAGGACCATTTCTCTATCCTTAAAACGGAGAAATCTCACCACTATGGCTCTGGGAGCTTCTCCTGCTCTCGATCCTCGCACCATAACTCGGTATGCTCCCTCCACCTCCAACGGACCCGTCGGGGCCTCCACTCCCATTAACGAGTGCAGCATCGTGCTCACATATGCCCCGACGTCCGCCCCCTCCACACCTTCAGGAAGGCCAAGAATCCTCAAGTTGTTCCTCCTTGCGTTATTTTCCAGTGCCTCCAACCTCTCCACAGATCGTTTCTGGTGTGCCTCCTGTATCTCCGACTTCACCACCAGACCCTGTATATCGTTTTCATTCTCTGCTGCTTTCGCCTTCACGACCCGAAGCTCCTGCTCCTGGGTCTTTTGTTCCTCTTTCAGCCCTTCAATCGCCTGTAATATCGGGGCCAACAACTCTTTCTTCATTTCCTTTTTTATCTCCTCCACGCAGCGTTTCAAAAACTCTTGTTGTTCAGGGCCCCATATGAAACTGCCACCTTCCGACGCCATCTTGGTTTCTGCTTGCCTTCCTTGCCGTTGTTCCAAAGGATCTGCTGCAATCCGGCCACTTTCCTCTCCTTTTTCCATCCGTGTCCAGGGGGAACACCCTTCTGGTTTACCGCACGGTGTTTTCAGCCGTTAAAATTGACGTTGGGGCTCCTATCAAGAGCCCAAAAGTCCGTTTCACAGGGAGCTGCCGAAACGTGCGACTCAGCTGGTCATCGCCGCACCCGGAAGTCCCTCTCTGAACCACTGTTAAGGAACTGTCCAGGAACTATCCAACTGTCAAGAAAATGTCCAACTGTCCAGGAAATGTTAAGCAGCTGGAGTGAAGATGTTCTGCAAAGCAGTCAATTAGTCTGCATTTAGTCTCCCGGATGTCGAGGAAACTACACTGGGAGCAGTGAATACAGTCGACCAAATTGAAGGAGGTGTTGATGAAACACTGGTTAACCTGAACATGATGCACAACCTTTGGACAGTAAGGAGGGAGGAGAAAAAGGGGCAAATTTTGCACCATCTGTGATTGCAGAGGAAGGGAGTGAAGGGTTTGGGGCAATGGAGGAGTGGACAAAGGTGTCACTGAGGGAGTGGCCACTGCAGAATGCTGACAGGGCGTGTGAGGGGACGATGGACTTAGTAGTGGTAGGATTTGGCAGAAATGGCAGAGGATGATCCTTTGAATACAGAGGCTGGTAGGGTGAAAAATAAGGACAAGATGGATCCTGTCATGGTTCTGGGAGGAAGGGGAAACGGTGAGTGAAGAGGTGTGGGAGATGGATCAGACACGGTTGAGTGCCCTGTCAACCAAGGTTCAATTGGTTGAGGAAAAAGGCAGACATGTCCGAAGCACTGTTTTTAAAGGTGGCGACATTGGAACAGATGCGGCGGAAGTGGAGCAACTGGAAGAATGGGATGGAGTCTTTATAGGCAGTGGGATGTGAAGAGCTGTAGCCAAGGTAGCTGTGGGAGTCAGTGGGTTTGTAATGAATATTGGTGGTTGGTCTATCATCAAAAATGGAGACAGAGAGTTCAAGGAGGAGAAGTGTTGGAAATAAACCAGGTGAAGCGTGGAAGTTGGAAGCAAAACCAATAAATATTTCAAAGTCCATATGGAAGCATGGAGCATTACCAATATAGACATTGATGTAATGAGGGAAAAGTTGTGGGTGAGGGCCTGAGTAAGATTGGAACAAGGAATGTTCCACATATCCCACAAAAAGACAGGCACAACTGGGGCCCATGCGGGTATCCATAGCCACACCTTTTATTTACAGGAAGTGAGACAAGTTAAAGTAGAAATTATTTAATGGCAGAACAAGTTCAGCTACGTGGAGTAGAGTGATGGTGAAGGGGATTGTTCGGGCCTCTGCTTGAGGAAGAAGTGGACAGCCTTCAGACCCTGCTGGAGGGGGATGGTGTTTAAGAGAGATTGGATGTCCATTGTAAAGAGGAGGTGGTTAGGGCCTGGAAACTGTTAATGTGATGTAGGGCATTGGAGGAATCACGAATGTAGATGGGAAGGGACTGGACAAGAGGAGTGAGAATGGAGTCACGATAGGAAGAAATGAGTTCAATGGGGCAGGAAAATGATGATATGATGGATCTACCAGGACACTCCTGTTTCTGGATTTGGGAAGGAGGTGGAAGCAGTCTGTGCATAAATGGGGGACTATGAAGTTGGGAGCTGTGGAGGGAAGATCCAAAGAGGTGATGTAGTCAGTGACAGTCCTGGAAACAATGGCTTGATGTTCGGTGGTGGACTCGTGGTCAAGAGGAAAATAGGAGGAAGTGTCTGATAGTTTACACTCAGCCTCCGCGAGGTAAAAATGTGTATGCCAGAAAATAACCACCACCCTAGTTGGCAGGTATGATAACCAAGTCAGGTTTGAACCTAAGAGAACAGAGTGCCGCATGTTCAGAGGGAGACTGGTTGGAGTGGGTAAGAGGGGCAGAGAAACTGGGATTGCTGATGTCGCGCTGACAGGTCTCAATGAAAAGATCAAGAGCAGGTAGGAGGTCAGAGGGTGGGGTTCAGGTCAAGGAAGAATACTGAAGGCGGATGAAAGGATCAATTGAACAGGTAAAGGACTCCTGCCCAGAGAAGTGAGCATGTCGACAAAGGCAATGAAAGAAGAGTTCAGCATCATGCTGAGCCTGAAATTCATTGAGGAGAGGTCCTAAGGAAATGAGACTGAGACCTTTGCTGAGTACAGAACGTTCAGCACCAGAGTGAGGAAGATCAGTGGGGATAGTGAATATATGATAAGGGCTTGGATTAGAAGACGTGATGGGGTCAGAGGGACGGGAAGGTGTGGAGTGTCTCAGATGGACGTTGGTAGAGCTTGCATTCCTTAACTGTATCAAGGCACTGCTGGTGTCATGGGCATCCACTCAATCAGAACCTAAGAGACAGCAGAAACATCACCCTGATCCCACAACTCATCATTGCCTTCATCCTCAGAGGATTTGCTGGCACCTGGCATTTTATCATCCTCCAGGGAATCTCCTCTTTGGTTGGCGATGTTTTGGCGTGTATGGCAATCGAAGACCATAGGGACACACGTGATGGGGAAGACTGTAGTGCACCTCCAGATCTACCCAGGCATCGGAATCACATCTTTAGGAGACTGATGGTCTGCTCCACTTTGGCCATGGTACTAGCAATGGTCTCATTGTACCTCCTCTCTCAGTATCAGGTCTAGGCACTCTCACAGGCATCATCATCCATCTTTTCAGCCTTTATTACCTAGTAGACACCTCTCCAAGGAATCCGGGCTGGTGAAATGTCTGGAATCAGTGAGTTCCTAAGACTTTATGAGTTGTGGCTGCCGCCCGGGTACCTGGCACACACCTGCATGACCTGCTTATTGTGGTCATACGCCAGCTGTACATTGATCAAGTGGAATCCCTTTCTGTTTATCAACATGCTTGGCTGTCCAACAGGAGCCTTAATGGTTATATGCATGCAGTCACTGACTCCCTGCACCCTGGGGAAACCCAATCACTGTATAATCCTGGATTCTCTATCTATTTAATCTTGCACATCGTGTGTGAAGGAGATGTAATTCCCAGCCCTTGAGTAAATTGCATGTGTGAACACCTTGATGCAATGGTGCGCAGCAGGCTGTGTTATCCCACTGAGGCCTCCACAGGCTGCCTGCAATGAGCTCTTTGTGAAGAGGTAAAGTGTCACTGGTACCTTCAATGTAACAGGCATTGCGTGGCCCCAGCGCTGCTGGATCTCCCCTGCGAGCATCTCACAAAGTGATATCACAGTGGCCCTTGAAAATCTGAGTTTTCTTCCACACTGAGTTTTTGTTGGGGAACACAGGGTTTAGTTAGAGGGAGGAACTAAAGGAAATCGGTATTAGTAGGGAAATGGTGTTATATAACCATGCTATTTAAAAGGGAATGTAATAATCATTATCTTGATTAGTGTTACAAGTAAGCTCACATTAACACTGCAATGAAGTTACTGTGAAAACTCCCTAGTCGCCACAGTCCGGTGCCTGTTCGGGTTCACTGAAGGAGAATTCAGAATGTCCAATTCACCTAACAAGCACATCTTTTGGGACTTATGGGAGGAAACTGGAGCACCCGGAGGAAACCCACGCAGATACAGGGAGAACGAGCAAACTCCGCACAGACCCAAGCCGGGAATCGACCCCGGGTCCCTGGCGTTGTGAAGCAACAGTGCTAACAACTGTGCTACCGTGCCGGGAAAACAGGGAATTATAGACCATTCAGCCTGATGTCTGTAGTGGGGACAATGTAAGAGTCCATTAGAAAAGATTCAATAATAGGACTTGGAAAACAGTGGCAGGTTTGGACAGAGTCAGCATCGATTTATGAAGGGGAAATCATGCTGAGTAAATCTATTGGAATTCTTCGAGGATATAACTAGGAGAGTTGATGAGGTTGATTTGGACTTTCAGAAGGCTTTGGACAAAGTCCCACATAAGAGATCAGCGTGAAAAATTGAAGCGCATGGGATTGGGGTAGTGTATTAAGGGGAACAGAAAACTGGTTGGCAGACAGGAAATAAAGAGTAGAGATAGACGTTTATTTTACAAATTACAGAAAGTGACTAGTGGGGTACTGCTGGAATCCATGCTGAGACCCCAGCTATTCACAATATATATTAATGATCTAGATGAGGGAACTTAATATGGGGCGACTTTAATGGGAAAACTCTATATTTTAAATTGAGGTCAGCTTCAGACTCTAAATTGTCTCCAGTGAAAAGATTGCCTATTCCCAATCTGCAACATAAAAAGAAAAATTAAAAGGCTTGGATTTATATTGTGCCTTCCTGACCTCAGGATGTCTTAAAGCACCTTACAGATAATGATGTAATTGTGAAGTGTGGCCACTGTTGAAGTTCAATAATCAATTTACACACAATGAACTCCTGCAAATGGCAACATGATAATGACCAGATAATCTGTTTGTGAATTATATAAAATGTTGAACAGGACATTGGGGTTAATTATCCTGCTCTTCTTTGGAATAGTGCCATGGGATCTTTGACATCCACCTGAGAAGGCAGATGAGCCTCTGTTTAACAATCTCACCTGAGAGACAGCGGCCGAGATTCTCCGTCTCCGAACCTCCGCGCCGAAATGGCGCTCGGCACAGGGTCGGAGAATGGGGCCTCAGACTCGCGATCGAGTCCGACACTGGGACGCGATTCTCCAGCGACCGGAGAATCGCCGCCAGTCACGTGCGCACGGTTGATGCGACGCCGGTCGGGGGCCGTTGAAAGAGGCCTCTTTCAACGGCCCCCACAGCGATTCTCCGTGGTCGACCGACTAAGATCCCGCTGGCGTGGTTCACGTATGTTTCCACCCGGCGGGAGCTCGGCGTCGCGGCTGCGGTGGCCGTCCTGGTGGGGGCAGGGGAATCAGTCTCCGGGGGGGCCTTCATGATAGCCAGGCCCGCGATTGGGGACCACCGATCGGTGAGCATGCACGATCTGGGGGGCCTAGCTTCTTCCGTGCCGGCCCGCTGTGTGCCCAAGCCATGTTGCGCGGCACCGGTCGGAAGCGGCCGCCGCGTGCAGGCACGGACCCGCGGCGAGCAGTGCAGGGCCGCGTACGGCAGCTGGAGGAGCGCGGAGCAGTCTGGCGCTGTGCTGGCCCCCTGTGGGCTACAGATTTGCTGCGCCAAGAGGCCCGTTGACGCCGGCGTGAAACAATCTGGTGTTTATGCCGGAGTCAACACTTAGCCGCGTTTTTAGAGAATCCCGGCCAGCATCTCTGACAGTGCCACACTCCCTCAGTGGGAGGACTGTCTCTACCCCTGCCACAGCCCATTTGCTGTTGAAACCCACATGTGGTACTTTAGACATCTGCACAACAATTCCTCAATGATTTCCGAGTCAGTCTCCATGCTCTGTCCTCCACAAGCATCATCTTATCCAAAACCCCTGTGGTCTCTATCCTAACCTGCATAAAATCCCGTTTCCTGTCACCCTGATCTAGCTAGCTGATCGCCATGAGCTACAGGTTTACCATTGCTTCATTCTTGAATCCTTTCTATCTCTGCTACCTATCCCAGACCTAGAACCCTCCAAGAACTCTATATTCCTCCAAGTCTGGCCTTATGTGCATTTCAACATTTCTTAAACTCACAAATGCTAACTTTCCTTTGAGGGGTCTAGCCATAAGCTCAGGAATGTTTTCCCTAAATCTCTCTGCCTCTCCTTTAAGACCCACCTCTTTGACAATATATTTAGCCACCC
Source organism: Scyliorhinus torazame (assembly GCF_047496885.1). NCBI lineage: Eukaryota > Metazoa > Chordata > Chondrichthyes > Carcharhiniformes > Scyliorhinidae > Scyliorhinus > Scyliorhinus torazame. The sequence continues at coordinate 113,809,899 of NC_092712.1, read as the reverse complement.
TTCCGAATATTCAATTTTTGTTTCAGCGTTCATTTGTTTCTGTTTACCCCTCTATGACAAATGTTAAAGGCACTATATAAATGTAGATTGCAGTGGCTGCTGGAGGGAATTACAAAACTGATCCAGGTAAAATATTCCCTAAGATAAAAGATTCAAGCACTGGGGACGCAAGCTTAAAATTAGGTACGAGCATTAAAAAGATGTTCTAGGTGGAAACTTTTCACCCAAAATGGTAATATAATCATAGCATGAATTACAAAGGAGAAACCATTCAAGTCAATGGCATGAATTCCAGAGGCAATTACATGTACTTCTAGAGAGAATAAGGCATGAAACAATATGATAGAAAGTTGGGTCATTGAGTCTCTATTCAATTGTGATTCTTGTCACTCTTTTGTGATGTACATATGTATATTTATATACATATGTATATATAGGTAGAAGTATACTATGGGTGAGATCTTCCGGCTGTTCATGCCGGCGAGATCCTCCAGTCCCATTGGCAACGCACACCCACTGTGGGGTTCCCAGAGGCATAGGGTAGATTCAATGGGAAATCCCATGGACAGCAACAGGACCAGAAGATCCCCCCACCGGCCAATGACGGGCTACCTCCTGCCGCTGAGAAACACGCTGCGGGGAGGTCAGAGAACCTCGCCCTTTGTATATTATGTAGATATATACTAAATATATCTCTCCACATATAGTGGTTTAACAACAAATATAGGTGGATGCAGCCATAAGATGGACTGATGTTTGATGAAAGCGCAAGAAGTATTACGGGTAAGGCAGATGAACTTAGAGCTTGGATTAGTACTTGGAACTATGATGTTGTTGCCATTACAGAGACCTGGTTGAGGGAAGGGCAGGATTGGCAGCTAAACGTTCCAGGATTTAGATGTTTCAGGCGGGATAGAGGGGGATGTAAAAGGGGAGGCGGAGTTGCGCTACTGGTTCGGGAGAATATCACAGCTGTACTGCGAGAGGACACCTCAGAGGGCAGCGAGGCTATATGGGTAGAGATCAGGAATAAGAAGGGTGCAGTCACAATGTTGGGGGTTTACTACAGGCCTCCCAACAGCCAGCGGGAGATAGAGGAGCAGATGTGTAGACAGATTTTGGAAAAGAGTAAAAACAACAGGGTTGTGGTGATGGGAGACTTCAACTTCCCCAATATTGACTGGGACTCACTTAGTGCCAGGGGCTTAGACGGGGCGGAGTTTGTAAGGAGCATCCAGGAGGGCTTCTGAAAACAATATGTAGACAGTCCAACTAGGGAAGGGGCGGTACGGGACCTGGTATTGGGGAATGAGCCTGGCCAGGTGGTAGATGTTTCAGTAGGGGAGCATTTCGGTAACAGTGACCACAATTCAGTAAGTTTTAAAGTACTGGTGGACAAGGATAAGAGTGGTCCGAGGATGAATGTGCTAAATTGGGGGAAGGCTAATTATAACAATATTAGGCGGGAACTGAAGAACATAGATTGGGGGCGGATGTTTGAGGGCAAATCAACATCTGACATGTGGGAGGCTTTCAAGTGGCAGTTGAAAGGAATTCACGACCGGCATGTTCCTGTGAGGAAGAAGGATAAATACGGCAATTTTCGGGAACCATGGATGACGAGAGATATTGTAGGCCTTGTCAAAAAGAAAAAGGAGGCATTTGTCAGGGCTAAAAGGCTGGGAACAGACGAAGCCTGCGTGGAATATAAGGAAAGTAGGAAGGAACTTAAGCAAGGAGTCAGGAGGGCTAGAAGGGGTCACGAAAAGTCATTGGCAAATAGGGTTAAGGAAAATCCCAAGGCTTTTTACACGTACATAAAAAGCAAGAGGGTAGCCAGGGAAAGGGTTGGCCCACTGAAGGATAGGCAAGGGAATCTATGTGTGGAGCCAGAGGAAATGGGCGAGGTACTAAATGAATACTTTGCATCAGTATTCACCAAAGAGAAGAAATTGGTAGATGTTGAGTCTGGAGAAGGGTGTGTAGATAGCCTGGGTCACATTGAGATCCAAAAAGACGAGGTGTTGGGTGTCTTAAAAAATATTAAGGTAGATAAGTCCCAAGGGCCTGATGGAATCTACCCCAGAATACTGAAGGAGGCTGGAGAGGAAATTGCTGAGGCCTTGACAGAAATCTTTGGATCCTCGCTGTCTTCAGGGGATGTCCCGGAGGACTGGAGAATAGCCAATGTTGTTCCTCTGTTTAAGAAGGGTAGCAAGGATAATCCCGGGAACTACAGGCCGGTGAGCCTTACTTCAGTGGTAGGGAAATTACTGGAGAGAATTCTTCGAGACAGGATCTACTCCCATTTGGAAGCAAATGGACGTATTAGTGAGAGGCAGCACCGTTTTGTGAAGGGGAGGTCGTGTCTCACTAACTTGATAGAGTTTTTCGAGGAGGTCACTAAGATGATTGATGCAGGTAGGGCAGTGGATGTTGTCCATATGGACTTCAGTAAGGCCTTTGACATGGTCCCTCATGGTAGACTAGTACAAAAGGTGAAGTCACACGGGATCAGGGGTGAGCTGGCAAGGTGGATACAGAACTGGCTAGGCCATAGAAGGCAGAGAGTAGCAATGGAAGGATGCTTTTCTCATTGGAGGGCTGTGACCAGTGGTGTTCCACAGGGATCAGTGCTGGGACCTTTGCTGTTTGTAGTATATATAAATGATTTGAGGAAAATGTAACTGGTCTGATTAGTAAGTTTGCAGACGACACAAAGGTTGGTGGAATTGCGGATAGCGATGAGGACTGTCGGAGGATACAGCAGGATTTAGATTGTTTGGAGACTTGGGCAGAGAGATGGCAGATGGAATTTAATCCGGACAAATGTGAGGTAATGCATTTTGGAAGGTCTAATGCAGGTAGGGAATATACAGTGAATGGTAGAACCCTCAAGAGTATTGAAAGTCAAAGAGATCTAGGAGTACAGGTACACAGGTCATTGAAAGGGGCAACACAGGTGGAGAAGGTAGTCAAGAAGGCATACGGCATGCTTGCCTTCATTGGCCGGGGCATTGAGTATAAGAATTGGCAAGTCATGTTGCAGCTGTATAGAACCTTAGTTGGGCCACACTTGGAGTATAGTGTTCAATTCTGGTCGCCACACTACCAGAAGGATGTGGAGGCTTTAGAGAGGGTGCAGAAGAGATTTACCAGAATGTTTCCTGGTATGGAGGGCATTAGCTATGAGGAGCAGTTGAATAAACTCGGTTTGTTCTCACTGGAACGAAGGAGGTTGAGGGGAGACCTGATAGAGGTATACAAAATTATGAGGGGCATAGACAGAGTGGATAGTCAGAGGCTTTTCCCCAGGGTAGAGGGGTCAATTACTAGGGGGCATAGGTTTAAGGTGAGAGGGGCAAGGTTTAGAGTAGATGTACGAGGCAAGTTTTTTACGCAGAGGGTAGTGGGTGCCTGGACCTCGCTACCGGAGGAGGTGGTGGAAGCAGGGACGATAGTGACATTTAAGGGGCATCTTGACAAATACATGAATAGGATGGGAATAGAGGGATACGGACCCAGGAAGTGTAGAAGATTGTAGTTTAGTCGGGCAGCATGGTCGGCACGGGCTTGGAGGGCTGAAGGGCCTGTTCCTGTGCTGTACATTTTCTTGTTCTTTGTTTGTTCTTTTGAAACTGACCTTGGCAATTATTGAGGGTATGAAAAAATCTGGAAAATTTGTGTTGGTAAGCCACGGGCAGCATATATAATCCAAGAACCTTGGTTCAGTAAGTAATAGAGAACTGAGTCGAAGGGGACAAACACTTTGGCAATCAACTTGCCTGGGAGAGAGTTGCACAGGCAGAAAAAGCTTGATTTAAAGCTTCCCATCTGGCACTGTTTGTGGAATCCTTGGTTTGAGCCAAGAGCGAAATGCAGCTGCTGCATGTATAGTAACTTCATCTCGTCTAACATCCATTTATAATATAAAATCTGACCTTACTAGACTGGTTGATTCAATTTTCCTTCACTGCTTGCAATTGAGATTTCCCGCTGTAACTCTTGAATCTTCAAGGGTTGATTCAACTGTGGTTTTACATTGACTGCTTCTATGGTTTTGATGGTGGGAAACAGACACCATTAATTGCTTCCCCATTTTTACATTTCTAAACTTGGTTCTCTTATCATCATGGTGGAATTAGATATCCAATTTCTTTTACAAGGAAGCTAGTTTCAAGGAGGAACCAATCCTTTGACATCACCCCTCCCAACAAAACAGTAATTTCTGCACTCGTTTTATCAAAAATGTATATTGCCTCGACAAATTAGTTGCTCCTTCAAAGAGCTAGCAGAGGCACGATGTTCTCGTTCTGTGCTGATTAATTTTATCGTTCTATGATATTTTAACCACCGCAACGGCAAAAGATAAAAGTCAAACTTCAACAACCTACAGGAAAATATAGGCAACACTATCTCACGACACTATTTTTCTTACAAGGAAAAGCTATGAAAAAACTGATCAAAGCACCTTAACTACAAAAGGACAGATTTCTTGAAAGCCCACAACTGAAAAAAGAATTCTAAACGAGACGACAAGGATAAATTGTGTGCCACTTAGCAAATCATTAACATGCAGTTTAGCAGCTCTGCAGGCAATTCCGGCAATTTTCCACAGATCGCTTAGCATCTGCAAAATAAACCTTGTGTCCCATTTTTGGGGCTAAACTGTCACCAGAATTCTGTTGTGAACTCAGTATGTGCAAGATTACAAGTAATTTCCAGCATAGAAACAGGACTGTTGGCCTGTCTGGTCTCTGCTGGCATTTATGCTGCAAACAAGCCTCTTCCCACTCCTCTTTATCTAACCCCATCAACATATCCTTCTATTACCTTTGTTATGGGCGAGGCGTTTTCAGAACCCCAAAATGTATCATGGAGTTCAACCAACCTCTCCCTTTAATGGATTTGTTGCTTTTCCTAGCACACTGCTTTTTCCCTAGGTGTGGGATTACAATTATGGGCACGTGGGTTTTTTAAACACAAAACACTGTTTATTCCATGAACTCAACTTAACTTCTTAAATAAACATTGGATCTCTTAACACCCCTTACTTCAAAGATAACTCAGAAAATATTGCAACAGTAAATAACTCCTTAAAATGTTCCTTCAAACTTCCAAGAGATTTAACACCTTTAAACAGTATCACATCAGGTTAAAGGATATATATATTTTCTGTAGAATGGCAGAGATATATTAGCTTGGTTGACTTCAGCTCCAGCACCTTGCTTTCGTCCTGCAGCTCTCTGGAAACACACAGTCACACACAAACTGCTTTTTCCAACTGGCTTTCTCCCTCCAAGCAACTCAAAGCAAACCAGAACTTCTCAAGCTGCTGTCTCAAACTGGCTTTCTCCTTTTAATCAGCTCACAGCAAAACAGCCAGGCACTTTTAAACTGCTCTCTGCAAAACCAGCCAGGCACTTTTCAAAACTGAAACTTCAAAATAGCTGAACTGAGCTGAGCTCCACCCACTCTATGACATCACTGTTTTCGTAAAGGTACATTGCATAACATCCAGTTAGAACATAGAACATAGAACAATACAGCGCAGTACAGGCCCTTCGGCCCACGATGTTGCACCGAAACAAAAGCCATCTAACCTACACTAAGCCATTACCATCCATATGTTTATCCAATAAACTTTTAAATGCCCTCAATGTTGGCGAGTTCACTACTGTAGCAGGTAGGGCATTCCACGGCCTCACTACTCTTTGCGTAAAGAACCTACCTCTGACCTCTGTCCTATATCTATTACCCCTCAGTTTAAAGTTATGTCCCCTCGTGCCAGCCATATCCATCCGCGGGAGAAGGCTCTCACTGTCCACCCTATCCAACCCCCTGATCATTTTGTATGCCTCTATTAAGTCTCCTCTTAACCTTCTTCTCTCCAACGAAAACAACCTCAAGTCCGTCAGCCTTTCCTCATAAGATTTTCCCTCCATACCAGGCAACATCCTGGTAAATCTCCTCTGCACCCGCTCCAAAGCCTCCACGTCCTTCCTATAATGCGGTGACCAAAACTGTACGCAATACTCCAAATGCGGCCGGACCAGAGTTCTGTACAGCTGCAACATGACCTCCCGACTCCGGAACTCAATCCCTCTACCAATAAAGGCCAACACTCCATAGGCCTTCTTCACAACCCTATCAACCTGGGTGGCAACTTTCAGGGATCTATGTACATGGACACCTAGATCCCTCTGCTCAGCCACACTTTCAAGAATTTTACCATTAGCCAAATATTCCGCATTCCTGTTATTCCTTCCAAAGTGAATCACCTCACACTTCTCTACATTAAACTCCATTTGCCACCTCTCAGCCCAGCTCTGCAGCTTATCTATATCCCTCTGTAACCTGCTACATCCTTCCACACTATCGACAACACCACCGACTTTAGTATCATCTGCAAATTTACTCACCCACCCTTCTGTGCCTTCCTCTAGGTCATTGATAAAAATGACAAACAGCAACGGCCCCAGAACAGATCCTTGTGGTACTCCACTTGTGACTGTACTCCATTCTGAACATTTCCCATCAACCACCACCCTCTGTCTTCTTTCAGCTAGCCAATTTCTGATCCACATCTCTAAATCACCCTTAATCCCCAGCCTCCGTATTTTTTGCAATAGCCTACCGTGGGGAACCTTATCAAACGCTTTGCTGAAATCCATATACACCACATCAACTGCTCTACCCTCGTCTACCTGTTCAGTCACCTTCTCAAAGAACTCAATAAGGTTTGTGAGGCATGACCTACCCTTCACAAAGCCATGCTGACTATCCCTGATCATATCATTCCTATCTAGATGATTATAAATCTTGTCCCTTATAATCCCCTCCAAGACTTTACCCACTACAGACGTGAGGCTCACCGGTCTATAGTTGCCGGGGTTGTCTCTGCTCCCCTTTTTGAACAAAGGGACCACATTTGCTGTCCTCCAGTCCTCTGGCACTATTCCTGTAGCCAATGATGACATAAAAATCAAAGCCAAAGGTCCAGCAATCTCTTCCCTTGCCTCCCATAGAATCCTAGGATAAATCCCATCAGGTCCCGGGGACTTATCTATTTTCAGCCTGTCCAGAATTGCCAACACCTCTTCCCTACGTACCTCAATGCCATCTATTCTATTAGCCTGGGGCTCAGCATTCTCCTCCACAACATTATCTTTTTCCTGAGTGAATACTGACGAAAAATATTCATTTAGTATCTCGCCTATCTCTTCAGACTCCACACACAATTTCCCATCCCTGTCCTTGACTGGTCCTACTCTTTCCCTAGTCATTCGCTTATTCCTGACATACCTATAGAAAGCTTTTGGGTTTTCCTTGATCCTTCCTGCCAAATACTTCTCATGTCCCCTCCTTGCTCGTCTTAGCTCTCTCTTTAGATCCTTCCTCGCTACCTTGTAACTATCCATCGCCCCAACCGAAACTTCACACTTCATCTTCACATAGGCCTCCTTCTTCCTCTTAACAAGAGATTCCACTTCCCTGGTAAACCACGGTTCCCTCACTCGACGCCTTCCTCCCTGTCTGACCGGTACATACTTATCAAGAACACGCAGTAGCTGATCCTTGAACAAGCCCCACTTATCCAGTGTGCCCAACACTTGCAGCCTACTTCTCCACCTTATCCCCCCCAAGTCACGTCTAATGGCATCATAATTGCCCTTCCCCCAGCTATAACTCTTGCCCTGCGGTGTATACTTATCCCTTTCCATCATTAACGTAAACGTCACCGAATTGTGGTCACTGTCCCCAAAGTGCTCTCCTACCTCCAAATCCAACACCTGGCCTGGTTCATTACCCAAAACCAAATCCAACGTGGCCTCGCCTCTTGTTGGCCTGTCAACATATTGTTTCAGGAAACCCTCCTGCACACACTGTACAAAAAACGACCCATCTATTGTACTCGAACTATATCTTTTCCAGTCAATATTTGGAAAGTTAAAGTCTCCCATAATAACTACCCTGTTACTTTCGCTCATATCCAGAATCATCTTCGCCATCCTTTCCTCTACATCCCTAGAACTATTAGGAGGCCTATAAAATACTCCCAACAGGGTGACCTCTCCTTTCCTGTTTCTAACTTCAGCCAATACTACCTCGGAAGAAGAGTCCCCATCTAGCATCCTCTCCGCCACCGTAATACTGCTCTTGACTAGCAGCGCCACACCTCCCCCTCTTTTGCCTCCTTCTCTGAGCTTACTAAAACACCTAAACCCCGGAACCTGCAACATCCATTCCTGTCCCTGCTCTATCCATGTCTCCGAAATGGCCACAACATCGAAGTCCCAGGTACCAACCCACGCTGCCAGTTCCCCTACCTTGTTTCGTATACTCCTGGCATTGAAGTAGACACACTTCAAACCACCTACCTGAACGCTGGCCCCCTCCTGCGACGTCAAATCTGTGCTCCTGACCTCTATACTCTCATTCTCCCTTACCCTAAAACTACAATCCAGGTTCCCATGCCCCTGCTGCATTAGTTTAAACCCCCCCAAAGAGCACTAACAAATCTCCCCCCCAGGATATTTGTGCCCCTCAGGTTCAGATGTAGACCATCCTGTCTGTAGAGGTCCCACCTTCCCCAGAAAGAGCCCCAGTTATCCAAAAATCTGAAACCCTCCCGCCTGCACCATCCCTGTAGCCACGTGTTTAAATGCTCTCTCTCCCTATTCCTCATCTCACTATCACGTGGCACGGGCAACAACCCAGAGATAACAACTCTGTTTGTTCTAGTTCTGAGCTTCCATCCTAGCTCCCTGAAAGCCTGCCTGACATCCTTGTCCCCTTTCCTACCTATGTCGTTGGTGCCAATGTGGACCACGACTTGGGGCTGCTCCCCCTCCCCCCTAAGGACCCGGAAAACACGATCCGAGACATCACGTACCCTTGCACCTGGGAGGCAACATACCAAACGTGAGTCTCTCACGCTCCCACAAAATCTCCTATCTGTGCCCCTGACTATAGAGTCCCCAATTACTAATGCTCTGCTCCTCTCCCCCCTTCCCTTCTGAGCAACAGGGACAGACTCCGTGCCAGAGGCCCGTACCCCATGGCTTACCCCTGGTAAGTCGTCCCCCCCACAAGTGTCCAAAGCGGTATACTTGTTTCTCAGGGGAACGACCGCAGGGGATCCCTGCACTGACTGTTTTTTCCCAGTCCCTCTTACAGTTACCCACCTATCTCCAATCTTTGGTGTAACTAATTCCCTGAAGCTGCTATCTATGACCCCTTCTGCCTCCCGAATGATCCGAAGTTCTTCCAACTCCAGCTCCAGTTCCCTAACTCGGTCTTGGAGGAGCTGGAGATGGCAGCACTTCCTGCAGGTAAAATCAGCAGGGACACTAACTGCATCCCTCACCTCAAACATCCTGCAGGAGGAACATTGTACTCCCTTCCCTGCCATTCCTCTAACTTTCTACCAAGATCTAGCTAACAGCTAAATTAAATTTTTATAAAAAATAATAATAATATAATAAAAATATGGTACTTACCTCAGACCAATGGGTTTTATTATTAGGTTAGAGGAGGAGGGCGGGTGGGAGACACTACACGTGTAGTGTCTCGGGTTTCCTCTCCACCAGAATTTATTGGTGAGGGTCTGACTAACCAGCTGCTCTCACGCCACCGAAATCGACTGGCCTGCCCCTGCAAAGAGAAGTGCTTTTAAAGGTTGACTTACCTCCCAGCACCCTCCTTCCGCAATGCTCCCGCTGAAACTGACTAACCAGCTGCTCTCACGCCGCCGAAATCGACTGGCCTGCCCCTGCAAAGAGAAGTGCTTTTAAAGGTTGACTTACCTCCCAGCACCCTCCTTCCGCAATGCTCCCGCTGAAACTGACTAACCAGCTGCTCTCACGCCGCCGAAATCGACTGGCCTGCCCCTGCAAAGAGAAGTGCTTTTAAAGGTTGACTTACCTCCCAGCACCCTCCTTCCGCAATGCTCCCGCTGAAACTGACTAACCAGCTGCTCTCACGCCACCGAAATCGACTGGCCTGCCCCTGCAAAGAGAAGTGCTTTTAAAGGTTGACTTACCTCCCAGCACCCTCCTTCCGCAATGCTCCCGCTGAAACTGACTAACCAGCTGCTCTCACGCCACCGAAATCGACTGGCCTGCCCCTGCAAAGAGAAGTGCTTTTAAAGGTTGACTTACCTCCCAGCACCCTCCTTCCGCAATGCTCCCGCTGAAACTGACTAACCAGCTGCTCTCACGCCGCCGAAATCGACTGGCCTGCCCCTGCAAAGAGAAGTGCTTTTAAAGGTTGACTTACCTCCCAGCACCCTCCTTCCGCAATGCTCCCGCTGAAACTGACTAAACAGCTGCTCTCACGCCACCGAAATCGACTGGCCTGCCCCTGCAAAGAGAAGTGCTTTTAAAGGTTGACTTACCTCCCAGCACCCTCCTTCCGCAATGCTCCCGCTGAAACTGACTAACCAGCTGCTCTCACGCCGCCGAAATCGACTGGCCTGCCCCTGCAAAGAGAAGTGCTTTTAAAGGTTGACTTACCTCCCAGCACCCTCCTTCCGCAATGCTCCCGCTGAAACTGACTAACCAGCTGCTCTCACGCCGCCGAAATCGACTGGCCTGCCCCTGCAAAGAGAAGTGCTTTTAAAGGTTGACTTACCTCCCAGCACCCTCCTTCCGCAATGCTCCCGCTGAAACTGACTAACCAGCTGCTCTCACGCCGCCGAAATCGACTGGCCTGCCCCTGCAAAGAGAAGTGCTTTTAAAGGTTGACTTACCTCCCAGCACCCTCCTTCCGCAATGCTCCCGCTGAAACTGACTAACCAGCTGCTCTCACGCCGCCGAAATCGACTGGCCTGCCCCTGCAAAGAGAAGTGCTTTTAAAGGTTGACTTACCTCCCAGCACCCTCCTTCCGCAATGCTCCCGCTGAAACTGACTAACCAGTTGCTCTCACGCCACCGAAATCGACTGGCCTGCCCCTGCAAAGAGAAGTGCTTTTAAAGGTTGACTTACCTCCCAGCACCCTCCTTCCGCAATGCTCCCGCTGAAACTGACTAACCAGCTGCTCTCACGCCACCGAAATCGACTGGCCTGCCCCTGCAAAGAGAAGTGCTTTTAAAGGTTGACTTACCTCCCAGCACCCTCCTTCCGCAATGCTCCCGCTGAAACTGACTAACCAGCTGCTCTCACGCCACCGAAATCGACTGGCCTGCCCCTGCAAAGAGAAGTGCTTTTAAAGGTTGACTTACCTCCCAGCACCTTCCTTCCGCAATGCTCCCGCTGAAACTGACTAACCAGTTGCTCTCACGCCACCGAAATCGACTGGCCTGCCCCTGCAAAGAGAAGTGCTTTTAAAGGTTGACTTACCTCCCAGCACCCTCCTTCCGCAATGCTCCCGCTGAAACTGACTAACCAGCTGCTCTCACGCCGCCGAAATCGACTGGCCTGCCCCTGCAAAGAGAAGTGCTTTTAAAGGTTGACTTACCTCCCAGCACCCTCCTTCCGCAATGCTCCCGCTGAAACTGACTAACCAGCTGCTCTCACGCCGCTGAAATCGACTGGCCTGCCCCTGCAAAGAGAAGTGCTTTTAAAGGTTGACTTACCTCCCAGCACCCTCCTTCCGCAATGCTCCCGCTGAAACTGACTAACCAGCTGCTCTCACGCCGCCGAAATCGACTCAAGTTCTTAAAGGCATTCTCGCATGACACCTCCCCACAAGAAAAAAAACCCCATCAACTTCAAGATGGTTTCACTTTTCACTTTTGCACCATCGACTAAGAAATGCACACAGCAAAAATACTTTTTTCTTTCACAAAAAAAACCACACGCAAACAGGCATCATAATATAGTCCATTTTTTCTTTGCTCTTCTTCCTCCAACTGAAATCCTTCTCGATTGACAGTCTCTTTGAACGAAGTCTTCACACGATCTATCCATTCCTCTACTCCTCGGCATTTCTCTTTAGAATCAGATACTTTAGTTCAATCTGACCACAGAGGCCCTTGCAATTCTCCAATACAGGAGCATTGGTGATCACAGCTTTCAGGCAGTCAAATGCCTGTTGAAAATCCGCTGTCCCTTAAAACTTTTGACGTTTCATTAGCAAGTCCATCAGTGGAGTAATCACGCCACAAATCTTTTGCACAAATGTTCGATCAAATCCACTCATGCTAAGAAATCGCATTATTTCCCTTCATCTGGAGGGTATCGGAAACTCCACAAGGAAAGTGATTTGGGCTTCTCCAAATTCACTTTCGGCTAGGTTCATCACCAAACCCGCCTCCTGAAGTCGATCAAAGAACTCCATACGATGTTCTAAATGTTCTTCCCATGTCTGGAAGTTGGAAATAAAAGCACATTGTCCCACTTTCTCAATGCAATCCTTCAAACGTGGGATAGGATATGAGTCCGTTCCTGTAACTGCATTCACTTTTCGATAGTCCACACACAACTGTTGGGTACCGTCTGGTTTAGGTACCATCACTATGGGTGAGCTCCATTGGCTGCAACCCACTTCAATTATGCCATTTTTAAGCATATTCTCAATCTCTCTGTTAACCTGTGCCAATTTTAAAGGATTAAGTCTATATGGATGTTGTTTGATAGGAACAGCATTTCCCACATCTACATCATGTATAGCCATTTTAGTACTTCCCAATTTATCACTACAAACTTGCCCATGTGATATCAATAACTCTTTCAGGTCAGTTTGTTTTTCCTCTGGAAGGTGACTTAACAATTCATCCCAATTTTTAAGAACATCCTCATTTTCCAATTTAATTTGAGGTTTGTCAAATTCACAGTCATCTGGAAAAGCAACAAACCCATTAAAGGGAGAGGTTGGTTGAACTCCATGATACATTTTGGGGTTCTGAAAATGCCTCGACCAGAACAATTGGGGGCTCATCCGGGATCAAGGCCTATCTATTGGATTGGCTTTTGTGAACTTAAAGACAGTGAAGGTTTGTTGCTTTTCCGGTGTGGTATTTTAGTTTAAGTGGGGAGAGTGTTGTGAACAATGGCTCTTTCAGAGGCTCAGAAGTTTTTGGGGGTGGAGAATGTCACACGTAGTACCTTACGGACAGAAACAAAAAGCAGACTGTTAGATTTGGCAAGAACATTGCAGTTAACATTACCTGACAAAATGCGAAAAGATGAGGTAATTATGGCGGTGGTTAAGCATTTAAAGTTGCCCGAGATAGAGTTTGACTCATTGGAAATGGCAAAAATTCAGTTGCAAATTAAACAAATGGAACATGAGAAAGAAGAATTAAAGCGGCTTGAATACGAGAGTGAGAGAGAGGAAAAAGAAAGAGAAAGAGAGAGAGAGGAAAAAGAAAGAGAAAGAGAGAGAAAGGAAAAAGAAAGAATAGCCTAGCAGAACAAAAAGAAAAAGAAAGGGAGATACAGCACACGGCTTTTTCCCTAGGTGTGGGATTACAATTATGGACACGTGGGTTTTTTAAACACAGAACACTGTCTATTCCATGAACTCAACTTAACTTCTTAAATAAACATTGGATCTCTTAACAACCCTTACTTCAAAGATAACTCAGAAAATATTGCAACAGTAAATAACTCCTTAAAATGTTCCTTCAAACTTCCAAGAGACTTAACACCTTTAAACAGTATCACATCAGGTTAAAGGATATATATATTTTCTGTAGAATGGCAGAGATATATTAGCTTTGTTGCCTTCAGCTCCAGCACCTTGCTTTCTTCCTGCAGCTCTCTGGAAACACACAGACACACACAAACTGCTTTTTCCAACTGGCTTTCTCCCTCCAAGCAACTCACAGCAAACCAGAACTTCTCAAGCTGCTGTCTCAAACTGGCTTTCTCCTTTTAATCAGCTCACAGCAAAACAGCCAGGCACTTTTAAACTGCTCTCAGCAAAACCAGCCAGGCACTTTTCAAAACTGAAACTTCAAAATGGCGAAACTGAGCTGAGCTCCACCCACTTTATGACATCACTGTTTTCTTAACGGTACATTGCTTAAACATCCAGTTCTTAAAGGCATTCTCGCATGACACCTTCTTCCTCATTGTTTATCTCCCTTCCCTTAAATGCACCCATGATACTTGCCTCAATTGTTGTCTTTGGTAGTGAGTTCCACAATCTCCTAACCTCTCTCTGGATAAAGAAGTTTCCAGTGAATTTTCTATTGGATTTATTAGTGACAAAATGCTGATGACCTTTGGCTCTGACTTCCCCTTCTCAATTAAAAAAATAAATAATTTTTATTATCACAAGTAGGCTTACGTGAACACTGCAATGGAGTTACTGTGAAAAGCCCCTAGTCGCCACATTCCGGCACCGGGGCACTCAGAATGTCAAAATTCCAGAACAGCACGTCATTCGGGAGGAAACTGGAGCACCCGGAAGAAACCCACGCAGACACAGGCAGAACGAGCAGACTCCGCACAGACAGTGACCCAAGTGGGAATCGAACCTGGAACCCTGGTGATGGACCATCAATTCACACGAGTCGAGTTGTGGAAGAGAACAGTGGTTTTAATAAGCTAAGACGTATACCAGCCTGCAGCTGCTCCCGCGCTGAGAGCTGGCCACAGGTCTGCCAATTATATACGTCCCCCGAGGGGCGGAGCCACAGGCGGAGCCAACAGAAGCATCAACACAACAACAGTAAGTAACAGTGAATAAGAACAACAGTGAACATATATACAGTGGCGGATAACAGTAGGACGAATAACGGTAAATATATATATAGTAGCAATACGTGGTTCACCACACCTGGTTTATTGTAAATCATTCTGAGAGCATAAAAATCTATTTAAAGATACAGAAATATAGTGCAGATCTCAGTGAAGGGGACAATGCTGGCACATAAATTCCGGCTAGTGGCGGGAAACCACGGGTCGCCGATTCTGAAAGCGAAAAATGCGCACTTACCTGCAGCCAGATATCACGACGCACCTTCCTCTCCATTCGGCAGCCTGGGGCCTCCAGCGTGACAGTCTGCGCAGGCTCCAGCTCAGTGCAGGCTCAGTGCAGCCACGCCCCCTTATGATGGAACACCCATTGAGGGCAGGCATTTAAAGTGCAGATTTATCTTGAACACAACAGGTAACATATTTAATGACTGTTGAAAGGTATGTGGACGTTTTTCAACGAAGCTTCAGTAAATATGGAGATCAAACGGGTGCATCAGATGGCGTGATTCCTGAATTGCTATAATACCAAAAGTTAAATAAAAATAACTGGAGAAATCATGCATAAATGAAAAGTTATGGAGGACAGAAAATCCTCATAGAATTTACGGTGTAGAAGGAGGCCATTCAGCCCATCGAGTCTGCACCGGCTCTTGGAAAGAGCACCCTACCCAAGCCCACACCTCCACCCTATCCTCATAACCCAGTAACCCCACCCAATACTAAGGGCAATTTTGGACACTAAGGGCAATTTAGCATGGCCAATCCACCTAACCTGCACATCTTTGGACTGTGGGAGGAAACCGGAGCACTCGGAGGAAACCCACGCATACACGGGGAGTACGTGCAGACTCCGCACAGACAGTGACAGAAGCCGGGAATTGAACCTGGGACCCTGGTGCTGTGACGCAATTGTGCTAACCACTATGCTACCGTGCTGCCCACAATGCTCATGATGGAGAGTGTGTTAGTTCCAGTCACATACAAGGAGCAATGTGCAAAATTGCCCATCAGTAGTGAAGGGTGAAAAAGCCAGATTTGCGTTAGGACAAGGCACCCTGGCACCTGATCCCCAGTGTGGGCACCCGGGCACTTTGGCACTACCAGCTTGTCACCCTGCCAGTGCTCCTGCCAGCCTGGCAGTGCTATCTGGCTGTGCTGCCTGGGCACTCAGGCACTGCCAGGTGACACCTAGGTGGCATCAGGGGTGGCAGGGACCACACACTGGTCCATATTTGTGGAAACCAGTGCTAAACAGCGCTTGCTCAGGGGCTCCGAAGTGTGGGTGTTGGATCCCACACCTTGGGTAACTCCAGTGTGAACATATTCAAGTAAGCCTGACTGCACACTTGAATATGCAAATCTGGATCCCACCCATTGTGAGCGGTATCCATATCGCGATGCCTAGCGAGAGCTAATAAGATCATGCGAGGCATAATGCGGCTGTTAAATCTCACGAAAGGCCAGTAGATCACGGCCTGAATTTCAATGTATAATATGGGAGATGCCTACTTTGAAAAAGGTTTGTGAATGCCCCAGGAAAATGAAGTTGTAGCTTAAAATACATTTTCTTTTGTAACTGACGGAGGTATGGATTTTAATTTTTTATACTATTTACCAAGTTGTTCGAGTGAAAAGGGGTGTGGCATTTTTAAATCACTTGCTTGCAGGCGAGCCTGTTCATGCAATGCACATCCTGATGGAATGCTTTGCTCAAAGCAGCCAGTCTGGCAGAACTGTGCAAAATGGTGATTGCTTTTGTTGGGAAAGAAATTGGTTTTCAAAGCAATGTGGGCCATGTGCTTGGAATGTGTGCCCACAGTCAGAGGCCCAGGCTTGCCCCAAATTGAGCTTTGGGTGTTTCTTTCATAATATCAGTGAACTGCCAATGCTAATTTGGTGTGCTTACCAATTAGATATTTCAATATTCCGTTTGGAGGTGAAACCAGCCCCACAGGTAAGTCCCGGGCAGGGGGAAGAGTTGGGTGGGTGGTGTGCAAACGTGAACAAGGAATGGGCTGCGGTTTTAGAACATAGAACATGACAGTGCAGTACAGGCCCTTCGGCCCTCGATGTTGCGCCGACCTGTGAAACCACTCTAAAGCCCATCTACACTATTCCCTTATCGTCCATATGTCTATCCAATGACCATTTGAATGCCCTTAATGTTGGCGAGTCCACTACTGTTGCAGGCAGGGTATTCCACGCCCTTACTACTCTCTGAGGAAAGAATCTACCTCTGACATCTGTCATATCTATCTCCCCTCAATTTAAAGCTATGTCCCCTCATGCTAGACATCACCATTCGAGGAAAAAGGCTCTCACTGTCCACCCTATCTAATCCTCTGATCATCAATTAAGTCACCTCTTAACCTTCTTCTCTCTAATGAAAACAGCCTCAAGTCCCTCAGCCTTCCCTCATAAGATCTTCCCTCCATACCAGGCAACATTCTGGTAAATCTCCTCTGCACCCTTTCCAATGCTTCCACATCCTTCCTATAATACGGCGACCAGAATTGCACGCAATACTCCAAATGCGGCCGCACCAGAGTTTTGTACAGCTGCAACATGACGTCATGGCTCCGAAACTCAATCCCTCTACCAATAAAAACTAACACACCGTACGCCTTTTTAACAACCCTCGCAACCTGGGTGGCAACTTTCAGGGATCTATGTACATGGACACCGAGATCTCTCTGCTCATCCACACTACCAAGAATCTTACCATTAGCCCAGTACTCTGTCTTCCCGTTATTCCTTCCAAAATGAATCACCTCACACTTTTCTGCATTAAACTCCATTTGCCACCTCTCAGCCCAGCTCTGCAGCTTATCTATGTCCCTCTGTACCCTGTAACATCCTTCCGCACTGTCCACAACTCCAGCGACTTTAGTGTCATCTGCAAATTTACTCACCCATCCTTCTATGCCCTCCTCCAGGTCATTTATAAAAATGACAACCAGCAGTGGCCCCAAAACAGATCCTTGTGGTACACCACTAGTAACTGGACTCCAGTCTGAACATTTCCCATCAACCACCACCCTTTGTCTTCTTCCAGCTAGCCAATTTCTGATCCAAACTGCTAAATCACCCTGAATCCCATGCCTCCGTATTTTCTGCAATAGCCTACCGCGGGGAACCTTATCAAACGCTTTACTGAAATCCATATACACCACATCAACTACTTTACCCTCATCCACCTGTTTGATCACCTTCTCAAAGAACTCAATAAGGTTTGTGAGGCACGACATACCCTTCACAAAACCGTGTTGACTATCTCTAATCAAATTATTCCTTTCCAGATGATTATACATCCTATCTTTTATAAACCTTTCCAAGACTTTGCCCAGAACAGAAGTAAGGCTCACTGGTCTATAGTTACCGGGGTTTTCTCTACTCCCCTTCTTGAACAAGGGGACAACATTTGCTATCCTCCAGTCTTCTGGCACTATTCCTGTAGACAAAGATGACTTAAAGATCAAAGCCAAAGGCTCAGCAATCTCCTCCCTTGCTTCCCTGAGAATCCTAGGATAAATCCCATCCGGTCCAGGGGACTTATCTATTTTCACACTTTCCAGAATTGCTAACACCTCCTCCTTATGAACCTCAAGCCCTTCTAGTCTAGTCGCCTGTATCTCAGTATTCTCCTTGACAACATTGTCCTTTTCCTGTGTGAATACTGATGAAAAATATTCATTTAGCACCTCTCCTATCTCCTTGGACTCCACGCACAACTTCCCACTACTGTCCTTGACTGGCCCTACTCTTACCCTAGTCATTCTTTTATTCCTGACATATCTATAGAACGCTTTAGGGTTATCCTTGATCCTACCTGCCAAAGCCTTCTCATGTCCCCTCCTGGCTCTTCTTAGCTCTCTCTTTAGGTCCTTCCTAGCTAACTTGTAACTCTCGAGCGCCCTAACTGAACCTTCACGTCTCATCTTTACATAAGCCTCCTTCTTCCTCTTGACAAGTGTTTCAACTGCTTTAGTAAACCACGGTTCCCTCGCCCGACCACTTCCTCCCTGCCTGACAGGGAGGGCAAGCGCCTGCATTTCCCGGTTCCACAGTAAAATAAGTGAAAAAGAAAAAGTGGTCTAATGCCTGTTTTAAATGAGCATCCTGGTACTTTGCATTTACTGACTACTTATTTGGCGAGTGTGTGTGGGAGGTAACAGCAAGAAATTTATCACCTTCCTATATCGAGCACCAAACGTGCTGCCAGGGGAGGTTGTGGAAGCAGGTACATTAAGGGTGTTCAAAAGGCATCTTGACAAATACATGGATAGGATGGGTATAGAGGGATAATAATAATCTTTATTGTCCCAAGTAGGCTTACATTAACACTGCAATGAAGTTACTGTGACAATCCCCTCTTCGCCAAACTCCACCACCTGTTCGGGTACACAGAGGAAGAATTCAGAATGTCCAATTCACCTAACAAGCACGTCTTTCGGGACTTGTGGAAGGAAACCGGAGCACCCAATGGAAACTCAGGCAGACACAGGGAGAACATGCAGACTCCACACAGATAGTGACCCAAGCCGGGAATCGAACTGGGACCCTGGCACTAGGAAGTGCTGAGGCTTTTGGCCGATGGTGGTATCATGACCGTTACAGGCCTGGAGGGCTGAAGGGTCTGTTCCTGTGCTGTGTTGTTCTTTGTTCAAACAAAATCAGTCACGATAGGGACTAATTTCTTCCTATTCACTTTTAACAGTGATGGTTATACTGCTGTCATTATTGACATTGCCACCAGGTAAAACATGCCAGAATTGTGGAAGACAATATGCTCTGTCACTATAGTAACTTTTCTCCACTGGGATGCGCTTGGCACATGTCTCCACAATAGTGTAAATGATATCAGCAATTCAGTGATGTGAAATCTTTAACTGGCATCTTCTGCTGTTTTGCCAGTGTGCTGGTGTCCCAATGTGTTGCATTGCTGCAATGCAACAATGTTCGTTTGGGGCCAGCTAATGTTGCATAACCTTGAGGTTATATTCCCATTATGCCTTGGAATTTACAGCCAATTTGTGCTGAATCAATGGCAAAATGCCGATTTCCCCTGCAATAGATCGAGGAAATTTACATGTAATAAGTTACACACTTGTGTTTCCTTAATCCTTTGTCCCGGTTCAGTGAAATCAAAACCTTCTGCCCATAAGTAACATAGCCCTGCAGTCCCTGCAAAAGACCAGTAACAGGAGTTTTCTGTATTTATGTCAGTTCAAGAAGGGCTGTAAATTTGTACCTAAGGTTTTAGGCACGGCAGGATTCTGTGTCATACGGTGATCATTTGGAAAATATTCACCTGTAACTTCCTCTGCGATTTCCAACTTAAGTTGCTGGTCTGCCGCACACACGCAGCGTGACAATCCGGGCATGCGGGCGCATGGGCATGTGTCTTGGATTCTTCCAAGAGTTCTTTGTGATTCGGACACAATGTTAATAAGAGAACAACAACAGAAGTTTGTGTACTCTATAAATTAATCTTTATTGTCACAAGTAGGCCTACATTATCACTGCAATGGAGTTACAGTGAAAAGCCCTTAGCCGCCACATTCCGACGTACACAGAGGGAGAATTCAGAATGTCCATAATTACCAAACAGCACGCCTTTCGGAACTTGTGGGAGGAAACTGGAACACCCGGAGGAAACGCACGCAGACATGGGGAGAACATGCAGACTCCACACAGTGACCCAAGTCGTGAATCGAACCTGGGATCCTGGCGCTGTTAAGCAACAATTCTAACCTTTATTGATAAGGATAATATGATAAAAGAATATAATATAAGAATTATGTAAGATAAGAATACAACACAAGAATCTCTCGCGTATCAGCTCGTCGGGACACCGGTGTCGACAGCGGCTTTGAGATTCAGCTCCTGGCACCTGTCGCGACTCAGGTTAAGGTGGAGCTCAGCGAAGCTCAAGAAGCGTCTCTCAGTTATACAGTGGAACAAACAAGTCTAGGAGAGATCAGTGCTGGGAATGCCAGCAAGGTTTTGTAAATAGTTGGATAACAAGCATAGCTTGGCATGGGAATGCCTGAGTTTGAACACCTGCCATTTTATATCCTAGTCAACATCCTGGCCCTGGAAGGCTGTCACGTATCCACACAGCGGACAGAATTAACCCATCCCTTACAGCATGCACGCTGGAAGCACGTGGCATTCAAACTCCCGGCTGGTTTGTTTTTGACAGCTGCAACTCCTGCGCTGTGCTGAAGCTGCTAAATAAAAAATCCAGGGATAGTACTAACTTGGTTGACTTGCCTGATGATAGGTATGTTTTTACACCTTTTTATTTGCAGTTTTATTTCTCAGTCCAGGATCATCGAGCAGAGGCAGGAGACAATGGGAGCAATTTTTTTGGTAGGTTACTGTTTATATTATTAGTGTTTAGTGATTATAAATATGTTTAAAATGCAAATAAAGTGGAAAGAAGATAAATATTTTTTAAACTTTGGTTTGTCATGAGGCTGTTAATTCCATTAGAAAAGGTACTGTGTAAAGTGAGGTTAGAGTCACATGAAAGTGAAAGAAAGATTTTTTAAACTTTGGTTTGTCATGAGGATGAAGTCCATTAAAGGAACTATAATGAATAGAAAGCGTTGATTACGTGCTAATGAGTAGAATTGTTCACCTAAGATGCTCCGTGTTACTGATCACTGGTTCTGTGGGTTTTTGCATGGTAGATGCGCCGCATCTTCAATCACTCACTTGGCAGGAGTTTCCAAAAGGTGGGATTGGTCCTTAGATGTTAGGTCATGGGTATTCCTTTCTCAGGCTTCTTCTCCAGGCCTTCTCTTGGCATTGGGTGATCTTGAAGAATTGTGACCCTTCAAATCAGGAGGCTCCTCCAAGTAGGTCTCTTCTGAGCAAAGGTCTCCCAGGCATTGATGGTTCTGTTCCATTTCTTGAGGTAAGCCTTCAATGCATCTTTGAATAGCTTCCTTTGTCCTCCTCGTGTTCGGATCCTTCCTGGGTGAAGAAGATTTGCTTTGCAGTCGGGCCCCTTGCATCCTAAGGATATGGATAGCCCAGCGGAGTTGGTTTCGGATGGCCAAGGCCTGGATACTGGTGCTATTGACTCCTTGAAGGACACTAACGTCAGCACAACCGTCCTCCCAGCTGATTCAGAGCTAAAAGTACATTTGGATTTTGCCATGTATTTTAAGCTGTATTGTTTAAGAGTCACCCTGATTATAATGGTCATCCTTACAAGCCTCAGATTACTTTAAACACTTTAACAAAGCTCATGCCTTAGTTGCCATATGCAAGCCTCCTGTAGGCTAATGTGAACTATTTCTCTGAGACCGTGCCGGTTGTGGGCAATATTTCCTTTAAAATTTAGTTGCTATGCATGCTCACTTTATTTTTTTTGCCCAGCCACACAATGCATTATTTATCCCAGAACAAGGCCTGCATAGTCCCTTACCTTGCACTGTCATCTTTTTGTCATTTAATCATTCCTGCAGTTCACCCTTTAAAAGACATTCCCCTTTTTCATTTCAGACCTCCACCTTTCCCTAGCTGTCTACCAACTTGGGGCGGCACGGTAGCACAATGGTTAGCACTGCTGCCTCACAGCTCCAGGTCCCGAGTTCAATTCCGGCCTTGGGTGACTGTGTGGAGTTTGCACTTTCTCCCCATGTCTGCCTGGGTTTCCTCTGGGTGTTCCAGTTTCCTCCCACAGACCAAAGCTGTTCAGGTTAGGTGGATTAGCCATGCTAAATTGCCCCTTGGTGTTCAAAGGTTTGGTGGGGTTACGGGGATGGGCCAGGCTTTTCGGAGTATCGGTGCAGACCTGATGGGTCAAATGACTTTCTTCAGCACTGCAGTTATTCTATAAACACAAATTTAAAAAAATAGATGTTATAAGGAGAGTGATAGCAAAAGGTCCCAGGGCACTTTTAAAATATTATGAACATGATCTAAATTAAAACATATGAACACTTTTAATCATGTCACACATAAAGTTATATAATAATACAGTACAGATTTAACTAATTTCACAGATTTAAAACAAATAACCAACCTATGTTGATTTATAAATAACCTTTATTCATAAAAAAAGAAAAATTACCTTTAGAAGAACCAATAACAACAGCAATGCCTGTATAAAAGAAAGAGCAAAAAAATCTAAGAAAACTTCTACATACCTTTAAAACACTTGTTAAATATGTTGCCTGTTGTGTTCAAAAACAATCTGCAGTTTAAATGCCTGCCCTCAATGGGCATTGTCATAAGGGAGCGTGGCTGCACTCGGCCTACACTGCGCTGGAGCCTGCACAGACTGTCACGCTGGAGACTGCCGAATGGAGAGGAAGGTTCGTCGTGATATCTGGCCGCAGGTAAGTGCGCACTTTTCACTTTCAGAATCAGCGACCTGTGGTTTCCCGCCATTAGCCGGAATTTATGTGCCAGTATTTTCCTCTTCACTGAGATCTGCACTCTATTTTCTGTATCTTTGAATAGATTTTTATACTCCCAGAATGAGTTACATTAAAAATTGAGAAGCTTGAACAATTTCTGAAAAATGCCTGGGGTTGTATTGGTCTTCCCCAGTTATGCAAAAAGGGATGAAAGCAAATTGGCTTCCTGTTTTACATCATGCTCCATTTTCTGTCCCATTGTCTTGTTACTTTTAATTGTTCTCAAATGCTACATGTACACAATTTCCTGACATGCACTCGCAGCAGGTGAGAGGCTATCAGCCAGGAATGCACAAATGGAAAATTTATCCATCATTTAAATGCAGCCTTACATTATGGCAATATCTAGGGATATGTGTTCAGCAGCCGTACAAAGTATAATAGCTGTCTAGGGCAATCTGTTTGGATATTGATTTAAATTTTTAATGTAAACATTAATATTGAATTCAAGTCCAGCTGGTACAATGACAACCTTAACTTTAATAAACAACTTGGGATGTTTTACCATGTTCAAAGTTGTGGTGGCTCGAGACATACACTGGAGGCCACAAACAAAAGGGTTAATTGATGAAAGGCAAAGGCAGTTAGATAACAGGCACAGAGCATTATACAACAGGGGCAGGATTCTCCGTCCCGCCGCACCCGTTTTCTCTGTCCTAACAGCCGGCCAATGGGGTTTCCCATTGTGGGCACCGGCATGCCGTCGGGAAATCCACGGGGTATGAGTAAGCTGCTGGCAAAGCGAAGGATGCGCCTACGGAGAATCTAGTCCCAGGCCTTTACTCTTTAATTCCCTGGTCCTTCTCCCAGGGCCGTCGCAAACTCCGTTGGCTGGGGTTTGAGCGTTCTGCACAATTGGCCCAGAGTCAGTCATGTGGTCTGTGGAGCCCACCCCCTTAAAGGGCCATGCTACCACAAAGGTGCTGCAAGTTGTAAATAAAAGTGGTTGCATTGTTAATTGAGGAAGATAATGGATATTGGTCTGAGAAGATAGGAACTGGGGTACACCATTAACCCCTGAGCCCGTTCTGCTATTCAACTAGATTATGGATCACCTGTATCTTAACTCCATTTTAACTTCAATCAGATTGGCCAACAGTTCTCTAAGGTGGGACCTTCTTCCAATGGAGGGGTAGAAGCCTTGCTTGCAACCACGTAATGTGTCTTTGAGCATGAAATGGGTGCAGGACACTTGGAGTTGGTGGGAATGTGTGCTTTGTCAACTTCTTGAACAGCAGGACCTTGCTTCCTGCCATCTGAAGTGTTGGCGAGGAACAGGCATTCAATGACTCCAAGTGCCCTGCAGCCATTTCAAAATTCAGGTCTATGTTCCGGACACCCCACGGGAGAAAATCAGGCCTCTCTATTTGTCCTAACAACTCATTTGGTCATTTTAAATGCATCAATTTGTTTGAGCCCTATTATTATTTCCCAGTTCTTTCCTCTGACCTCTTCCCTTTGCTACCAGCTCAAAGTTCTCCTTCTGTCTTGTATTTGCCACTTCATTTGAGGGCAGCACGGTAGCATTGTGGATAGCACAATTGCTTCACAGCTCCAGGGTCCCAGGTTCGATTCCGGCTTGGGTCATTGTCTGTGCGGAGTCTGCACATCCTCCCCGTGTGTGCGTGGGTTTTCTCCGGGTGCTCCGGTTTCCTCCCACAGTCCAAAGATGTGCAGGTTAGGTGGATTGGCCATGATAAATTGCCCTTAATGTCCAAAATTGCCCTTAGTGTTGGGTGGGGTTGCTGGGTTATGGGGATAGGGTGGAGGTGTGGACCTTGGGTAGGGTGCTCTTTCCAAGAGCCGGTGCAGACTCGATGGGCCGAATGGCCTCCTTCTGCACTGTAAATTCTATGATCTATGATCTAAGTGTTGAGAATGTTTCAATTAAATACTTAGTTAATTTCTAATTTAATTCAACTTTATGGCATTACATTTACAAAATTACCTGCTCTGAGACATCCTGGACCCTGGCACCAGGGAGCAACATACCAAGAGACTCCAGGATGGTATGTTGCCTCCCTGGTGCCAAGGTCCAGGATGTCTCAGAACGGGTAGCGGGCATCCTGAAGGGGGAGGGCAAACAGGCAGAGGTCGTGGTACATATTGTTACTAATGACATAGGCAGGAAGGGGGATGAGGTCCTGCAGCAGGAGTTCAGGGAGCTAGGAAGAAAGTTAAAAGACAGGACCTCAAGGGTTGTAACCTCGGGATTACCCACAGTGCCACGTGCCAGTGAGGCTAGAAATAGGTAGATAGAGCAGCTAAACACGTGGCTAAACAGTTGGTGTAGGAGGGAGGGTTTCAGTTATCTGGACCACGGGGAGCTCTTCCAGGGCAGGTGTGACCTGTATAAGAAGGGCGGGTTGCATCTAAACTGGAGAGGCATAAATATCCTGGCTGCGAGGTTTGCTAGTGTCACACGGGAGGGTTTAAACTAGTATGGCAGGGGGGTGGGTACCGGAGCAATAGGTCAGAAGGTGAAAAAAGTGAAGGAGAACTAAGAAATAGGGCCAGTATGGTTCTGAGGAAGAGCAGACAGGGAGATGTTGCTGAACACAGCGGGACTGGTGGCCTGAAGTGCATATATTTTAATGCAAGAAGTATAACAGGTAAGGCAGATGAACCTAGAGCTTGGATTAGTACTTGGAACTATGATGTTGTTGCCATTACAGAGACCTGGTTGAGGGAAGGGCAGTATTGGCAGCTAAACATTCCAGGATTTAGATGTTTCAGGCGGGATAGAGGGGTATGTAAAAGGGGTGGAGGAGTTGCGCTACTAGTTAGGGAGAATATCACAGCTGCATTGTGGGAGGACACCTCAGAGGGCAGCGTGGCTATATGGGTAGAGATCAGGAATAAGAAGGGTGCAGTCACAATGTTGGGGTTTACTACAGGCACCCCAACAGCCAGCGGGATATAGAGGAGCAGATAGGTAGACAGATTTCGAAAAGGAGTAAAAGCAACAGGGGTTGTTGTGGTGGGAGACTTTAACTTCCCCAATATTGACTAGGACACACTTAGTGCTAGGGGCTTGGACGGGGCAGAGTTTGTAAGGAGCATCCAGGAAGGCTTCTTAAAACAATATGTAAATCGTCCAACTAGGGAAGGGGCTGTACTGGACCTGGTATTGGGGAATGAGCCTGGCCAGGTGGTAGAAGTTTCAGTAGGGGAGCATTTTGGGAACAGTGACCACAATTCAGTAAATTTTAAAGTGCTGGTGGACAAGGATAAGAGTGGCCCTAGGATGAATGTGCTAAATTGGGGGAAAGCTAATTATAACAATATTAGGTGGGAACTGAAGAACCTAGATTGGGGGCGGATGTTTGAGGGTAAATCAACATCTGACATGTGGGAGGCTTTCAAGTGGCAGTTGAAAGGAATTCAGGACCGGCATGTTCCTGTGAGGAAGAAGGATAAATATGGCAAATTTCAGGAACCTTGGATAATGAGAGATATCGTGGGCCTCGTCAAAAAGAAAAAGGAGGCATTTGTCAGAGCTAGAAGGCTGGGAACAGACAAAGCCTATGTGGAATATAAGGAAAGTAGGAAGGAACTTAAGCAAGGAGTCAGGTGGGCTAAAAGGGGTCACGAAAAGTCATTGGCAAATATGGTTAAGAAAAATCCCAAGGCTTTTTACACGTATATAAAAAGCAAGAGGGTAGCCAGGGAAAGGATTGGCCCACTGAAGGACAGGGGAGGGAATCTATGTGTGGAGCCAGAGGAAATGGGCGAGGTACTAAATGAATACTTTACATCAGTATTCACCAAAGAGAAGGAATTGGTGGATGTTGAGTCTGGAGAAGGGTGTGTAGATAGCCTGGGTCACATTGAGATCCAAAAAGACGAGGTGTTGGGCGTCTTGAAAAATATTAAGGTGGATAAGTCCCCAGGGCCTGGTGAGATCTATCCCAGAATACTGAAGGAGGCACGAGAGGAAATTGCTGAGGCCTTGACAGAAATCTTTGGATCCTCACTTTCTTCAAGTGATGTCCCGGAAGACTGGAAAATAGCCAATGTTGTTCCTTTGTTTAAGAAGGGTAGCAAGGATAATCCAGGGAACTACAGTCCGATGAGCCTTACGTCAGTGGTAGGGAAATTACTGGAGAGAATTCTTCGAGAAAGGAGCTACTCCCATTTGGAAGCAAGTGGACGTATTAGCGAGAGGCAGCACGGTTTTGTGAAGGGGTGGTTGTGCCTCACTAACTTGATAGAGTTTTTTCAGGAGGTCACAAAGATGATTGATGAAGGTAGGGCAGTGGATGTTGTCTATCTGGACTTCAGTAAGGCCTTTGACAAGGTCCCTCATGGCTGACTGGTACAAAAGGTGATGTCACACGGGATCAGAGGTGAGCTGGCAAGATGGATACAGAACTGGCTAGGTCATAGAACAAAGTCTTACAACACCAGGTTAAAGTCCAACAGGTTTGTTGATTCACCTGAGGAAGGAGCAGGGCTCCGAAAGCTAGTGACATCAAAACAAACCTGTTGGACTTTAACCTGGTGTTGTAAGACTTTGTACTGTGCTCACCCCAGTCCAACGCCGGCATCTCCGCATCATAGGTCATAGAAAGCAGAGAGTAGCAATTGAAGGGTGCTTTTCTGATTGGAGGGCTATGACTAGTAGTGTTCCGCAGGGATCAGTGCTGGGACCTTTGCTGTTCGTAGTATATATAAATGATTTGGAGGAAAATGTAACTGGTCTGATTAGTACGTTTGCGGACAACACAAAGGTTGGTGGAATTGCAGATAGCGTTGAGGACTGTCAGAGGATACAGCAGGGTTTAGATCATTTGGGGACTTGATCGGAGAGATGGCAAATGGAGTTTAATCTGGACAAATGTGAGGTAATGCATTTTGGAAGGTCTAATACAGGTAGGGAATATACAGTGAATGGTAGAACCCTCAAGAGTATTGACAGTCAGAGAGATCTAGGTGTGCAGGTCCACAGGTCACTGAAAGGGGCAACACTGATGGAGAAGGTAGTCAAGAAGGCATACGGCATGCTTGCCTTCATTGGCCGGTGCACTGAGTATAAAAATTGGCAAGTCATGTTGCAGCCTTAGTTAGGCCACACTTGGAGTATATTGTTCAATTTGGGCTGCCACACTACCAGAAGGATGGGAAGGCTTTAGAGAGGGTGCAGAAGAGATTTACCAGGATGTTGCCTGGTATGGAGGACATTAGCTATGAGGAGAGGTTGAATAAACTTGGTTTGTCCTCACTGGAACGAAGGAGGTTGAGGGGCGACCTGATAGAGGCCTACAAAATTATGAGAGGCATAGACAGAGTGGATAGTCAGAGACCTTTTCCCAGGATAGAGGGGTCAATTACTCGGGGGCATAGGTTTAAAGTGTGAGGGGCAAGGTTTTGAGGAGATGTACGAGGCAAGTTTTTTTACACAGAGGAACCCACTGCCGGAGGAGGTGGTGAAACAGGGACGATAGTGACTTTTAAGGGGCATCTTGACAAATACATGAATCGGATGGGAATAGAGGGATACAGACTCCGGAAGTGTCTAAGATTTTAGTTTAGACGGGCAGCATGGTCGGCGCAGGCTTGGTGGGCCAAAGGGCTAGTTCCTGTGCTGTACTTTTCTTTGTTCTTTGTTCTTTGTAAAATAGGTGCCGGAGTAGGTTAAAGCTGTTGTTGTTTTCCAATGTATCCTTTTTTAAGCTAGATAAATGATATCTCTGTTGTCTCTTATTCCCCTATGCCTCAAGATATTCTCACTAGTTTCTCTCTGGTCTAATAGCTCTCCAGATTATTCTAATATATGAGTTTGTAAAATATTATTGCCACACTTCCTCATTTTCGCTTTCACAGCGTGATTCGAGGAAGTGTGGTTAAACATGAATATCCCAGTCTGCCTTGTACTTGGAAACCAGTGTCTCTCATATAAGGAGTGTGATGGGGCTGGGATGTCTCTCATTCCCAGTAGCATTCCCTGATTTTTTCTCTCATGATGACAGGAAAGGCTGGGAGGTAGCAGCCTTAGTTAGCAGAGGCAGATAGAATCAGTGGGGAGAAGAATCTAAAATTTACATGCAGCCTGTAGGGATGGAAAGAGAATGTTGTTTTTCTTTAAGCTCAAGCAAAATGCTATCTGTGTGCTCAGGTTATTCAGTCATCCATTAATTTAACTAGAAATGGCGGGGGGGGGAGGGGGGGGGGAGAAGGTAGGGAGGAGGGGAATGAGGGACAATCAGAGGAAGGGGGGTAGGAGGTGTGGTGATGTGCATCAATGTAAATGCATGTAGGCTAGCTAGACACTAGAGGGAGCACCAGAAACATCACACACACACACTCAACCAATAGATCAGTTAGATAGGACACGACCAATGGACATTCACGATACACACAGAGGTGACACCACCACAGGAAGGCATTACACCAATCCATATATAAAGGACACCACACACATGATCTGCCTCTTTCCAGTGGAGACAGTCAGTGAGTAGA
The DNA here is from genome assembly GCF_047496885.1 of Scyliorhinus torazame. Classification (NCBI taxonomy): domain Eukaryota; kingdom Metazoa; phylum Chordata; class Chondrichthyes; order Carcharhiniformes; family Scyliorhinidae; genus Scyliorhinus; species Scyliorhinus torazame. The sequence goes on along the minus strand of NC_092712.1, from coordinate 113,780,347 downwards.
GACACAGGGTTGATTCAATATTACACCCACCATTGGATTGCAGCAACTGGTTTGTCAGTCTGGGTAGCTATAGCAGGATTAGCAGTAGTGTCGAACCCGAGTAATAGAAGTGTAAATCGTTTAATAAACGTGTTGAAGTTATCTCCATGTCTGAACCTTCCTTTGTCAAGTGCACCACAAGGAAGCCACTTATGTTACACCTACAACATAACAAATCATGGTACCAGGACTGAACTGTTTCAATCCACATAGCCATATCTCAGCGTACAGTGACAACCAGCAACGATACCCAGGTAAGATGTTCGAGATCTGGGTTCTGCAGCAGCTCCAGTGTCACAGCGTTCTCTGCGAAAACTGGCGGGTATTCCGGAAAATGTTTGAAATCTTCCTGGTAGCAGCCGAACTAGAAGACATGGCCGATGCTGAAAGGACAGAGCTTCTGCTCACCATCGCCGGTGCCAGAGCAGAAGAAATCTTTTAAAAATTCAAGTTCTCCAAGGGGCAAAACAGGAGCCACTTCCAGGCAGTCCTGGACAAATTCGGCAAATACTGTGAGGAAAACACACTCCAACCAGCAAGAAAAGGTAAGAGAAGCACCAGCACTCACTACGATGCCGAGATCCCAGAGCAGAGAACAATTGTGATCGGCGGCCACCTTTCTAAATGGACTGCACTTACGCAGTTGCGCGAGAAGCACACAGAACGGGAAGGTCCGTTTGCGCATGCGCGAGATGCCGTGCATGCGCAATCATGAAAACGGCCATCGGTAAAGGAACAGCGATCTGCACATGCGCAATCGCTTCCTACGCGCTACGTCACGCGTGTCATGACATCAGAGGCCCTGGACCACGCCCATTTTAAGGGGAAACGTCCCAAATCAAAGAAAAAATCTTTTAAAGCCATAAAACAACCTTCTTTCACCTGGAATGACAGCACAATGCCTCAAATTGAACCAGGAAATGAAATTAACCTCCGAAGAACCCTCCAACAAGCAGTTACCTATGCTCAAACCGATGATTCCGACCTTGAATACTTCGAAACCGACCTTTATATTTTCTCTGGACCTCGCGAGCCCAATGCCAGCTCCGACGCAAACAGTGATGATATGGTCCTAGAAGACAACGACACAGGCAAATCTTTCACCTTGGGAGGCTACCCCAGTACCAAATCCGAACCGCAACTAGACGTGTGACACATTGACGACCCCGACGACGAATTCTTCGGATTTGAGGATCTACATCCCAGCAGATATGACACCCTGACTCCTGAGTGCAGGATTATGCTGCGGCCTGAAACCAAGAGACAGAGAACGGTACAGGCCCACAGAGAGCGGCCTGCTGCCACACAGAGCGTGGTCCACCCACCACTCAGGGTTCCCGACTCTACGAAAGAAGACACGCAAGACTCCACACCGCAGTCCTTGCTTGAACAAGAAGTGACTCCAGTGTCACAAGCCTCCACAGCGAGCTCGTGGACAGACTCCACAATTGCAGAAACGCAAGACTCCAGAGCGCAGTCCTTGCACAAACAAGAAGTGACTCCAGTGTCACAAGCCTCTACAGCGAACTCGTGGACAGACTCCACGATAGAAGAAATGCAAGACTCCAGAGTGCAGTCCTTGCACACACAAGACGTGACTCCAGTGTCACAAGCCTCCGCAGCGAGCTCGTGGACAGCCTCCAGGATAGAAGCAACGCAAGACTCCGACGCGCAGTCCTTGCAGGAACAAGACCATGAGGGTCTAGCAACCTCCTCTAACCAATAGCGGCAGACGATGCAAGTCTGCCATGCTCAAGTAAACAGCAAGAAGACTATGACAGTCTACCACACTCCAGTGCACAGCAGGACGACCATGACGGTCTATCATGCTACAGTGAAGAACAAAGTGACGATGACAGTCCAAGCCCAAATGAAGGACAACAGCAAGACAACGACAGTCCACCCACATTGTTTGTGCCACCAGATGAAGACTCTGACAATTTACCCAACCCAAGTGAACAACAAACAGCTACTGAGGCTCTACCCACGGTATGTGAGACGAGTGACGACAGCATCCCACTTCCCATGCAAGATGTGCAATGTGACAGACCTCAGCTAGTGTGTACAGAGGCACTCGACGATCACTGTGAGTCCACTGGTGACTCCGGTGACACCATGATACTTCCACTCTCATTCGCTCAAACCTCTCCACCAGTCAATGCATTCCTGCATGTTCCGACTCCAGACGAGAGCTTCAAGAAATCTCAGCTAACTCCAGTGAACCTGATAAGACTCCTGACGGGGAGCATCAACAAACCAACACTGACTCAGTTTAAAACAGACCAGACTCTAGATGGGGAGCAACTAAACGCCGACTCTGATTCACGTAAGACGGACTTTACTCCAGACAGGGGGTGCCGCAACCTCAGTGATGGCACGCTCAGGGTGACAGCAGATGCCACAACGACAGGAGATGGATCACTTAACAATTACACTGGGTCAGTAATAACAAGCAGCGGCTACAGTCCAAGAGGAATGCACCAATATTCACTACAGCTATATCCACACATTTTTTCCACACCAGCAGTGCAGCCAATAACAGCTCATGCTGGACAAACCCAGTATTCAGGCATGCAGCAGCCAGCAGTCTATGCAGCATATTCTCAAACAGGCCAGCACTACGGATTGCCCACTAATGGAATCAAGACCGAAGGAGGACTACCGCAAGTGCACTACAATCTGCACTACAGACTGGATGCCTTAGTTACAGGCCAGGATTTGCTGCACCCCAGCATGGCCAGACGGCATATTCCTATCAGATGCAAGGTTCTAGTTTCACACCATCACCAGGTATTTATGCGAGCAGCAATTCTGTTTCCAATTTGACAAGCTTCAACGGTTCTCAGCAGGATCACCCTTCCAGCACAGCATGTGGCCAGAACCAGTATGTACAGTCTTATCCAACTTCAACATATGGCACATGCATGACCTCGAATGATACTGTTGATGGTGCCTCTTCAACGTCAACACCTTATCAGCTACAAGATGCCATCCGACAGCACCATCACAAACATGGAAAAAAGAAAGGGACTCCAAATCAGACAGCAAAGTGATTTGACCACTTCTTGGTTCCTGTGGCATAGGGACGTTGATGGCGTTCATAGCCAAGAGAGATATTTGACCATGATGATTGAAACGTTTTTGGACTCACACGAATGATTTGGACTTATTGTTTAATCACTGTTCCCATGACTTGTATATACCTTAACCTATCTACCTGTTTTTTTGTACAATTTTCTTTTTTTTAAATAATATTTTATTGAAAATCTTTGGTCAACCAACACAGTACATTGTGCATCCTTTACACAACATTGTAACAATACAGATAATAATGACCTTTTTTATTTAAACAAAAACAACAACAAATAAATAAATATTAAATAACAAAAAATAGAAACTAGCCCTAATTGGCAACTGCCTTGTCTCAGGCCACAACCCCCCCATCCCCCCCCATCCCTCCCCCCCCCTCCCCCCCCCCCCAAATCCTGGGCCGCTGCTGCTGCCTTCTTTGTTTTCCCCCATCTATCTTTCCGCAAGATATTCGACGAACGGTTGCCACCGCCTAGTGAACCCTTGAGCCGACCCCCTTAGGACGAACTTAATCCGCTCTAACTTTATGAACCCCGCCATATCATTTATCCAGGTCTCCACCCCCGGGGGCTTGGCTTCTTTCCACATTAGTAATATTCTGCGCCGGGCTACTAGGGACGCAAAGGCCAAAACATCGGCCTCTTTCGCCTCCTGCACTCCCGGCTCTTGTGCAACCCCAAATATAGCCAACCCCCAGCTTGGTTCGACCCGGACTCCTACTACTTTCGAAAGCACCTTTGTCACCCCCATCCAAAACCCCTGTAGTGCCGGGCATGACCAAAACATATGGGTATGATTCGCTGGGCTTCTCGAGCACCTCGCACACCTATCCTCCACCCCAAAAAATTTACTGAGCCGTGTTCCAGTCATATGTGCCCTGTGTAATACCTTAAACTGAATCAGGCTTAGCCTGGCGCACGAGGACGACGAGTTTACCCTGTTTAGGGCATCTGCCCACATCCCCTCCTCGATCTCCTCCCCTAGCTCTTCTTCCCATTTCCCTTTTAGTTCGTCCATCATAGTCTCCCCTTCGTCTCTCATTTCCCTATATATATCCGACACCTTACCGTCCCCCACCCATTTCTTTGAGATGACTCTGTCCTGCACCTCTTGTGTCGGGAGCTGCGGGAATTCCCTCACCTGTTGCCTCGCAAAAGCCCTCAGTTGCATATACCTGAATGCATTCCCTTGGGGCAACCCATATTTCTCGGTCAGCGCTCCCAGACTCGCAAACTTCCCATCCACAAATAGATCTTTCAATTGCGTTATACCTGCTCTTTGCCACATTCCATATCCCCCATCCATTCCCCCCGGGGCAAACCTATGGTTGTTTCTTATCGGGGACCCCCCCAGTGCTCCGGTCTTTCCCCTATGTCGTCTCCACTGTCCCCAAATCTTCAGTGTAGCTACCACCACCGGACTCGTGGTATAGTTCCTTGGTGAGAACGGCAATGGGGCTGTCACCATAGCCTGCAGGCTGGTCCCCCTACAGGACGCCCTCTCTAATCTCTTCCACGCCGCTCCTTCCTCCTCTCCCATCCACTTACTCACCATTGAAATATTAGCGGCCCAATAATATTCACTTAGGCTCGGTAGTGCCAGCCCCCCCCTATCCCTACTACGCTGTAAGAATCCCTTCCTCACTCTCGGAGTCTTCCCGGCCCAAACAAAACCCATGATACTCTTTTCTATCCTTTTGAAAAAAGCCTTCGTGATCACCACCGGGAGGCACTGAAACACAAAGAGGAATCTCGGGAGGACCACCATCTTAACCGCCTGCACCCTCCCTGCCATTGACAATGCTACCATATCCCATCTCTTGAAATCTTCCTCCATCTGTTCCACCAACCGCGTCAAATTTAGCCTGTGCAATGTGCCCCAATTCTTAGCTACCTGGATCCCCAGGTAACGAAAGTCTCTTGTTACCTTCCTCAACGGTAGGTCTTCTATTTCTCTACTCTGCTCCCCTGGATGCACCACAAACAGCTCACTCTTCCCCATGTTCAATTTATACCCTGAAAAATCCCCAAATTCCCCAAGTATCCGCATTATTTCTGGCATCCCCTCCGCTGGATCCGCCACATATAGTAGCAGATCATCCGCATATAAAGATACCCGGTGTTCTTCTCCTCCCCTAAGTATTCCCCTCCATCTCTTGGAACCTCTCAGCGCTATCGCCAGGGGCTCAATCGCCAGTGCAAACAGTAATGGGGACAGAGGACATCCCTGCCTTGTCCCTCTATGGAGCCGAAAATATGCCGATCCCCGTCCATTCGTGACCACACTCGCCACTGGGGCCCTATACAACAGCTGCACCCATCTAACATACACCTCTCCGAACCCAAATCTCCTCAACACCTCCCACAGATAATCCCATTCCACTCTATCAAATGCTTTCTCGGCATCCATCGCCACTACTATCTCCGTTTCACCCTCTGGTGGGGCCATCATCATTACCCCTAACAACCTCCGTATGTTCGTGTTCAGCTGTCTCCCCTTCACAAACCCAGTTTGGTCCTCATGAACCACCCCCGGGACACATTCCTCTATTCTCATTGCCATTACCTTGGCCAGGACCTTGGCATCCACATTGAGGAGGGAAATTGGTCTGTAGGACCCGCATTGTAGCGGATCCTTTTCCTTCTTTAAAAGAAGCGATATCGTTGCTTCTGACATAGTCGGGGGCAGTTGTCCCCTTTCCTTTGCCTCGTTAAAGGTCCTCGTCAGTAGCGGGGCGAGCAAATCCAAATATTTTCTGTAAAATTCAACTGGGAATCCGTCCGGTCCCGGGGCCTTTCCCGTCTGCATGTTCCTAATTCCTTTCACCACTTCTTCTACCGTGATCTGTGCTCCCAATCCCATCCTTTCCTGCTCTTCCACCGTGGGAATTTCCAGCCGATCCAAAAAATCCATCATTCTCTCCCTCCCATCCGGGGGTTGAGCTTCATACAATTTTTTATAAAATGTCTTGAACACTTCATTCACTCTCTCCGCTCCCCGCTCCGTCTCTCCATCTTCGTCTCTCATCCCCCCTATTTCCCTCGCTGCTCCCCTTTTCCTCAATTGGTGTGCCAGCAATCTGCTCGCCTTCTCTCCATATTCATACTGTACACCCTGCGCCTTCCTCCATTGTGCCTCTGCAGTGCCTGTGGTCAGCAAGTCAAATTCCACATGCAGCCTTTGCCTTTCCCTATACAGTCCCTCCTCCGGTGCTTCCGCATATTGTCTGTCCACCCTCAAAAGTTCTTGCAGCAACCGCTCCCGTTCCTTACTCTCCTGCTTCCCTTTATGTGTCCTTATTGATATCAGCTCCCCCCTAACCACCGCCTTCAACGCCTCCCAGACCACTCCCACCTGAACCTCCCCATTGTCATTGAGTTCCAAGTACTTTTCAATGCACCCCCTCACCCTTAGGCACACCCCCTCATCCGCCATTAGTCCCATGTCCATTCTCCAGGGTGGACGCCCTCTTGTTTCCTCCCCTATCTCCAAGTCCACCCAGTGTGGGGCATGATCCGAAATGGCTATAGCCGTATATTCCGTTCCCCGCACCCTCGGGATCAATGCCCTACCCAACACAAAAAAGTCTATGCGTGAATAGACTTTATGGACATAGGAGAAAAACGAGAACTCCTTACTCCTAGGTCTACTGAATCTCCACGGGTCCACCCCTCCCATCTGCTCCATAAAATCCTTAAGCACCTTGGCTGCTGCCGGCCTCCTACCAGTCCTGGACTTCGACCTATCCAGCCTTGGTTCCAACACCGTGTTGAAGTCTCCCCCCATTATCAGCTTTCCGGTCTCTAGGTCTGGGATGCGTCCTAGCATTCGCCTCATAAAATTGGCATCGTCCCAATTCGGGGCATACACGTTTACCAACACCACCATCTCTCCCTGTAATTTGCCACTCACCATCACGTATCTGCCCCCGTTATCCGCCACTATAGTCTTTGCCTCGAACATTACCCGCTTCCCCACTAATATAGCCACCCCCCTGTTTTTCGCATCCAGCCCCGAATGGAACACCTGCCCTACCCATCCTTTGCGCAACCTAACCTGGTCTATCAGTTTCAGGTGCGTTTCCTGTAACATAACCAATTCTGCTTTAAGTTTCTTAAGGTGTGCGAGTACTCGTGCCCTCTTTATCGGCCCGTTAAGCCCCCTCACGTTCCACGTGATCAGCCGAGTTGGGGGGCTTCCCACCCCCCCCCCTTGCCGGTTAGCCATCATCTTTTTCCAGCTTCTCACCCAGTTCCCACGCAGCTGTATTTCTCCCAGACGGTGCCCCCCCGCCCATCCTTTCCCGTACCCACTCCCCCCTTTCCCCAGCAGCAGCAACCCAGTAATTCCCCCCTCCCCCCCCCCGCTAGACCCCCCGCTAGCGTAATTACTCCCCCCATGTTGCTCCCAGAAGTCAGCAAACTCTGGCTGACCTCGGCTTCCCCCCGTGATCACGGCTCGCCCCGTGCGGCGCCCCCTCCTTCCTGCTTCTCTATTCCCGCCATAATTATCATAGCGCGGGAACGAAGCCCGCGCCTCTCCCTCGGCCCCGCCTCCCATGGCCAACGCCCCATCTCCTCTCCCTCCCCACCTCCCCCCATCACCACCTGTGGGAGAAAGAAAAGTTACCATACCGCAGGATTAATCATACAATCCCTCTTCGCCCCCCCCCCACTCGTCCCACCACTTTGTCCAAACGTTCATTTTCGTAGTCCAATCATTCCAATTTTTCTTCTACAATAAAAGTCCACGCTTCATCCGCCGTCTCAAAGTAGTGGTGCCTCCCTTGATATGTGACCCACAGTCTTGCCGGTTGCAGCATTCCAAATTTTATCTTCTTTTTGTGAAGTACCGCTTTGGCCCGATTAAAGCTCGCCCTTCTCGCCACCTCCGCACTCCAATCTTGATAGACGCGGATCACCGCGTTCTCCCATTTACTACACCGAGTTTTCTTCGCCCATCTAAGGACCATTTCTCTATCCTTAAAACGGAGAAATCTCACCACTATGGCTCTGGGAGCTTCTCCTGCTCTCGATCCTCGCACCATAACTCGGTATGCTCCCTCCACCTCCAACGGACCCGTCGGGGCCTCCACTCCCATTAACGAGTGCAGCATCGTGCTCACATATGCCCCGACGTCCGCCCCCTCCACACCTTCAGGAAGGCCAAGAATCCTCAAGTTGTTCCTCCTTGCGTTGTTTTCCAGTGCCTCCAACCTCTCCACAGATCGTTTCTGGTGTGCCTCCTGTATCTCCGACTTCACCACCAGGCCCTGTATATCGTTTTCATTCTCTGCTGCTTTCGCCTTCACGACCCGAAGCTCCTGCTCCTGGGTCTTTTGTTCCTCTTTCAGCCCTTCAATCGCCTGTAATATCGGGGCCAACAACTCTTTCTTCATTTCCTTTTTTATCTCCTCCACGCAGCGTTTCAAAAACTCTTGTTGTTCAGGGCCCCATATGAAACTGCCACCTTCCGATGCCATCTTGGTTTCTGCTTGCCTTCCTTGCCGTTGTTCCAAAGGATCCGCTGCAATCCGGCCACTTTCCTCTCCTTTTTCCATCCGTGTCCAGGGGGAACACCCTTCTGGTTTACCGCACGGTGTTTTTAGCCGTTAAAATTGCCGTTGGGGCTCCTATCAAGAGCCCAAAAGTCCGTTCCACCGGGAGCTGCCGAAACGTGCGACTTAGCTGGTCATCGCCGCACCCGGAAGTCCTTTGTACAATTTTCTTAAAGTGTACAGAAAATATGTAACATATAAAAAGGGGGGGGGGGGGGGGATATGGTGATGTGCATCAATGTAAATGCATGTAGGCTAGTTAGACACTAGAGGGAGCACCAGAACCATCACACACACACACTCAACCAATAGATCCGTTAGATAGGACATGACCAATGGACATTCACGATACACACAGAGGTGACACCACCACAGGAGGGCATTACACCAACCCATATATAAAGGACACCACACACATGATCTGCCTCTTTCCAGTGGAGACAATCAGTGAGTAGAGACACAGGGTTGATTCAATATTACACCCACCACGTGGATTGCAGCAACTGGTTAGTCAGTCTGGGTAGCTATAGTAGGATTAGCAGTAGTGTCGAACCCGAGTAATAGAAGTGTAAATAGTTTAATAAACGTGTTGCAGTTATCTCCACGTCTGAACCTTCCTTTGTCAAGTGCACCACAAGGAAGCCGCTTATGTTATACCTACAACATAACAAATCAGGAGGGATACCCACATCATATAGGAGAAAAGGGGAAATAGGCCTTACACTATGAGGGGTACAGACCCACACTCATAAATGACTGGGGCAACCTAGTTAGAGTAGGTTGGCCCAGGAAACACTGAGAAATGGAAGGGGATTTAGAAAATAAAGCCATTTGCCTGGCTCTGCATCGGTGACATTTGAGACAATGTAAATAGACCACAGATCATTCACAGCAGTAATAGTTGCATCGATAACGTACTAGCCTATTCCATGTGTTTCTTGTTTCTCTTCTTCCATTTCCTGTATTTTATGGTTAGATTGTTGTTTCTCTCCATTGCTCTTATACCATGTTCTTACACTAATGTAAATAATGAAATGCCAATAAAAAGACTTAAAAAAGAGACGACAAGCAGAAAGAAACGAGGACAAATATTTAAACGCAACTATTGTAATGATCATATTAAAACAATGTTTGTAGCAGTTAAACCTCCTTTGAGCCTTCATTCTATGTGGGTGGGCTTAAACCTAAGCATCTTTGTCAGTTCAAAGCAGGAAAAGATCCATTGGGCAAGTGGCATCCTGAATCTTCTCTGATCCAGCAGACTCAATAAGCAGTACATTTTGAAAGTAGAGACACTTGTGTCTCTGCTCCAGCTTCTCCTTGAAGCAAGAACAGAAGTTTACCTATAAATGAAAACAACAAGCCAAGTGATGTTTAGCCTTATTATAAATATTATGCACATGAGATATTTGTTGTGGAATAACAGGACAATTATTAGTATTTTTAAAACGGCATTTCCTCTATTCCATGTTTAGTGGAACAGCTAAATAAGAATGGCAATTTTAACCTTGTTACATTTTGGTGCCAAGACGACTCAGCAAAACCAAGGATTAAACTAGTTGTAACGCTGCTTGTAAGTATTCTTTCATGTGTATATTATGGATTCTTTACAGTTCAGTGAGAAATATTTTCTGCATAAACTGTGCAGAACTGACACTCCAGAATGTCTTTAATCATTGAATCAATTTTCAAATTGAAAAAATATATCCTTCCCAATGGCTACGAGACAGTGGAATGAGGTCTGTACCCGACATCCACATGCATACATACACCTTCCAGCAGAAGTTGTTTGGATAAAGGTTAAGAGTCGGGCCTCGGATAAACTTTCATTTCATGGGTCATAATATACTGAGGTCACTTGTAACACCCTCACTCTTGTGCTGGCTGAGAATAGCATTTCAGCATAGACTGTGGACTGAATCGAAATGTAACTTTGCAGTGCTCAGTTTCTCACAAGGTGGTATATTCAATCACTGAGCTAACATCTTAGTTTTCTGACTGATTCCAAACCCTTTCAAATCGCTCTGAACTTAACTGATGCTTATAGTAGGCTAAACAATAATTTTCCCAACCATGTATTTAATATGGTGACACTTTAAACAGTACAATAATTAATTCAAGTATTAAAAACTGCTAACAGCATTTCAAATGTTTAATGTAAATATAATAAATTTCTAAGTTATCATGCAGAATAGTTTTAATAAGCAGGTAAATAGTCTTCTTAGGTAGTTTAAGAAATTGGAGATAAATCATGTGTCACCAACACCCCTCTCAATCTCAACCCTCTTAAACCTTGTGCACGATTGCTAAATCTTTCTGAGAGAGCCCACAATACACAGTCTCGTGCACTTATGTGGGATTTCACAACTTTCTTAGAATGCTTTGAGATTCATATTTGGAGCAATTCCAATTACACCTGTGAACCAACAAAGTTACATGCTGTATTGTGAAAGGATTTATTGACTTACAATGAACATTGTTACAATTCTAAAAATACTTTGGGACTTTGTCTTTAAATTTGGGGTAAAATTAAGAGTGTCATGTGAACTGTGCTACAATCTGCCTAACAGGTCTGGGTATTAAAAATGTCAGGTTCTAGTATCATTTGCCACAAAACAAACATCAATTACTGACAAGAATGCCCTCTATGACAAGGCACCAGAAAAACAATTGTCTCACAGCAAACAAAATGTTTAAAATGTTGTTCTGTTTTCACAATTATGCTTGGGCGGGATTCTCCGCGCCGCCGCGCCACATTTCTGCCCCAACCAGCTGGCGGGATTCTCCGTTACACCAGCCGGTCAATGGGGTTTTCCATTGTGGGGCAGCCCAACGCCGTCGGGAAACCCCCGGGCGCCGGCATAACGGAGAATCACGCCGGCGGAGAATCTCACCCCATCTGTTTTTGTGTCGTGAGTGATTTGTGCCCTTTTTAAACCTTTCCTTGGCTCCCGGACCGGCAATGCCTCCATTTTATAATTCCTATTTTGGTCTTCAAATCCTTCCATGGTTTCATTTTACTCTATTAAAGATGCTATATAGTTGCAAAAAAAAAAATCAGTTTGTAAAGAATATACTTTGAACTGTCTGTTTGATTCCAGGATAGGCTAGAGTTGGGGTCTAAAGAAAAGTTAATAAGCATTTCTACCTGGATATGAGGCCCACGTGATTTATGTTGCATCGGGGAAAGGTGTAGGGGAAGCCATTGTAAAGATTTGGTTCAAGATTTTCCTAAAATATCATTGAATATGACAGGCTGGTGAGTTAGTCTGCCAGGATGTGGGAGAGAGGGACAGAGAGAGAGCAGCGAGAGGCTAAATGACTCTATGGTTCACTGAGCCAAGATACAGATGGAAACAGACCAAGGGCGGGATTCTCTGCGAACCGGTGGGGCGGGCCACTCTGGCGCCGTGGAGTGGCGTGAACCACTCCGGCGTCGGGCCACCCCAATGGTGCGGAATCCTCCGTACCTTCAGGGGCTAGGTTGGTGCCAGAGTGTTTGCCGCTATGCCAGCCGGCGGGGAAGGGCTTGGCACCACGCCAACCGGCGCCGAAGGGCCTCTGCCAGCCAGCACGACTTGGCGCATGCACGAGAGCGCCAGCGTGTGCTGGCTTCATCCCAGCGCATGCGCAGGGGGGTTCTTCTCTGCACCGGCCAAGCCGGAGGTTGACAGCGGGCGGTGCGGAGGGAAAGAGTGCCCCCACGGCACAGGCCCGCCCATGGATCGGTGGGCCCCGATCGCGGGCCAGGCCACCGTGGGGGCACCCCCTGAGGCCGGATCCCCCCGCGCCCCCCGAGGTCTCTGCAGGCCGCCCGTGGAGCCAGATCCCGCTGGTAAGGACCTGTTGTGATTTACGCCGGCCGGACCGGCTGAAAACAGGTGGCCACTTGCCCATCGCAGGCCGGAGAATCACCGGGCTGGCTGCTGCCAACAGCCGCCGACCGGCGCGCTGCGATTCCCGCCCCCGCCAAAACCCTGGCGCCGGAGAATTCGGCAGCCGGCGGGGGCGGGATTCACGGCCGAAATTCTCCCCCAATGGCGCGATATCCGCTGACTGGCGCCAAACACGGCGCCAATCAGACGGGCATCGCGCCGGCCCAAAGGTGCCGAATGCTCCGCATCTTTGGCGGCCTAGCCCCAACATTGAGGGGCTAGGCCGACGCCGGAGGGATTTCCGCCCCTCCAGCTGGCGGAAATGGCGTTTGTTGCCCCGCCAGCTGGCGCGGAAATGCGGCACATGCGCGGGAGCGTCAGCGGCCGCTGTCAGTTTCCCGCGCATGCGCAGTGGGGAGAGTCTCTTCCGCCTCCGCCATGGTGGAGGCCGTAGCGGAGGCGGAAGGGAAAGAGTGCCCCCACGGCACAGGCCCGCCCGCGGATCGGTGGGCCCCCCCTAGGACCCCAGAGCCCGCCCACGCCGCCTGGTCCCGCCGGTAAATACCAGGTTTGATTTACGCCGGCGGGACAGGCAATTTCTGGGCGGGACTTCGGCCCATCTGGGCCGGAGAATCCAGCGGGGGGTCCTGCCAACCGGCGCGGCCCGATTCCCGCCCCCGCCCAATCTCCGGTACCAGAGACTTCGGCGGGGGCGGGATTCACGGCGGCCTACGGCCATTCTCCGACCCGGCGGGGAGTCGGAGAATGACGCCCCATGTCACCCCACGGCGATTCTCCAACCCGGTGGGGGGTCGGAGAATCCTGCCCCAAATTTGTGATGACTTAAAATGAGGCTGGATGGTTCTCCTACCTTGCACTAGTGGGAGGATATGTCACCTTGAAGGATAGCTTGGGGATTAGAAGCCATCAGGCTGAGAAAGGAAAAACATTAAAGTAAACCCATGAGAACTAATCAATTTGGACTGATTTGTGAAGAATTGAATGTCTTCTTAAAGGCCAGTAAATAAGGATGAGAATTTTAAAATCCAGCTCTGTTGAACCGTGAGCCTATACAAGTCTGTGGAGCAGAAAGATGAATAGCACTTGTATGAAATAAGATACGGGCAGCAAAGTTTTACAAAAGCTCAAGTTTACAGAGGGTACAAGGTGGGAGGATGGCCAGGAATAGTCAAGTGTTATGTAACAAAGGCATGAATGAGGATTGAAGGAGCAGAACAGCTGAGGCAGGGATGGCCAGGCTATATTACACGTCATCTAGAATGTCATTTATGACTTTGATCAGGGCTGTGTATTTTCACAAAAACCTTCAATCTGTGTCCCCTCATCCTTGTACCATCAACTAACAGGAGCAACGTTTCTTTGTCTACTCTGCATAAACCCTACCATTATTTTGGGCATTTCTACCAACCTTCTTTGTTCAGGGGAAAACAAATCCAGCTTCTCTAACCTATCTTGTGGCTAAATTGCCTCATCCCTGGAAACATTCTGGTAAATGTCACTTACAAGGACCCCCACATGCTTTCTAAATTGCAGTGATCAAAATTGTACAGAACACTTTAGTTGTGGCTAGCCTTAACCAGGGGTCAGCATTATTTCCCTACTTTTGCACCCAATACCCATATTTATGAAGTCCATGATCCCATATTTTTGCTCGTCAGTGTCTCAATATGTCCTGCCACTTTTGAAGATCTGTTCACATGTACCCTCAAGTCTCTCGAACCCTCTTTAAAACTAACCTATTCAGTATGTATTGCCTCTTCCTATCCCTTCTGCCAAAATCCGTCACCTCACTTTTCTCTGTATTAAAGTCCATCTGCCACTTGTCTGTCCATTCTGAATGCTTTGTATAGATTTGTACTATCCTCAGTTGTCACATCTCCAAGTTTGGCAAATTCTGAAAACTTACTCTGTATTCTAATATTTCTGAAAAAAGAGTATGTTTGATTTGTCGGGTGAGGGGAGGTGGGAAGTGGCAGAAGCTGCTGAAAGGATGGTCTCAATCTGAGTGACAAAGATGTCCGTCCGCGAACTCCTTGCATATGTTGTTGGAGGGGGCAGGAAAAGGAGTTTAAAATGATTGGGGATAAGAAAACAGGGGTCAGAATTTTACATTGGTCGGGCGAGAGCCCAACCCAGAAGCACATTGGGCATGTGTCCTGATGTCATCGCGCACTCGTGCAATATTTTGTTTGACAGACAGGGCTGCGAGTTGGAAACCCGCCCGCTGCCAATCAAGAAGCCAATATGAATTAATTAAACAGCAAATGACTGGGATTTTAGGTTGCCCGTCTGCCTTCACGGTTGGCGGGCGGACCGATTGGCCAGGCGGCCTTTACGTTTTAACTGCAACCTCGATCCAGGGCAGCATGAAAGTTAAAATTACAAATGTGTCTGAGGAATGAGGCCTGTATCTGATTGCGCTGCCTAGGCACTCTGCATAGTTTCTCCACAGATATTTATTTTTTAAGGTTCAGCAGCTCCCTCAGACTGCTCCACAATGGCTGTTCCCATTGGAAGCGCTAGCCCGCATGCTCCCTTTTCTTACCGCCACTCTTCCCTCCCCCACCCGGCAGCTCTCAGCCTTTTACAAAGCACATTTCATGCTCGATAGCCGTTAATTGGTCAGCCACAAACACAATCTCAGGCGAGAGCAGGTTTCACATCCACTCCTGCCCTCCCCTACTTTGGGCATGCCCCATTTACATTTCAGGGTGATCCTGGAATAGTTAACAACCTTGGTAGAGGAGGGCAGGATTCAATAGGGATTTACTTGATGCTGGCAATGAATGACAAAACCAATTGTCTGCCTGTAATATCCTGACAGAAGGGCAACCACCAATTTGATTAATGGATAATGGTTATTAAAGCAATAACCACATACAGAGAGTAAGGTAAAAGACCACCATGTGCCAAGACTCCAACCTTCTAACTAACTGGGAAAATTGCGCTCCGCCCCCAGGGTTCACAAACTCCGGCCCCTGTGGCAGATCAGGTCACATGACACTTCAGGGAACTCACCCCCCCCCCCCCCCCTTAAAGGAGCATGCTACCTCACTGCTATAAATGTTCAAGTCTACATCCCTTGGACTTAATGGAGTGGAAATATGGGCTGTATGGGGGAGTGGCAGGTGTGAGTCAGAAGAATTGTTTTAATTTGGACAAGGGCATTGAAGGTGGATGTCAGGGTGTGACTATGCAGATGGGTAACTGCAGAAATATTGTGGATAGAGGACCAATGGCTAGACAGTTTGGAATTTTAAAGTACCGATGAAAATTAATTCTGTGCAAATTTTTCTTTCCAGGGCAGACATAAAACAATGTAGGTTTGGGCAGGGAAATGGGGATGTGGGTGCCGAGTGATACAAGCAATTGAGCAGAGATGGGTTTATCTGTGGCTGGCACAATGAGAGGACAAAGTTGATGGGATAGTTGTGAATAGGGGCTGTTGAGTTTTATGGGGGGTGAGATTAAGGGAGAATAGGAGGGCAATGCACTCAGAGGAGAGGAAACCTGGTGAGTTAATGATATAGATTGAATTGGACGAGAGGTCGTCCTAAACAAGAAAGCAGTAAAGTAAACTCAATGAGAAACTTGGTGTGGTCACTGAGTAGGCTGTAGAGAATGAGTACGTTAAAGAAAGGGGTAGAACAAGGTCAGATGCTTAAAGGAGGAATAGGTGCCAGGGAAATAGGGGACAGAACGAGGTGGGATTTGGCGATAAGAGCTATACCACAACCACAACTACTTACGGAATGTACTGTCATAGTTTCTTTTGAGGCCAAATCCATAAATTATGTTAAAAGGGAATTAGGAGAGGGAGCTTAAAGAGGAGGAGGAATGAAGAGGAGATTGGGATTAAGCTGTGGTTCATAGTGTCCTCATAGAATTCACAGTGCAGAAGGAGGCCTTCAGCCCATCGGGTCTGCACCGGCCCTTGGAAAGAGCAACCTACTTAAGCCCACGCCTCCACCACCCTATCCCTGTAACCCAGTAACCCCACCTAACCTTTTTTTTGGACACTAAGGGCAATTTATCATGGGCAGTCCACCTAACCTGCACGTCTTTGGGAGGAAACGGAGCACCCGGAGGAAACCCACGCAGATACGGGAGAACGTGCAGACTCCACAAAGACAGTGGCCCAAGTCAGGAATAGAACCTGGGACCCTGGAGCTGTGAAGTAACTGTGCTAACCACCATGCTACCGTGCTGCCCATCTCATGCAACAAAAGATGCTCGCACCAGTTTGATGAGCCAAATGTCTGGTTTCCGTGCTAATATTCTATGATTCTATTTTTCTTAGTTCACTCTGATGTTGGGGTGGGATGGTCGGAAAACTGGAGGGTGTTTCAGATGGAAGAGCTGTGATGGGCCATGCCTTTTGTCATTTGCATATATCTTGTGACCCTGTGACTTTATTTAATGATATCCCTTCTGCGCTCCCTTTTAACATTTTGAACAACCATGTACTTTGCTATCATTTATATTCGTTATTGAGCTGAATTTCTAGATTTTTCTATTTTTAATCTCTTCTGAAAAACCTACTTCCCCAAAGATCTTGTTATTATTGCCAAATTTCAGTGCTCTACTTTGGACACCTTCATTGTGGATTAATTATAATTACTGCAAAAGGCAGGGTCCCAGGAGTGATCCATGGGGCCCTACTGTTCAATTAGATCTCTCACCATTGATTGCTAGCCTTTGTTTGCTGCTAATTAGGCAACTTGTTTTCTCGCTCTTCACTTCCTCCTTTGTCTCCAGAGTTTTCTCATAAGGTACTTGCAAAATGCCCTTTCAATGGAAGTGAAGTGAAAGGGTTATTGTTCAGGAATTTGTGCTTTCACTGGAGAACTTTACCCACCTGAATGTCAAGATTCAGGTCATAGAGATCAGTAGCACCACAGCATTTTCTGAGCATTCATTCTTAAAATCTAACCCTTATAATCACTACCACAGACTCTCCCAATTCTATTAAAATCTCACAATAAAAGTTTTTTTTAGTATGACCTATTTTAATTAACCTATATTACCACATTGTCTTGCTCAATGTTGCTCATGACATGACACAGGCAAACAAAAACAAAACGTACCAGTTAGTTAAAATACATTTGGGACGGCACGGTTGCTCAGTTGGGGGGTGGGGGTGCCACCTGCTAGCACAATGGTTAGCACTGTTGCTTCACAGCACCAGGGTGTCAGGTTTGATTCCCGCTTGGGTCACTGTCTGTGCGGAGTCGGCACGTTCTCCCTGTGTCTGCGTGGGTTTCTTCCGGGTGCTTCGGTTTCCTCCCGCAAGTCCCAAAAGACGTGCTTGTTAGGTGAATTGGACATTCCAAATTTTCCCTCTGTGCTTCTGAACAGGGGCCGGAGTGTGGCAACTAGGGGATTTTCACAGTCACTTCATTTCAGTGTTAATGTAAGCCTATTTGTGACAATAAAGATTATTATTATTATACACCTGGCAAATAATTCTAAATACAGCACACAAATCATGATGGCATGGGACACTAGTGAGAAAAGCATTTGTCTGAAATGCCTTTCTCACATTATTGTGGTGATGTCAATATATTTAAAATAAAACAACTAATACTTTATTAAAATCAAAAGGGAAACTGTCCATATGCTGTTATCCAATGGTATAACATCAGGGTCATCGAGAGGTACAAACAAATGGTACGATTTTCAAAGCAAAAGTTTGATTTTGATTGGAAAAGTGCATTCGGTACTCCAACCACTAAAAACGTTTTTGCATGCAGTGACCATAAGCATTCTCTTAGTAAGTCTCTCTTGTATGTCGGACCATGACCATGACATATTGAAGTGTTTCAGTATGTTTTGATACATTACTACACATGACAGGAAATTTCTAAACTGATTTGTTTTTCAGTTGCAATAATAGATGGTAGGAAAATTCTGATAGCTCAGTGAAAAATATAAAACTATGATCCAAGAATCAATTTTTACCAGTGAATCCACACTCCAGCTCTATAGATTGAAATATTGTAAACTTCCATGAAAGTACTGACAAATATTCATAAATAGAATACAGAAAATCATAATCTATTTTTGTCTCAGAAGCTCATAAGTATTTGTGACTCTGGGTTATTCATTAAAGTAACTGGAGTCTATCTTGACTGTGGAATGGTACTTAGCCACTTGCCGTATCCCAGTTTTAGCTTTAAGGATGATATTTGAACATCTGTAGTTTCAAGAAAATAATACACTCTTAAGTTTCTGAGAATTTTTAAAATCCATTTATTGGATGTGGGCGTCGCTGTCTAGGCCAGCATTTATTGCCCATCCCTGGTTGCACGTGAGTAGGTGATGGTGAGCTGTCTTCTCGAACCGCTGCAGTCCCTGAGGTGTAGGAACACCCATAGTGCTGTTCAGGAGCGAATTCCAGGATTTTGACCCAGTGACAGTGAAGCAACAGCAATATATATTTCCATGTCAGGATGGTGAGTGACCTGGAGGGGAACCTCCAGGTTGTGTTGTTCGGAGTGTTGTGTTGTATCTGCTGCTCTTGTCCTTCTAGATGGTAGTAGTTGTGGGTTTAGAAGGTGCTGCCTAACCTGGTGAATTCCTTCTTGTACCTGCCACTGTTCATCAGTGCTGGATGGATTGAATGTTTGTGGAAGGGGGAGCATTCAAGTCGGCTGCTTCGGCTTGGATGGTGTTGACCATTTTTGAGTGTTGCTGGAGCTGCACTCATCGAGACAAGTGGAGAGTATTCCATCATACTCCTAACTTGTGCCTTGTAGATGGTCGACTGGCTTTGGAGAGTCAGGATGTGAATTACTCCCTGCAGGATTCCAAGGCTTGAATAGCCTTGCCATGCCGAACTCGGTGAAGCGACGAGGCCAGTTAATCTCGTGAGAGGCCTCTTACGAGATTTATGATGCATGGAAGATCTAACAAGATCTCATGAGTTGTCATGATCTGGATCTCGCTGTCAATAGGCGGAACCCAGATTTGCATATTTAAGTGTGTAGTTAAGCTCACTTAAATATGTTAGTGCGGAGTCTCCCAAGGCTCAGGGTCGAACGTCCGCGCTGTGGCGCCATTTAGCACTGGTTCACACAGATGTGGACCGGACGTGATGGCACCTAGGGGACTCTCCCAGGAAATCAGAGGCCCCCGGGTAGTTAAGCTCTGGTCAGAGAGGTACCCTGGCACCCCTGATGCCACCCGGACATCTTGCCACTGCCTATCTGGTACCCTGGCAGTGCCACCCATGCATCCTGGCAGTGCCAAGGTGCTGGGTGCCAGCTTACTCATGCCAGGGATCAGGCCCTGAGGTGCCCTACTCATATGAGGTGGAATGAGGGGGGCCTGGTGACCTAATTGGTAAATTGGGGCATTGGGGTCGTGATAGGTTGCAGAGGGGGAGTCGAGAGATCAGGGTAGCATTTCAAAATTGTGACCTGGGGTGAAATTCTCTGGTATCGGTGCGATGTCCGCCGACCGGCGCCCAAAACGGCGCAAATCAGTCGGGCATCGCGCCGCCCCAAAGGTGCGGAATCCTCCGCATCTTGGGGGGCCGAGCCCCAACCGTAAGGGGCTAGGCCTGTGCCGGACTAATTTCCGCCCCGCCAGCTGGTGGAAAAGGCCTTTGGTGCCCCGCCAGCTGGCGCGAAAATGACATCTCTGGGCGGCGCATGCACGGGAGCGTTAGCAGCTGCTCACAGCATTCCCGCGCATGCGCTGTGGAGGGAGTCTCTTCCGCCTCCGCCATGGTGGAGACCTTGGCGAAAGCGGAAGGAAAAGAGTGCCCCCATGGCAGAGGCCCGCCCGCGGATCGGTGGGCCCCGATCGCGGGCCAAGCCACCGTGGGGGCACCCCCCGGGGCCAGATCCCCCCCCCCCCAGGACCCTGGAGCCCGCCCGCGCCGCCTTGGCCCGCCGGTAAGGTATGTGGTTTAATCTACCCCGACGGGACAGGCATTCTAGCAGCATGACTTCAGCCCATGCGGGCCGGAGAATCGCGGGGGGGGGGGGGGGGGGGGGGGGGGCGCCAACCGCCGCGGGCGCCCCCGCCGAATATCCGGTGCCGGAGAATTCGGCAACTGGCGGGGGCGGGATTCACGCCAGCCCCCGCCGATTCTCTGACCCGGCGGGGGGTCGGAGAATCTCGCCCCTGATCTCTTCCTGTACTGCCAAGCTGAACTAGTTAGCGCAAGAAATGAAGGTAAGTGTGGCCTGGGCGGGGCTTTCCTTGCCAAGGTCCCCAAAAAATAGGGTTCCGTTAATACTGGCGTCATTGCAGCGCCAAGAAACACCCTGCCAAACACTCCAAAAACGGTACTCTGTTTCTTTCCCATTAAATCGTGCCCCTAGCCTTTGACCTGCTTTGGTAGCCACAGTATTTATATGGCTAGTCCAGTTCAAATTCCGGTCAATGGTAACTCCCAGCATGTTAATAGAATGAAGTTTAGTCTCCTGTATGTATTCCTTGGCTGACAATACCACGTGTGATTATCTGATCATTCTTTTGCTTGTGTGTTTCTTGTGAGAGAGTTGGCTGCTGTGTTTCCTTTATTACAACAAGGACCAGTACTTAACTGGCTGTTAACTACAGTTCTAAGGTTATGAAAGGCGTTATTTAAATGCAAGTCTGTCTTTCTGTCTTGGTTCTTCAATCCTGTGTCATATCTGTTGCTTTCTTGCATATGCCTACTCAATGCCTTGGCATAACAAAATTGAATGGTTAGAATGATTGCAGATGAA
This sequence comes from Scyliorhinus torazame, assembly GCF_047496885.1. Taxonomy (NCBI): domain Eukaryota; kingdom Metazoa; phylum Chordata; class Chondrichthyes; order Carcharhiniformes; family Scyliorhinidae; genus Scyliorhinus; species Scyliorhinus torazame. The sequence continues at coordinate 113,759,042 of NC_092712.1, read as the reverse complement.
ATTTAATGCAAACAAATGTAAAATTGAGAGGACAATTGCTGGCATATACTCTGCAAATGGTGTTGAAATAAGCAAAGTTGAATGTGACCTGGAGTCTTCATACACATGACAGCACAGTTATCTAGCCAATGTAGATTAGTAATTAATAATGTAAATAACGTGTTGAACTCTGCAATCAGAAAAGTAGTATAGATGTCAGAAGATGTCATGATGAAATTGTATTTGCGACATTAATGAAGATTATTATTATTATTAGTAATAAAGTGTTGTGGTGAATCCGCATCCTGAGTTCTGTTTCTGTTTTGTCAATGTGAGAGAAAGTAGACAACTAGTGCCTGAGGCAGTGCAAAGAAGAACCCTGAACCTTATTATCAACAATCTAAGTTATGAGAAAAGATTAGTGAAATGTGAGCTTTTCAATCGAGAAATGTGGGGCGAAATTCTCCCCCAACAGCGGGATGTCCGCCGACTGGCGCCAAAGACGGCGCCAATCAGACGGGCATCGCGCCGGCCCAAAGGTGCGGAATGCTCCGCATCTTTGGCGGCCTAGCCCCAACATTGAGGGGCTAGGCCGACGCCGGAGGGATTTCCGCCCCGCCAGTTGGCGGAAATGGCGTTTGTTTCCCCGCCAGCTGGCGCGGAAATGCGGCGCATGCGCGGGAGCGTCAGCGGCCGCTGTCAATTTCCCGGTGCATGCGCGGGAGCGTCAGCGGCCGCTGTCAGTTTCCCGCGCATGCGCAGTGGGGAGAGTCTCTTCCGCCTCCGCCATGGTGGAGGCCGTAGCGGAGGCGGAAGGGAAAGAGTGCCCCCACGGCACAGGCCCGTCCGCGGATCGGTGGGCCACGATCGCGGGCCAGGCCACCATGGGGGCACCCCCCGGGGTCAGATCGCCCCGTGCCCCCCCCCAGGACCCCGGAGCCCGCCCACGCCGCCTGGTCCCGCCGGTAAATACCAGGTTTGATTTACGCCGGCGGGACAGGCAATTTCTGGGCGGGACCAGCGGGGGGTCCCGCCAACCGGCGCGGCCGGATTCCCGCCCCCGCCCAATCTCCGGGAGCGGAGACTTCGGCGGGGGCGGGATTCACGGCGGCCAACGGCCATTCTCCGACCCGGCGGGGGGTCGGAGAATGACGCCCGTGGTGTTCAAGGGCTGAACTTATCAGGGCATATAAGTTAAATCAAGTTTATTTCCATAGCACCTCTCATTCCTCCCCCCCCCCCCCCCCCCCCCCCCCCCCCCCAGGAAAAAACAATTGTAACCGGGTCAGATCCTAACTGGAATAACCAGCATGTACCTGGGTTCAACTGGAACATTCGGGAACCAGCAAGAAACCAACCTGAGACCAAGCAGAACACAGCACACCGATTTTCCAGCTGCTTTAACTAGTTATAGCAAGAAGTCTTACAACACCAGGTTAAAGTCCAACAGGTTTGTTTCGATGTCACTAGCTTTCGGAGCGCTGCTCCTTCCTCAGGTGAATGAAGAGGTATGTTCCAGAAACATATATAGACAGATTCAAAGATGCCAGACAATGCTTGGAATGCGAGCATTGGCAGGTGATTAAATCTTTACAGATCCAGAGGTGGAGTAACCCCAGGTTAAAGAGGTGTGAATTGTGTCAAGCCAGGACAGTTGGTAATATTTTTAAGGCAGAGGTAGGTAGATTCCTGCTGAGCATTCCCAGCAGTTTCTGTTTCCATTTTAAATCTCCAGCATCTTCAGCGGTTATTGTTTACTTCAACCGGGTGGAGAGGGGGGAGTCGGGCGGGTCAGGGATAGGCACTTTTGGAAGAGGTGGGGAGGTTGGGACGAACTTGACCAGGACGGGGAGGGCGGTAGTTTGGAGGAGGTGGGGGGGGGTCGGGTCGGACTGGACCTGGCCGGGGAGGGCGGTAGTTCGGAGGAGATGGGGGGGGGTTGGGTCGGGTCTGACTGGGTTGGGGTCGGGGGGAGGGGCTGTGGAGTGTGCCTGTTTCTAAATCGAGGTCAGATATGACACAGTGAGAAGCCTTGGCCCACAACATTCACTGTTTATTTGATTCATTTTTGAAAACAGCATTGGGGGGGGAGAATGGTGTTAACGATTTTCCAGTATTACAGTTCGAAATGCAGCACCCAAAGGAGCAGCAAGAGCAAGGCCAAGCCACCCTTGAAATGTTTCTGTAATCTCGAGACACAGCCACACACCTCTATAACCCAAGTTATGACAAGGTAATTAATATGAAACGATTCTCAACATCTGGGACTTAACTTTGTGCATAATATGACAGCGCTGACTGCAATGTGAACCTTAAAGGGATATGTGACTTTTACCATTTTTAGGTGTGGAAGACCTCTCTTATTTCACTTACAGGGTTAATTGTGGCGTGGGGTCGAGATCCTGGAGCAGCTGTCTGAGTCAGTCCACGGCTAGAGGACAAAATTGCAACCAGCCTGGCCGATGGCACCTGGGCCACTGAGACGCTCTGGGGGAGAGTGGTCTACAGCAAAGTATTCCTGACACATATTACAAAGCACAGATTCTCATGCTGGCAGGTAAATCTCAAAGATGAGGGGGCTGGACAGAACTTTAAATTATTTGCTCTGATTTGATGTTTCCTTTGCCTGGCCATCTGAGCAGTATTTGGGTGCACTGTAAATATTGTTTCAGAGTGTACCTTAAGTGATTTATGTTGCTGTCCTATTTGTGAGGGGCTGCGCATATATGAACCATAATGGAATGTGTGATTTTTCTCTTTTGAACTGTCTTTCCTATCACCCACTGGTCCAATTGTTTGGTGGGGTCCTTTTTTTTTTGCCCACCAGCATGCTTTACGCGCCACCTCCATACCCAGGGTCTCAGTGCAGAGGAAGTGTCAATCAAAGGAAATGCAGAAAATTAACAATTACATTCTGAAAAGATCCAGGATCTAAGTAAGAAGCTACATTTAGCAGACACTCAGTTGTACCTGAGCTTTTGGAATGTGTGGTTGTATTATATTAAATGGTTCATTCACCTGAGGAAGGAGCAGTGCTCCGAAAGCTAGTGATTTGAAATAAACCTGTTGGACTTTAACCTGGTGTTGTAAGCCTTCTTACTGTGCTCATCCCAGTCCAACGCCGGCATCTCCACATCATGGCTACCATCGACACCGCAATCTGCCGGCTGAAAGTGGAGAGGATCTCCAAGAAGATCGCGCATATAGACACTTCATTCACCTGAGGAAGGAGCTACGCTCCGAAAGCTAGTGATTCAAAATAAACCTGTTGGACTTTAACCTGGTGTTGTAAGACTTCTTACTGTGCCCACCCCAGTCCAACGCCGGCATCTCCACATCATTAAATGGTTCAGTTGAGCTTTGCATTGTTTAATTAATATTTTTGCCATTAAAGTTTATAATCGGGCAGCACGGTGGCACTGTGGGTTAGCCCTGCTGCCTCACGGCGCCGAGTTCCCAGGTTCGATCCCGGCTCTGGGTCACTGTCCGTGTGGAGTTTGCACATTCTCCCCGTGTTTTCGTGGGTTTCACCCTCACAACCCAGAGATGTGCAGACTAGGTGGATTGGCCACGCTAAATTGCCCCTTAATTGGATAAAATTAATTGGGTACTCTAAATTTATATTAAAAAAAATAAAAATAAAAGTTTATAATCTACTACTATATCCTTGACATTCTTGATCAACAGTTAAGTCACAATTCCACACATCTACACACTTATGAGACTTGCTTCATGCGGGGTGGGCCTTCTGGAAGAATAGGAATCCTTGTCTTATTTTTCCGATGTGAAAGCAAGCGCAGCCAAACTGAATTTTCATAATAACACACATCACTGTCATGGTGAAGCACAAAATGTCATCATGGGTCGAGTAATGGTGCCATCATTAATATCGAGGGAACTGTCCTGTAAGTGGGATCAACCAGATTCTAACCAGCTGAGATCAACTCCCCATTGATTGGAACAATCGATTTCCAACCACAGTTGGCTACCGGTCTGGAATTGTTGTTTCCTTCTGGGTTGCAAGCTCTGCCACTGAGACGGAGCCGAGCAGCCGATGACATGGAAAAACTATCACCTCCAAGTTTCCTTCTAAATTACGCACTATTCTGAATTGGATATTTACCATTATTATTATTTTTTGTAACTGTGTCATAATCTGGGAGATCCTGAATAAACACCATCATAGGAGTACCATTCTTATATTGTCTTCTGTGGTTTTGAAGAAGAGCCATCAACCACATTTTGGGGCAACTGAAGATGAATAATAAATATGGTCTTAAAAACATTACCAATTTTGTTAAAAATCAATTAAAAAGATAAAGAAGCAAATCTACAATACAAGTGTAGAGGAGAGGAACACAGATTCAAATTAAAAGAAAGACTTTCATTTATAGTGCTTTTCATGACTTCAGGATATCCCAAAGTGCTTAACAGACTTTTAAGTCATTTTGAATGTAGCCAGGTAGTCTTGTGGTACAGAGGGCTGCACCCTGCTTCTGAGCCAGAAGCTCTGGGTTTAAGTCCACCCAAGGAAGGTGTTTTCGTAATGTAGCCAAACAGCTTTACTGTCAACTTGTAAATCTTTCCACAATATGTCAATTGCAGGTGGTAGGAGTGGAAGAAATTCTTGATCTGCCCTGCAGTACCTTGCCGATGTGGATCAACACAGAATTCCATGCTCATCCTTCCAGGTCAGGGTATAGAGAGAGAAGTGTAATCACTGCTGTAGTGTGGCAAAATGGAGTAGCCTATTTGCGCACTGCAAGTTCCCACTTCCTCCTGCAGATACAAGGGCAGATCATTTCCCTTCCCTTCACCACCAAGACACCAAATCAGTCTCCAAAAACCTTGACATCCGTGCTCCCCCAGTTGTTCCATTCCTCCCTCACTCTTTCCCAGGTCGTCTTTAACCACAACGCCTAACACCTTCTCCAGGTGCAATGTACCTCCCTTATAAGAGGTGCAGGTTAAGTACAACAGTACAGGCTGGCTTTAAGTGCTGTTAATCACTCATGATGTAGGGCCCCCCTTGATGTGCCCACCCAATGAACAGTGAATTAGCACTGGCTGGGCTCAGTGATCATTCTAATGTGCAGGCAACATGGAATTGACATGTTGTCAGCATTATGATTAATAGGTGCGAGCCATGATTCTCACAACTGGGGATAAAGGGTTTAGTCCTTTTACTATTTCAAAATGCACTATTTTGTTTTACTAAAACTAAATTGAAGCTTATGACATTCTTGTAAGCAATCATAGAATCCCTGCAGTGCAGTAGGAGACCATTCAGCCCATCCAACCTGCAGCGGTCATCCGAAAGAGCACCCGACCTCAGTCTATTCCTCTCCCCGCCCCGCCTTATCTCAATAACCTAACCTGCACATGCCTGGACACAAAGGAGCAATTTAGCATGGCCAATTCACCTAACCGGCATATCTTTGGACTGTGGGAGGAAATCGGAGCACTCAGAGGAAACCCACGCAGGCGCAGGGAGAATGTGCAATATCCACACAGACAATCATCCAAGGCCAGAATTGAACCCAAGTCCTGGTGCCGTGAGGTAGCAGTGCTACCCACTCTGGGTGGATTGGCCATGCTAAATTGCCCCTTAGTGTCCAAAATGTTAGGTAGGGTTACTGGGTTACAGGGATAGGGTGGAGGCGTGGGCTCAAGTAGGGTACACTTTCCAAGAGCTGGTGCAGACCCGATGGCTGAATAGCCTCCTTCTGCACTGTAAATTCTATGATTGTGCATTAGGCCTCTCCCCTGACTGAGATGTTGCGAGACTGATTGGTGTGCGGAATAAACAATGTGACAACTAAATGTTATTGGCAGAACCCAATCTGGATTTTAACAAAGCCATTGAAATAACTCTATCACTGGAAAATGCAGAAAAAGAGGCTGAGGAACTGCAAGGGGCATCAGATAGCAATGTCCTCCGGTTAGGGGGAGGACCTCGTGTAAAAGTGACCATTCCTCAACTGACTGCTCCTGTGTAAATAGTCCATCATCAAATCGGAGCTCAGCTCGCGTCCCCTAGCAGTCAACAAAATATTGTGACAGTCCTAAGGATGCTAGAAAGCCTGCTCTGGAAGGTTGCAGATGTCAGATGATGGACTATTGTAAGCACTGCTACAAGGCACAGCCAAGGCAAAGTTGTAGGAATAGGCAATATACATACTACTCAAGGAAGAAGCCAAGGCCAGTACTGACCCGCACCATGCAGGTGTACCCATTTCCAGAAACAGAGACAATGCAACTAAACCGTATCGTCACGACCCCAATAATGATAGAACTGCTGATAAATGGTCATCCATTGGAAATGATGGTGGACAAGGGGCCTGCCATCTCTGTCTTTGGAGAGCTGACATTCATCACTTCCAAACTGATATCCAACCCTTGGGTTCAAAAGATACTAGGGCCAGACTAGCCAACTACATGGGGAACCTTTGCGTATGAAGGGCACCACAATTACCCAGCTGATCTACAGACAGAAACCAGCCCACCTTCCACTCATCATTGTGTGAGGACAGCGACCAAGTCGTATGGGGAGAGTTTGGCTCCAGTGGATCAGGCTGAATTGTCTAGAGATTTTCAGGCTGGGCATGGGAGGACTGCATTAGGTCATCAGCTAATACCCTGAAGACATCCAGGAGGCCCTTGGAAAAATAAAAGGAGCCAGAGTCAAAATTCAGGTCAATCCCGATGCTACATCTAAATGTTTTAGAGCAAGATCGGTTCCATATTCCCCATTGGAGAAGGTAAAGTCCGAGCTTGTACGCCTGGAAAAGCTTTCTTTTAAAAAAAATTTAGAGTACCCAATTCATTTTTTAAAAAATTAAATGGCAATTTAGTGTGGCCAATCCACCTACTTTGCACATCTTTGGGTTGTGGGGCGAAACCCACGCAAACACGGGGAAAATGTGCAAACTCCACACGGACAGTGACCCCGTGCCAGGATCGAACCTGGAACCTCGGCGCCATGAGGGAGCAGTGCTAACTACTGCGCTACTATGCTGCCTGTGGACGCCTGGAAAATCTAGGTATAATAAGACCGGTGCAATTCGCAGAGTGGGCAGCTCCTGTCATCCCCATCCTTAAGCTGGACAAATTGGTCCACATCTGCGGGGATTATAAGCTTATGGTCAATCGTGTTTCCAAACTGGATAGGTACCCCATGATGTGAATAGAAGGCCTATATGCCAAGCTAGCAGATGGCCAGACATTCACTAAGTTAGAAATGAGCCATGCCTATCTTTAAATCGAATTAAACAAGCCTTCCTGCTGATCAACACCTACAAGGGCTATACGAGTACACTCGCTTTCCCCTCGGGATCTTGTCATCGTGCACCATATTCCAACGGATCATGGAGAATATACTCCAAGGCTTCTTTAAAGTGGCAGCGTACTTGGATGACGTTCTGGTCCCTGGGACTTCAGAGCCAGAACACCTGGCAAACCTAGAAGAGGCCTTGCAGTGATTTTCAAAAGCTACGGAACATCTAAAGAGAGAAGAATGCATTTTGCATGTGAGCAAAGTGACCTCTTTGGGCTATCGGGTGGATAAAAATTGGCTACATCCAATAGAGGACAAGGTGAGGGCCGTCATGGAAGCACCAACTCCAAGAAACACCATGGAGCTGAAAACCTTCCTGGGATTAGTCAATGATTATGGGAAGTTTACCCGGAATTTGGCCTCCTTGCTGTCTCCACCACACATACTATTGCAAAAGCACCAAAAATGTTCTTGGGGGGGCACCACAGATGGAGGCCTTCGAGAGAGTAAAGCAACAACTGCTGTCATCTGATTTATTGACCCTTTTAGCCCCCAAAAAGGAACTCATCCTGTCATGTGATGCCTCCACTTACGGGGTTGGAGTGGTACTTTCACACTGCTGGAAAGACGGAACAGAAAGTTCCATCGTTTCGGATGCCGAGCAGAGGTATTCTCAAATTGAGAAGGGCTTGGCGGACGTGTTTGATGTAAAAATGTTTCACCAGTATGCCTATGGCAGGCGGTTTATAATAGTGACTGACCACAAGTCCTTATTGAGACTTTTTAAGGAGGATACAACGTTAGTTCCTGCTACCTGTAGCTTATAAATATCTCTGAGAGCACTGCTCTGAAATGCGAATAGCTAACGTTGATTCCTTTAGCCACCTCCCACTGTCCACAAGCCCTTGCCAGGGTTGGAAGAAGTCACGATGACCCTAAATTGTTTAGAGGCATATCCAGTGCCTGAAAAGCAAACCTGGGCGCAAAAGGAAGCAACACTGTCAAAATTGAAGCATATGATCCTGCCCGGCGGAGTCCGAGGACAACCCTCAGAGGACATGAAACCTTATCTGACCAAAAAAGATGAATTCAGTGTGGAGGACAGCATCATTCTTTGGGGGTCCCAGGTAGTTGTCCCGCCCAAGGCAGCACCCAATTTTACTGGAGCCATGTAATGGCCACCCTGAGGTCTCTAAAATAAAAATGCTCGCCAGCTATGTCTGGTAGCCCGGTCTTGACTCAGATATCACAGGCGTGCTGAAGCAATGCGATTCATGCCAGGAGAATCAGAAGCTCCCTCCTTCAGCCTCCCTACACACATGGGAGTGGCCAGGCAGGCCATGGGTGCGAGTGCACATGGACATTGCCGGGTCTTTTATGGGTTCCATGTTTTTGATCCTGGAAGGTGCCATTCCAAATTGTTGGAGATACTCCACATGGTCTCCACAGCCTCCCACACTACAGTCAAGAAACAACGACAGAGTTTTTGCACATATGGCATTCCCAGAAGTCCTGCTTTCTGACAATGGTACTGCCTTCACCAGTGGTGAGGTTCAAAGCTTCATGCACTGCAATAGCATCAGACACATTAGAACAGCATCATATCACCCGTTGTCAAATGAGCTGGCAGAATGGGCATTGCAGACCGTTAAAATTGGTATGAAAAAAGAACCGGCACCATCCCCTGACACCAAATCTTTTATAGGTCACACCTCATGCTACAACAGGAATCAACCCAGCGGAACTGTTAAAGGGTCAGCAGCTTTGTACAAGACTAGCCTACTATTCACAACCTGGTGGGGAGGGTGGAATTCCAACAAGAGAACCAGAAAATAAATTGTGACTCAGCGAGATCCAAAAGAATATTCAAGACTGGTGATCTGGTCAATGTGAGGAACTTCAGAGGTGGCTCTAACTGAGTCCCTGGAATCATAATGGAGAAAATGGGACAAATATCCTACAAAGTGAAGGTCCAGGATAAGGTCTTGAGGAAACACCTGGACCACTTCAGAAATAGGGAGTCTGTCCCAGTAGAATCCGTCACTGTGTGTGTAGGGCAACAGTCCGTAAAGAATATCTGTCTCCCTCGATAACGAGGACTTCCAAGATGGATGCAGAAGGAGCTGATGTTCCGACTGTAGCAGACACTGAGGAGGTATCCATGTCGGCAACTCTTCGGCAACACCCTCTGGAAGCAAAGGTCACCAATATGGTTCACACTTCCTGATCCAGTTCCACCCTCAATGGACCTCAGACCAATCATGAAGACATGGAAGAGGCCACCTCTCCATGGGAATACTGAAGGAGAAACGGATTTGAGGGGGGAGGGATGTTATAGTGGCCACGAAGGACACGAGGGATCATCAAAAGATTTCCCCATGGGCTTCATGGAATATGAATTCTCCTATTAAGCAGACAGTAACTTGCCCACAAGGAAATGTATGGTGGGAGCTTAAAACCTGCTAATCCAAGCCGGACTAGCATCGCTGTAGGTCCCTGGGCTTGGCGCATGTGTTGTGAGCTGCGGCGGCAGCCTTTTTCCTTACTGCAATAAAAGGGTTTGTTGTTGGAAGACAGGCTTTAGTGAAGTTTTTACAGATACATTTATAAGTCAGTAATCCGAATGATTAACACAATGGTCTTCTCCAAGCACCACTGGGGTTTTGTTGGCTTTTCTTATTGAAAAATATAATACCCTTTTTTTGTTGAACCTCTTGAGATTTCCATCTTACACTAAACATAATCCCTATCTACCCATACCTTACATATATTGTATCATTAAGCAGCTTTGATGGATTAACAAATAGACGCGAAGGAAAATAATGATCTGAGACAGAAGAGAAGAGGGTGTTGAATGTGTCGGAACCACTACAGTTACCAAAAGGAAGGATTACTGCTGTGAATAATAAACTGTGCACACAGTTGTCTCTCAAGCCTTCAGTAGTTCCTTTTGAAGGTGGAAGGGAATCTCCTTCTAACAGTGTACTGAGACTTGTGAGCAGGAGAAGACGATCAGGTAACTTATACAATGGTGTTTTTGTCTAGTGCAGAGATAAAGGGGAAAAATTCAATAGCACCTGAAAATCGATGCCAGGACTACAATGCTTGTTACTTCCGATGCAGGCAGTACAACTTTATGTTTTTTAAAATTCATTTACGGGATGTGGGCGGCGCTGGCTAGGCCAGCATCTATTACCTATTCTGAAGGGCAACTAGGGATGGACAATAAATGCTGGCATAGCCCGCGACGCCCACACCCTGTAAATGTATATTTTTCTAAAATAGCATGGGTTCTGTGTGCTGTCAGTGCTAAGCGCGGTGTTGAGTGGCTACATGCCACCGCAGGTGGCCCAGGTTAGTGTGAGGCAAGCACCACTTAAATTTGTCTGCACGAATCAAAATCAGCTGCACCACTTAAAGGTGAGGTGCATTCTGGCTGCACCAGATGGTGGAAGTGTTTGAGGAAGAGAGACCGAGTGGGAAGAAGAGAGAGCCTGCTGCGAGGTTCTCTAATGCTACACTGGAGATCTTGATGGAGGAGGTAGAGGAGGTCCCCCAGCATGTGTTTCTCTGCACTGCACTGTTTACTGGCAGGAACCTCTACTCCTGCCGCTTGTCAATGGGATTTCCCATTGTTATGGGCGAGGTGTTTTCAGAACCCCAAAATGTATCATAGAGTTCAACCAACCTCGCCCTTTAATGTATTTGTTGCTTTTCAGAGCACACGGCTTGTTCTCTAGGTGTGGGATTACAGTTATGGACACGTGGGTTTCTAAACACAAAACAATGTTTATTCCATGAACTCAACGTAACATCTTAAATAAACATTTGATCTCTTAACATCCCTTACTTCAAAGATAACTCAGAAAATATTGCAACAGTAAATAATTCCTCAAAACTTTCCTTCAACTTCCAAGAGACTTAACACCTTTAAACAGAATCTCATCAGGTTAAAGGCTTTACTATTATGAGTTTAAATTACCCAAATGATCCAGAGATAGTCTTTCATGGCAGAGATCCAGCTCACTGCAAACAAAGACACTCACAAGCTCTTTTCAAAACTCCAAACTGCAGCTCTCTGGAAACACACGCAAGCTGCTTTTTTCAAACTGAAACTAAAAACTGCAAAATGGCTGATCTAAAGCCCAGCTCCACCCACTCTCTGACATCACTGTTTTCTCAAAGGTACATTGCTTAAATGTCCATGTCTTAAAGGTACTCTCACATGACACCACTGAAGCCACTCCATGCCGCTGGAAATTTGCGGGCAGGGATACGCTGATGGAGGAAATATAGAATCCCAATGGCCAGAAATTCCAGCCATAATGTATCCATATGATGCCGAGGGACTCTTAAGGCAAACTTTGTGAAGGCAGTGGGACCAGAACCTGGCACATTGTGTTACAAGCATCTCATCTAAGAAACCGCTTACATTAAAAACAAGATTCAAACCTTCTGAGCTTGTCTGAAATGTTCACACACATGATTTCAATTTTTGAGACTTTTACTGCAACAAAGAAACTAAAAACAAACTAAAAACAATGTGGACTACACACTAATTCAGGAAGCAACGTACACTCTTCTGACAGACAGGAGGAGTTGAATTTAAACAACCCTAATTTCTCTCCTATGACTGGTCTGTACATAGAAAAATGTTTTGATTTGTTTCCCCATTTATGGATGGTTTCCCAAACCATCGGTTTTGGTGAGATCCAATTTTCTATTAATAACCCTGAAATATTAATAACACAGTAAATTTGAGATCGAGTAAATTTACAGGGTTAGCTTATAATAATAATAATCTTACATTCACACTGCAATGAAGGTACTGTGAAAAGCCCCTAATCACCACATTCCGGTGCCTGTTCGGGTACACGGAGGGAGAATTCAGAATGTCCAAATTACCTAACAGCATGTCTTTTGGGACTTGTGGGAGGAAACCGGAGCACCCGGAGGAAACCCACGCAGACACAGGGAGAACGTGCAGACTCCGCACAGACAGTGACCCAAGCCGGGAATCGAAGATGGGACCTTGGAGCTGTGAAGCAACTGTGCTAACCACACTCAAAACATGGGAGGTGGGTTACTATCTAGCCCATTGTACACTCATAAAATAAAAGAGGGTCCGAGAAAAAAAGACTTACAGGGTTTTATAAGGCGACAAAGGAGTCCACACTGAGTATTTTGAAGAAACTTAGTTTATTTACAATAACTTATATATATCAAACGGTAGATCCCAACTGGGTCAGCCTTGCCACTGCCTAATTAGCCAGCTTTATATACCAGAGAACTATACATTGTTTAGAAGTCCCTTGCCCCCTTAACGGGGAAGCTCATATTCTTCAAGGTTCACGGAGAAGTTAATTGTTCCCCCCGTAAGATACTTGCGGGTTATAATATCACTCTTTTCCAAAGTCTGAAGAAGCCTTTGTGCCTTTGGGGAAGGAGGATGCCGGACTCTCTTTGCGCCTGGTTGGACATTGCACACCAGGGGCACTAGATCGGGCGGCATGAATCTGGAAGGTGAATCTGGGGGACCGGAGAACCCCTCCGCTTTGAACTTTGTGGTGGTTGCTCTATCGGTGGCTTCTGACTATTGACTCCCCATTCAGAGATTTCCGATGCCTGAGTTTCCATCACTGAATCAGTGTCTGCAACCTCAGTCATCTTGGCATTTTGACCGCCTTGGGATCCCGTCACAGCTTGCTTCGGCATCCGAGATGGCTGGATGAAGATGTTGCGTTCACAAGGAAGCTGTTGAAGAAGCGGTCTCCGGAACTGTACATGATCAAAGTGCTTTTGCGTGATCCGACTTTGGACTTGTACATGACAGGAAACCAGCCCTATCTGGCCGACGATAGTCCCAGAGACGTTGTCTGCAAAGTTTTGAATATACACCGAATCAAAAGGGCAAGGTGGTCGACGCTGAATGGGGGGTCGAAGCTCCTGGTTGTGAGGCACTTTCGCACCTATGTCCAGGAAAATCAAACTGAGGCAGATTCAAATCCTATGCCCCATCAGCTGAGGCCACCCTGGTCACGGTGTGTGGAGTGGTCCTGTGGCGAAATGAGCCAGCCTAGCGTCCATCGCACCTGAAGGCAGCTTCTTGAGGCCTCTTATGAATGTCTGTACCCCTCCGCTAAACCATTAGATGGCAGGTGGTACGGGACGGTACAACTGTGCCATACCCTCTTTGCCTTCAAATACCTCAAGAACTCCTCACTTGTGAAAGTGGTCCTGTAGTCTGTAACGATCACTTCAGGGATGCTGTGCGTGCAAAACAACAATCACCCAGGAAGCGGTAGCCACCATCTTGTGGACTTCCAATCATGTTGAATGTGCGACAATTAAGAAGAGGACATTGAACCCTGAAATGGGCTGGCCACCAGACGTAGCTGCGTGCCAACATTTTCATTTTGGACACCCTTGGATATCCATTGTGGCGGGCCTTCAATATCAACTCCTGTCCTCTGTCAGGAATGACGACGCATGTACCCCATAGCAGTATACCATCCTCCACACTAAATTCAGACAGCTTGGACGAAAACGCCCGTAACTCTCCTGGTAGCTGTCGATGCTGACCCCCGCATGACATGATGCATCAAGCCTTTGCAAGAACCAGATCTATCTGAGCCATTCATGGATCCAAGATGCCATGACAGGCAAAGAATCCATGAAGTTTAGAGTAACGACCACTTTGTCTGTCCTGGGGGGGCGATGTGAGGCTAGTTGGCAAAGGCTCAGTGTGTCAGCATTCTCGTGGGCGGCCAAAAACAGGGCACAGAGCTGGATCCTCGCGGAAGCATTAGGCGGGATCGCCTTATCCTCCTTAAAAAGACCAAGTAAAGGCCTGTGGTCTGTAATAATAATAAAATGACAACCCTAAATGTACTAGTGAATTGTTTTCACTGAGTAGACCACCGACAGACCCTCCTTTCCGATCTGTGCATATTTCCGTTCTGCCGCCGCCAGCCTCTGAGAGACGAAAACAAGCAACTGTTCTCTGCCATTCTCCATCCGAAGTGACAGGAAGACCACAATAACGTAAGGCGATGCGTCGTACATGGCGAGTAAGGATTTGGCGGGATCGTAGTGGGTCAGTAAGTGGATAACTGTTTCTGGACCTGCAAAAAAGCCGTTTCCTGCGGTTCCTCCACGCCCACTCTTGATTTTTCTTCAAAGGAAGCTATAAGGGGGCCAACGTGGTTGCAAGATTCAGAATGAACTTGCCGTAATAGTTAACAAGTTCTAAAAATGAATGAAGCTCGGAAGCATCTGTCGGGGTTGGGGCCTGCTGGATGGCGCACACCTTGTCTGCGACGGGATGTAAGCCTTCACGGTCTACCCGGTAACTGAGGTAGACCACTTCCCTAGCATTGAAGACAAATTTTGCCTGCCGCAAGCGGACACCAGACTCAGAGAAACACTTCATACTGCCTCAAGGTTCTCCAGGTACTCTTGTCCGGTCGCTCTCATGACCAGCTCATCATCTAAATAGACAGCCACATGTGGCAACCCGCTCAGGATCTTCTCCATTACTCATTAAAATATAGCACAGGCAGAGGACACCCTAAAAGAGAACCGGGTGTATTTGTAAAGCCCTCTGTGCGTATTTACTGTAACATATTTTCGTGATGCTGCGTCCAGCTCAAGTTGTAAAAACGCATGGTTCATATCGAGTTTAGTAAATGACTGTCCACCCGCCGACTTTGCGTAAAGATCCTCAATGCAAGTCAAGGGATGGCAGTCCAACCTCAAAGCCATATGCATGGTGAGCATAACTGGACTGTCTTGTCCGGTTTAATACCAGCACCACCAGCCCTGCCAATCCACAAAGTATGGGGGCCTGCTGATACCCAGGTTTTCTAATCGACTCAGTTCAGTTTCTACTTTTTCCAACAACGCATATGGGACAGGGCATGCCTGGAAATAACACTCCGTTTGGGCTCCGTGTCAATGTGAATGCAGGATATGGCTCCTTTGATCTTCCCCATTCCGGATTGAAATACTTCGGGGTACTTGCCCAACACTTCGGTAAGCCCCTGGGCCCCATCTGAAGGATGCGTTGCCAATTCAGTTGTAAATGGCTCAACCAATCACAGTCCAACAAGCTGGGTCCTTGTCCTCTGACCACAATAAGCGGGCGACGTGCCGACTGGTGACCATAAACCACTGGAGTCATGGTGGTACCTGCAAAGCCCAATGGCTCACCAGTATAGCTGGTCAATCTAGCCTTGGTATCGGTCAGGTCCAAGTCCTGTATGCCCTATCCAATGGGTCAAATGTCTTCCAACCCACAATGGAAGCCACCGCACCAGTGTCCAGTTCCATGTCCAGCAAATGCCCGGTTACCTGCACTGTGATCCTTATGGGGGCTACCCGGGGTGCCACTAGGCAATGTAACTGCATGCAGTCATCTTCTTCAGGTTCTTCCAAGTGGAAGATACGGGCTCTGGGCTGACACTTGTCATAATATACACACAAGTATATGATGGTGCAGAGACAGACACTGACTGACACACTGAAAGACCAATCAACACACAGAACACAGCAGCCAATCACCAGACAGGACACGGCCACTATATAGCCAGAGGGCACTCTCTGCTCTGGTAAATGCAGTCCTCGCAGACCCAGCATACCCAACACATCAACACCGACCTCTACTGGGGCACGTGGATTTCTAGTTGGTCTGCGGTCTGTGCTCTCACCTGAGCTGGTGACCATAAGCCCTGCAATGACTTGCCTCGCGCTCAGCGGATTCCGGGGAAGTTTCCCGTTGATACAACTCAGCCTTCGGCCAACTAGTCGGGCCTTTACGGCGCTTAGTCCAGGGCAGGATAGCCATCTGGGGAGGGGTCCCGTGCTGAGCGGGGACATGACCCAATGCGTTTACTTCCATGCCAGGAATTTCCAGCACCCCTCGCTCTGCCTTTCCCAGGACAACAACATTTGTATGGCCTGTTGTAGTTTCAGGGAATCATTTCTTTCAGGTGGCTGCATTGTTAACGCCACATACTAAACAGTCTCACAGCATTTCCTGCAGGGCAGTGCCATATTCGCAAAACTCTGCAATCTTTCACAACAGTGACAAATATTCGGTGATGGTCTCATTCGGGATCCGTTCCGTGGTATTAACATGATACCACAGTACAATAATGGATGGAGTTGAGTTAAAGTGCTGCCCCATTAAAGTTACGAGCTGATCGAAGGTTTTCGTGTTGGGAGTCGCTGGGTAGGTAGGGCTTTGTATCACTCCAAACGTATGTGCTCGACAGGCAGTCAGCAAGATGTTCCACAAATTCATCACCCTCTGCGTGTAGTTGGTCCTTCTCATCTCAGTTTTAAATCTACCATCTCTCAACCGAGATCTGTGACCTGTGACAACACTGGATACTAGCAGGAACATTCAATAAATTGTGAATGCAAAACACAACATTATTTCTTCCACAATAAAAGAAATGCCCCTAACTCCCCTGTAATCATCAATTTGTGCTAAATATGAAGTGTGCCAGTACATTTAGCTCCTTGACTAGGTAAACCTCAACAAATAACGATCTTGCACTCATGAATAAAGCGAAACCAATGTAATCCAAAATATTTGCAAGTGCAATTTAGTTTTGGAAATGATCCCCGTCACCTTTGTGCTCTCAAGCCTTATGTTAATGACAATGGCATTGGGCAGGAAAATTGTGGTCATGATACAGAACCTCCCTGTTTAAACAGGAGGCGGCAGCATTGTCAGCTGACAGTGGGTTTCACCAATGGAAAGCTTCCCCTAAATCAAAAATGTTCTGCACACACACTCTTGGCACTTCGACTTATAATTATAAATGCCAGAAAAAAGAGGGGAAGTGCAAATGGCACACAGTTCCGGTTAGAATATTGGGGACGGGACTGCTGTTGAAAACATCTTGGTTCTGGTGCTGCCGGCCCAATCACAGGGTGGACCATTCTGAAACCTCAGCAAATGAACCAGGAGAGAGGGAAGAATGCTAGGATCACAAAGAAGGTCCTACAAAAAACAAAATCCGGGGGGGGGCTAGCCCTCCCAAACCTACAATTCTACCACTGGGCGGCGACGGCCGAGCGAATAAGGGGATGGATCAAGGAGCCAGAAGCCGAATGGGTGCGCGCGGAGGAGGCCTCCTGCAAGGGGACCTCCCTCCGGGCCCTCGCCCCGGCAGCACTCCCACCCCCACCCCCAAAAACACTCCAGCAGCCCGGTGGTGATAACCACCCTCCAGTCCTGGAACCAACTACGGCAGCAATTTGGCCTGACCAAAATGTCGGACAAAGCTCCCATCTGCAACAACCATAGGTTCACACCAGCACTGACTGACGCCACCTTCAAATGGTGGGACAGGACAGAAGGACACTGAGAGTCAGGGACCTATACACGGGCGGCAGGATCGCAACAATGGACGAACTGACAGAGAAATTCCAGCAAGTGAGGGGGAACGAGCTAAGGTACCTGCAACTCAAAAACCTCCGATGAAAGGAGACAAGGACATGCCCACAACCACCACGACAGACATTACTGGAGGAGTTACTAGACGCAAGCATACTAGACAAAGGAAACTGTAGCGACATGTATGACCGACTGGTAGAAGGGGCCGACACCGTACTGGATGCAACAAAAATGAAATGGGAGGAGGACCTGGGGATTGAAATAGGGTGGGGACTCTGGAGCGAAGCACTGCATAGGGTCAACTCCACCTCCATGTGCGCAAGGCTCAGCCTGACGCAACTAAAAGTGGTACATAGAGCCCACTTAACAAGAACCCGTATGAGTAGGTTCTTCCCGGAGGTGGAGGATAAATCTGAACGGTGCCAAGGAGGCCCGGCCAACCACGCCCACATGTTCTGGTCCTGCCCCAGGCTTGTGGAGTACTGGACAGCCTTCTTCGAGGCAATGTCCAAGGTGGTGGGGGTGAGGATGGAGCCATGCCCGAAAGTGGCGGTCTTCAGGGTTTCAGACCAGCCAGATCTATTCCTGGGAGGAGGGCGGACGCCCTTGCCTTTGCCTCCCTGATCGCCCGCTGTAGAATCCTGTTCAGCTGGCGGTCAGCAGCACCACCCAAATCTGCAGACTGGCTGTCCGACCTCCCGGAATCTCTCCAAATGGAGAAAGTCAAATTCGCCATCCGAGGGTCAGACGACGGCTTCAACAGAACGTGGGAGCCATTCACCCAATTGTTCCGGGACCTGTTTGTGGCCAGCAAACAAGCAGAAGAATAGCCAGGTAGCCAAGAAACAGGGGAAAGTAGCCAAAGCATGAGAGGGAGAGATAGACCCGGGGGGGAGGGGGGGACAGCTAAATCTAAGAGGAAGGAAAGACGAACCGCGGGGGGGGCGGGGGGGGGGAAAGAGGGAAGAGACAGGGAACAATAGAGGAGAGCCAGGGAGGTGGTTCGGGGGGGGGGGGGGGGGGGTGATGTACCGTCAATTACCACAAGACGAGAATGGTGAAACAATCGAGGATTTATTGCACAAGATGTTGTGCCTCCTGCAGTTGGAACCAGATGGGAGCAGCGCAGGAGAGCATACACTTTTATATGCCGCCTGCTGGGAGGAGATTTACTGTGGTACCTGTAATACAGTATCAGTACTGTAATACATGCAATGTGTTACCAGTAGTGTATACCACAGGGGGGAGGCAGGGAAACGTTAACAAACTTGACATCCACAGGAACAGAGAAAAAGGAGAATACAGGCAGAAGACGGGAGGGCCGGCTGAAGCGGAGGTGAGCTCGAGACGACAACGGCAGCGAAATCCGTCCGGGAGGAGCAGGGGACAATACTCAGCACCAGACCCATTCGAGTATTGCCCTCCGTAATTGTCTCTCCGGCACCCAAATGCATATCTTATCCCCCACCCCCCCACACACACATACACAAACAGATGCCTGCTTATGCGTGTAAATAATTTTGCCAAGTGTACAGTGAGAACAGCTGGTGAGTCAGTTTCAGCGGGAGCATTGCGGAAGGAGGTTGCTGGGAGGTAAGTCAACCTTTAAAAGCACTTGTCTTTGCAGGGGCAGGCCAGTCGATTTCGGCGGCGTGAGAACAGCTGGTGAGTCAGTTTCAGCGGGAGCACTGCGGAAGGAGGTTGCTGGGAGGTAAGTCAACCTTTAAAAGCACTTGTCTTTGCAGGGGCAGGCCAGTCGATTTCGGCGGGAGAACAGCTGGTGAGTCAGTTTCAGCGGGAGCATTGCGGAAGGAGGTTGCTGGGAGGTAAGTCAACCTTTAAAAGCACTTGTCTTTGCAGGGGCAGGCCAGTCGATTTCGGCGGCGTGAGAACAGCTGGTGAGTCAGTTTCAGCGGGAGCACTGCGGAAGGAGGTTGCTGGGAGGTAAGTCAACCTTTAAAAGCACTTGTCTTTGCAGGGGCAGGCCAGTCGATTTCGGCGGCGTGAGAACAGCTGGTGAGTCAGTTTCAGCGGGAGCATTGCGGAAGGAGGTTGCTGGGAGGTAAGTCAACCTTTAAAAGCACTTGTCTTTGCAGGGGCAGGCCAGTCGATTTCGGCGGCGTGAGAACAGCTGGCTGATTAGTCAATTTCAGCAGGAGCTGAGAATTTTTCTTTTTTTTTTAAATTAGTTTTTTAGGCGGGAACAGGAAGTCGACCCGCGGACGTCTGGGAAGACCCTCACCAATAAATTCTGGTGGAGAGGAAACCCGAGACACTACACGTGTAGTGTCTCCCACCCGCCCTCCTCCTCTAACCTAATAATAAAACCCATTGGTCTGAGGTAAGTACCATATTTTATTATATTATTATTATTTTTTATAAAAATTTAATTTAGTTGTTAGCCAGATCTTGGTAGAAAGTTAGAGGAATGGCAGGGAAGGGAGTGCAATGTTCCTCCTGCAGGATGTTTGAGGTGAGGGATGCAGTTAGTGTCCCTGCTGATTTTACCTGCAGGAAGTGCTGCCATCTCCAGCTCCTCCAAGACCGAGTTAGGGAACTGGAGCTGGAGTTGGAAGAACTTCGGATCATTCGGGAGGCAGAAGGGGTCATAGATAGCAGCTTCAGGGAATTAGTTACACCAAAGATTGGAGATAGGTGGGTAACTGTAAGAGGGACTGGGAAAAAGCAGTCAGTGCAGGGATCCCCTGCGGTCGTTCCCCTGAGAAACAAGTATACCGCTTTGGATACTTGTGGGGGGGACGACTTACCAGGGGTAAGCCATGGGGTACGGGCCTCTGGCACGGAGTCTGTCCCTGTTGCTCAGAAGGGAAGGGGGGAGAGGAGCAGAGCATTAGTAATTGGGGACTCTATAGTCAGGGGCACAGATAGGAGATTTTGTGGGAGCATGAGAGACTCACGTTTGGTATGTTGCCTCCCAGGTGCAAGGGTACGTGATGTCTCGGATCGTGTTTTCCGGGTCCTTAGGGGGGAGGGGGAGCAGCCCCAAGTCGTGGTCCACATTGGCACCAACGACATAGGTAGGAAAGGGGACAAGGATGTCAGGCAGGCTTTCAGGGAGCTAGGATGGAAGCTCAGAACTAGAACAAACAGAGTTGTTATCTCTGGGTTGTTGCCCGTGCCACGTGATAGTGAGATGAGGAATAGGGAGAGAGAGCATTTAAACACGTGGCTACAGGGATGGTGCAGGCGGGAGGGATTCAGATTTTTGGATAACTGGGGCTCTTTCTGGGGAAGGTGGGACCTCTACAGACAGGATGGTCTACATCTGAACCTGAGGGGCACAAATATCCTGGGGGGGAGATTTGTTAGTGCTCTTTGGGGGGGTTTAAACTAATGCAGCAGGGGCATGGGAACCTGGATTGTAGTTTTAGGGTAAGGGAGAATGAGAGTATAGAGGTCAGGAGCACAGATTTGACGTCGCAGGAGGGGGCCAGTGTTCAGGTAGGTGGTTTGAAGTGTGTCTACTTCAATGCCAGGGGTATACGAAACAAGGTAGGGGAACTGGCAGCGTGGGTTGGTACCTGGGACTTCGATGTTGTGGCCATTTCGGAGACATGGATAGAGCAGGGACAGGAATGGATGTTGCAGGTTCCGGGGTTTAGGTGTTTTAGTAAGCTCAGAGAAGGAGGCAAAAGAGGGGGAGGTGTGGCGCTGCTAGTCAAGAGCAGTATTACGGTGGCGGAGAGGATGCTAGATGGGGACTCTTCTTCCGAGGTAGTATGGGCTGAAGTTAGAAACAGGAAAGGAGAGGTCACCCTATTGGGAGTTTTTTATAGGCCTCCTAATAGTTCTAGGGATGTAGAGGAAAGGATGGCGAAGATGATTCTGGATATGAGCGAAAGTAACAGGGTAGTTATTATGGGAGACTTTAACTTTCCAAATATTGACTGGAAAAGATATAGTTTGAGTACAATAGATGGGTCGTTTTTTGTACAGTGTGTGCAGGAGGGTTTCCTGAAACAATATGTTGACAGGCCAACAAGAGGCGAGGCCACGTTGGATTTGGTTTTGGGTAATGAACCAGGCCAGGTGTTGGATTTGGAGGTAGGAGAGCACTTTGGGGACAGTGACCACAATTCGGTGACGTTTACGTTAATGATGGAAAGGGATAAGTATACACCGCAGGGCAAGAGTTATAGCTGGGGGAAGGGCAATTATGATGCCATTAGACGTGACTTGGGGGGGATAAGGTGGAGAAGTAGGCTGCAAGTGTTGGGCACACTGGATAAGTGGGGCTTGTTCAAGGATCAGCTACTGCGTGTTCTTGATAAGTATGTACCGGTCAGACAGGGAGGAAGGCGTCGAGCGAGGGAACCGTGGTTTACCAAGGAAGTGGAATCTCTTGTTAAGAGGAAGAAGGAGGCCTATGTGAAGATGAAGTGTGAAGTTTCGGTTGGGGCGATGGATAGTTACAAAGTAGCGAGGAAGGATCTAAAGAGAGAGCTAAGACGAGCAAGGAGGGGACATGAGAAGTATTTGGCAGGAAGGATCAAGGAAAACCCAAAAGCTTTCTATAGGTATGTCAGGAATAAGCGAATGACTAGGGAAAGAGTAGGACCAGTCAAGGACAGGGATGGGAAATTGTGTGTGGAGTCTGAAGAGATAGGCGAGATACTAAATGAATATTTTTCGTCAGTATTCACTCAGGAAAAAGATAATGTTGTGGAGGAGAATGCTGAGCCCCAGGCTAATAGAATAGATGGCATTGAGGTACGTAGGGAAGAGGTGTTGGCAATTCTGGACAGGCTGAAAATAGATAAGTCCCCGGGACCTGATGGGATTTATCCTAGGATTCTATGGGAGGCCAGGGAAGAGATTGCTGGACCTTTGGCTTTGATTTTTATGTCATCATTGGCTACAGGAATAGTGCCAGAGGACTGGAGGACAGCAAATGTGGTCCCTTTGTTCAAAAAGGGGAGCAGAGGCAACCCCGGCAACTATAGACCGGTGAGCCTCACGTCTGTAGTGGGTAAAGTCTTGGAGGGGATTATAAGAGACAAGATTGATAATCATCTAGATAGGAATAATATGATCAGGGATAGTCAGCACGGCTTTGTGAAGGGTAGGTCATGCCTCACAAACCTTATTGAGTTCTTTGAGAAGGTGACTGAACAGGTAGACGAGGGTAGAGCAGTTGATGTGGTGTATATGGATTTCAGCAAAGCGTTTGATAAGGTTCCCCACGGTAGGCTATTGCAAAAAATACGGAGGCTGGGGATTGAGGGTGATTTAGAGATGTGGATCAGAAATTGGCTAGCTGAAAGAAGACAGAGGGTGGTGGTTGATGGGAAATGTTCAGAATGGAGTACAGTCACAAGTGGAGTACCACAAGGATCTGTTCTGGGGCCGTTGCTGTTTGTCATTTTTATCAATGACCTAGAGGAAGGCGCAGAAGGGTGGGTGAGTAAATTTGCAGACGATACTAAAGTCGGTGGTGTTGTCGATAGTGTGGAAGGATGTAGCAGGTTACAGAGGGATATAGATAAGCTGCAGAGCTGGGCTGAGAGGTGGCAAATGGAGTTTAATGTAGAGAAGTGTGAGGTGATTCACTTTGGAAGGAATAACAGGAATGCGGAATATTTGGCTGATGGTAAAGTTCTTGAAAGTGTGGATGAGCAGAGGGATCTAGGTGTCCATGTACATAGATCCCTGAAAGTTGCCACCCAGGTTGATAGGGTTGTGAAGAAGGCCTATGGAGTGTTGGCCTTTATTGGTAGAGGGATTGAGTTCCGGAGTCGGGAGGTCATGTTGCAGCTGTACAGAACTCTGGTACGGCCGCATTTGGAGTATTGCGTACAGTTCTGGTCACCGCATTATAGGAAGGACGTGGAGGCTTTGGAGCGGGTGCAGAGGAGATTTACCAGGATGTTGCCTGGTATGGAGGGAAAATCTTATGAGGAAAGGCTGATGGACTTGAGGTTGTTTTCGTTGGAGAGAAGAAGGTTAAGAGGAGACTTAATAGAGGCATACAAAATGATCAGGGGGTTGGATAGGGTGGACAGTGAGAGCCTTCTCCCGCGGATGGATATGGCTGGCACGAGGGGACATAACTTTAAACTGAGGGGTAATAGATATAGGACAGAGGTCAGAGGTAGGTTCTTTACGCAAAGAGTAGTGAGGCCGTGGAATGCCCTACCTGCTACAGTAGTGAACTCGCCAACATTGAGGGCATTTAAAAGTTTATTGGATAAACATATGGATGATAATGGCATAGTGTAGGTTAGATGGCTTTTGTTTCAGTGCAACATCGTGGGCCGAAGGGCCTGTACTGCGCTGTATTGTTCTATGTTCTAGTTGCTGCTGTTGAGCGGGTGCATAATACCCTACCAGTTACTTTATTTGATTTTGTATTTCTCTCGTGTTGTTACTTTTTTCTCCCCCTTTGTGATTTGTGTGTGTGTGCCTTTCTCTTCTATATCCTGTGTACATAATGGCAAATATACTTTGTTCAAAAACCCAATAAAAAACATTTATAAAAAAAACCATAAAAACTCGACGGGCTGAGGGTCAGAAGGGGCAACTCCAATGAGACAACTTTGGGGCCACAGTGGCTGCCTTCCCTGATCATGGCCGACTCTTTGGGTCATGGAGTCTTTGGCTCCAATTATTCCCCACCCCACGCCCGCTGCTGCAAGGATGCTGTCTCCATCAAGCTGACAATCTCCCCATGCGGCAAAATGTTGCTAGTTCCATAAAATGGTCCCAAATGGGTCTTTAAGTATGTTACTCGGTTGTCGACCACTTGCAGCAGACAGCATGTAATGAGTCACTGGGAAACTTCCTGAGCAGTGGGGTGGCTTTGGGTGACTGGTCCGACAGACTCCCCACTATTTATTAACCTCCCCCTCCATTCTGTCCCAAACCTCTGGTTGATGACCTTTCACCACTACGCAGAAAAAACACATAACACGGTGGCATAGTGGTTAGCAGTGCTGCCTCATAGTGCCAGGGACCGGGTTCAATTGCAGCCTTGGGTGACTGTGTGGAGTTTGTACATTCTCCCCGTGTCTGCGTGGATTTCCTGCGGGTGCTCCCACAGTCCAAAGATGTGCAGGTTAGGTGGGTTGGCCATGCTAAATTGCCCTTAGTGTCCAGAGATGTTGGGTGGGGTTATGGGGTTGCAGGGATAGGGCGGGAGCCTTGTTCGGGCGCTCTTACAGAGGGTTGGTGCAGACCCGATGGGACAAATGGCCTCCAGCTGCACTGCAGTGGTTCTATAATTCTATGATTTTCCCCATCTCTTCTAAAGTTCCTGACCCGTACTGAGATGCAGGTTAATGAATGTCAATGGCTCTCCAGTACCTCAGCCAAGAAGTCATTTTTCATGTGTAAGTTTACAGAGCAAGGGCTGGATTTTCCTCTTATATGCAGCCTATTTTGTGGCATTGAAAAGGAAGAAAATACCTTGCATTTATATATCGCTTTACACAATCTTAGGACCCCCAAAATGATTTAGGGCCAATTAAATACTTTTAAAGTGTGATCACATTTGTAGGAATCCTGGTAGCTAATTTAACACAGCAAAGTCTAACAAACACCAATGAAATAAATGAATAGATAATCTGTTTCCCGTATTGGTTGAGGGATAAATATTGACTAGGACTCCTGGGGACTTCTCGAAAAACCGTCTGAAACCATACTAATCTTTTTTATTTTTGTAAAGCCATAAAGGAGTAGACATATTTTGTCTTCCCCCCCCCCCACCCCGGCAAAAAAAAATGTTGTCAGTCCCACTGCTGACCCTGTGTGTGCCCACCCAGAGACATTGCCTCCTCTTTATCTCCAGGCACAAATTTGCCCAGGAGTGTCCTCGATCTGGTGAATTGCACCACATTTTTTGACATGCACAACTTGTGGAACCTATTCAAACCAGGCCCTGGCCTGAGAATTCAGGCTAAGGCCCCGCTCTGAGGCTGCACCACCCACTGTACAATGAGACTATAAAAAAAAAATTTAGGAGTACCCAATTCATTTTTTCCAATTAAGGGGCAATTTAGCGTGACCAATCCACCTACCCTGCACATCTATGGGCTGTGGAGGCGAAACCCACACAAACACGGGGAGAATGTGCAAACTCCACACGGACAGTGACCCAGAGCTGGGATCAAACCTGGGACCTCGGCGCCGTGAGGCAGCAATGCTAACTACTAAGCCACGTGCTTCCTCACATGAGATCATTTTCCCTGCAGAATCAGTTTGTGACTCAACATTGGATTTCCGTCTTGTTTCATTGTTCCTGGCACCTCTATTCCCACATCCACTCTCCCTGGGCAATGGCTGACAAATAGTTAAAATCAAGTTTGAAGAAAAGCTGCAGCAGCTCGTGTGAGGCAATTTTTCAGCTTGATGAAAATAGGGAGTGTTTTACAATGAGCATGTGCTTTGTCAGATGACCCCCATGTGTGAATATGCAGATTACCCACAATAATTTTCATCATAAGCTATTCATATAGCATGTATATCTCTTTAACTATGACCGGTTGACAAGACTTTACTTATTCCCCTTTGGAATTCCTTTAATTAACCAGCTGGGGATATACAGAAGTCTGTTAGGGATATATCAGGAAAGCTGAGGTAGAAATCTTTCCCCTTATATTTGCATTTTTGCCGATAACCTGTTTTCTATGGGAAGTTGCACCCCAATTTCTGGACCCATTTTATTCCCTACAGGGAATACTTGTTGCCACGTAGCCCCCCTCAGTTGGGGTTCAGACTCAACAGCTGTCTGTGATGTGCTACTCTGTAATCATGCCTGTCTCCTTCTAAATGCAATGCTATATAATTACTCATATCTAAAGGTTTGACACCAATCTGATTTTTTAGATCTTTTGTTTTAAAGACCCCCTTGGAAACAGCTGTGTTTTGTTTTACTGAAAAACAAACCAACATCAAATATTAATAAAACAAACTCAGTCACTGATACTTGGTACGTAGCTAAATTAAGTCACATTTCTATGCTGTAAAAGTACTTAGGCAGTATACAGGTAAAATCTAACCTTCCATTGTTTGGCTCTGGAATGTATCTCACAGAACAAGGGTGCCTCTTGCGAAACACTCCGTATTAAACAATCTCTTAATTATTATTATGCTTTTTTAAAAAATGTTTGTTGGAACTAACTTGTGGGCAATTGTCTCCAGATTGTAATCCTTTTTTATGAAGTGAGCAGTCAATTTTAGATTGGTCTCATTGCCTGAAGAAACAAAAAATGAAACAAGCTCTGAAGCTCAGCATTTTTGGATCAACAATGAACATGCAGCAATTTCCAGCTGAACTGACTACTTACTGTAACTGTCATTGTTGCTTTCTCTGTTTCATCAACCCGCCCATCCGTAACTTTCAATTAACCAGCCCCCATTGCGTGAAACTGCTGGAATTGCACATTTTATTGTGATGAACAGGATTTCACTGTGAAAGAGTTCAACTGAACTAAGACCTTTTTTAAAATTTGTAACCAATCCTTTTGCACAAATGTTGTCTGTCATCTAATACCTGAATTTTGAAACTATCTACAAGGTCAAACAGCTGCAGCTCTGGGTCACGAACATGCTGTTGCTGGGTTAAAAAAAAACTTTTTCCAGTCATAGTTTCACTGCCTGAAAGAAAGACACTAATCTAGGCCTTTGTTTTTGCACACTGCCAGGAACTGAGCTGCAATAAAAAGTGCAACTTCTGAATCTGTGTCAGAAAGTAAATACATTTATTTTACAGTTCAGTCCTACTATAGAAATTCTCTTTAAAGGGTGAAATGGATGTGATTGATGTCAAGAGATTGAACTTATTCTATTCAGCGCTACTTAGAATTCGACTCTTGAGGTGGGGGATATCTTACGGTCATTAGAGTACGTTACAATAGGGAGATTTTAGGAAATTAGATTGAAGATGTAGTAGGCAATTTAGGGTTAACAGACTGAGGGTACAACTGCTAGCGTTGAGTCAGAGTTATATGTCCACACCTGACCTGGGTTACATTACATACCAGACTAAGCTAGAGTACCAGACTAACTGCATGGACTCTTGTCAGTTGTGGCATGGCTTAAACAACATAACGAGCTACAAAGCAAAGCCGAGTAGAATCTCCGGCAACAGCGCACCCCTCTTCGATGAGGTCAATGCATTCTATGCTCGTTTCGAGCAGGAAACCAACAACACATTTTCAACTGCCCCGATAGCCTCGGATACACCAATACCCACCGTCACAGCTTCCAAAGTCAGATCGGCCTTCCTGAAAGTGAACCCTCGGAAAGCGACAGGTCCTAACGGAGTCCCTAGTTGTGCACTCAGATCTTGCACAGACCAACTGGCGGGTGTGTTTGCGGACATCTTCAACCTCTCCCTACGCTGTTCCGAGGTTCCCACCAGCTTCAAGATGACCACTATCATACTGGTACCAAAGAAGAACCAGGCAGCGTGCCTCAACAACGTGGCCTTGACATCTATCATTATGAAGTGCTTTGATAGGTTGGTCATGAGACACATCAACTCCATACTCCCAGAATGCCTTGATCCACTGCAATTCACATACAGCCACAACCAGTCCACAGCAGATGCTACCTCCCTGGCCCTACACTCACCCTGGAGCATCTCGACAACAAAGACTCCTATGTCAGACTCCTAATCATTGATTACGGCTCCACCTTCAACACCATAATACCAGCCAAGCTCATTTCAAAACTCCAAAACCTAGAACTTGGCTTCTCCTTCTGCAACTGGACCCTCAACTTCCTAATGCATAGACACAATCAGTAAGGATAAACAACAACACCTCCTCCATGTCCTCAATACCGGGGGCCCACAAGGCTGGGTACTTAGCCCCCTACTATACTCCCTATACACCCCGACTGTGTGGCAAAATCTGGCTCCAACTCAGCAATATGTTTGCTGATGACACGACCGTAGTGGGTCAGATCTCAAACAACGATGAGTCAGAGTACAGGGAGGAGATAGAGAACATAGTGGAGTTGTGCAACGACAACAATCTCTACCTCGATGTCAGCAAAACTAAAGAGCTGGCCATTGACTTCAGGAAACAAAGTATTATACACACCCCTGTCTGTATTAATGGTGCTGAGGTGAAGATGATTGACAGTTTCAAATTCCTAGGTGTGCACATCATCACCAATCTGTCCTGGTCCACCCATGTTAATGCTAAGACCAAGAAAGCACAACAGCACCTACACTTTTTCAGGAAACACGTCATGTCCACATTGACTCTTACCACTTTTTATAGATATACCATAGAAAGCATCCTATCTCACTGCATCACAGCCTGGTATGGCAACTTCTCGGCCCAAGACCGTAAGAAACTACAGAGAATCGTGAACACAGCCCAGTCCGTCATGCGAACCTGCCTCCCATCCAGTGACTCTGACTACACCTCCCGCTGCCTTGGGAAAGCGGGCAGCACAATCTCACCCGGTTTATTCTCTCTTCCAACCTCTTCCATTAGGCAGGAGATACAAATGTATGAGAACAGGCACTAGCAGATTCAAAAACAGCTTCTTTCCCACTGTTACCAGACTCTTGAATGACCCTGTTATCGACTGAACTGATCTCTTCATGAACCTTTTCTACTGGGTAGCACCAAACTCCGTATGCTTCACCCGATGATTATGTCTATGCATTTATTTCGTGTACTTACGTATGTCCTATGTTTTTCATGTATGGAACAATCTGTCTGGACTTTACACAGAACAATACTTTTCACTGTACCTAAGTACACATACAATAAATCCAAATCCTTATTCCAAGTCCCATTCAGACTTAAAATCGTTAATGGGAATAAATAGGATACCTCTGTTCAGCCGAGGCGATTCACATGTCCTCCAATGTCCTCCGGGGTCTGGCCAGGCATTAGCCCAATACAGAATCTGATGGCCCCTTTTGTCCGTAAATTGCAAGTTAATTACCTATTCACAGTATGGCCCTGTTCTTTTGTGTAACAGAAGTGGACAATTAATAGCCCAGATAGCGATGCTGAGTTCAAGTCTGATACACCAGGCCAGAACCATTGTTGAGGGGCTGGAGGGAGTTCAGAGAGGAGAAAAAGAATCCGGTTTGAACAGGTGGGGGCAGAGAATTTGGAAAGCCACCAGAAGAGGTCATGAAAAAAAATGGTGGTACAGTGGTGAGCACTGCTGCCTCACAGTGCCAGGGACCCAGTTCAATTCCGGCCTTGGAGACTGTGTGGAGTTTGTACATTTCCCCGTGTCTGTGTGGGTTTCCTCCGGATGCTCCGGTTTACTCCCACAGTCCAAAGATGTGCAGGTTAGGTGGATTGGCCATGCTAAATTGCCCCTTAGTGGGTTAGGTTAAAGGGTTATTGAGATAGGGCGGTCGAGTGGACTTAGGTGGAGTGCTCTTTCAGAGGATTGGTGCAGACCTGATGGGTTGAATGGCCTTCTTCTGCACTGTAGGGATTCTATGAAAATCTGCCACAGAGTCAGGCTTTCAGAAAGGACTCTGAAGGATCTGCTCTAACAGCAGGAATATATTCTGTAAATGCAAGGACTTTGGACATTTTAATAATAATAATAATAATCTTTAATGTCGCAAGTAGGCTTACATTAACACTGCAAGGAAGTTACTGTGAAAATCCCGTAGTCGCCACATGCCGCCGGGTACACTCAGGGAGAATTCAGAATGTCCAAATTACCTAACATCACGTCTTTCGGAACTTGTGGGAGGAAACCGGAGCACCCGGAGAAAACCACGCAGACACGGAGAACGTGTAGACTCCACACAGACAGGAATTGAACCTGGTACCCTGGAGCTGTGAAGCAACAGTGCTACGCACTGTGCTACCGTGCCGCCCATTAATTCTCCCTCAGTGTACCTGAACAGGTGCCGGAATGTGGCGCCTAGGGGATTTTCACAGTAAGTTCATTGCAGTGTTAATGTAAGCCTATTTGTGACAATAATAAAGATTATTATTTTTAACTTTGAAGTGTACCACTGTTGTGATGAAGGAAGTGCAGCTGTCAATTTGCACAGCAAGCAGCCAACAAACAGCAATGCAATATTTACCATGTGATTTGTTTTGGTGATGTTGGCTTATAGTAATTACTAGCTAGGACAGGAGTACTTCGTACTAGGACAGGAGTAGTGAGGGTTGTGGGCGGGGTGGTGGGGGTGTTATGGGGGTTGTGGGTGGGTGGGGGGTTACATACTTCCCAACCCTTCTTTTAAATAGTGCCAAGAGATCATTTACTTCCATCTGAGACAGCAGTTAGGACCTTGGTTCAATGGTTCATCTAAAACCTCTGTGCAGTGCTCACCCATATACTTCATTGTGAGGTATTATTAACATGACTTCTCCTTCCCAAAGAGGCAGATATCAGATGCAAGGCCTTCCATTGGCACATTTGTTTTCTCAACAAAGAATTCTAGCAACCTGTGCTTCATTCATCAGGTATTGCGCCAAGAATAGAATCTAATAATTTTAGGCCTTAACCAGTAATAAAACATGGAAACAATACGAGTCCAACTTTAACAGTTTAATAACTCGAGGAAGCAGACAAAAATTGAACATTAATTTATTTGAACTATGCACAAATTTCTGTGTAAAGCAGCATCTCACTCCCAGTACAATCCTTGCCGGGAGGACTAGTCTGTGGAGGGCCTGCTTTGGGTCAGCTTTTATACCAGTACTAAACGAGCCCCAGGTGGGTGGCCTCTGCCCCTATCTATGAAGCTCGTACTCCATGGGTCCCACAGAAAGGTCAATAACGGTCCTTCTGGTCCTTGTGGGGGTGCTTGTGGGGGTTATGACAAACATCATGACCCCAAAGTTTGTGTAACTGGGTTCACTGGTACTTGGTGTAGGGCCTGGACAGAGCACTTGCACTTTCACGATCACTGGTAGTTCTGGTAATTGTGCAGTGATCCAGAATAGGACTGTGGTTTGAACCTCCCAGAGACCTAGCTGAAATTTTTCATTTTTTTTCAAGGAAGTGTGATAACATGCATGCGTCTTACGGGGTAGGGATAATCCACTACCCTGTGGAGCTTGCAGATAAAGGGACGGGGACCCTTAACTTCGCTATCCATGCTGCTGAGTTACCTCCCCATATCTCTTGGATACAGTTTGGAAACTTGTTTTTTCATCATGCCTCTTTTCAGACATTTGGACATCTTCGATGCCAAACTGGAAGATATTGGAATCAGTACACACAGAGGATGTGGTACTTCTTCAGGGCCAATAATATCGTGGGAAATGAATGCCAGGTAATCATTTTGCTTACCGCCTGTCAAGAAACCGCCTCACCTTCGCGTCCCTCTCCGAGGGCTCAGAGGGTACAGCTCCTGGTGAAAGGTCACAAAGGCCTCATTGAACTTATCTGGTGCTCTGGCTAGCTTGTCGTTCCTGTCCTTCACCTGTGCTATCTTCCTCGGGCAGTCTGCTTTCTCAGCTGGTGAGCAAGCAGGCGGGTGGCCCTTTCTCCGTGTTCATAAAACGTCCCCAGTGTCTGGCGGAGTTGGTAGACTGCTTTCCTAGTGGAGAGCACATCAAATTCTAATTGCAGCTTTTTCCTCACTGCCAGAAACTCCACGATCGGGGTGGTGGAGTACTGTTGATCCACCTCCAATATGGAGCCGATCAGCCATTGTCTAGCCAACCTCTCCTTCCTATTATTATTTCCCCCTTATCACCGCCTTCAGTGCCTCCCAGAATGTGGAAGGTGAGACCTCCACATTCTGATTGCAGGTTACATATCCATCGTTGGCTTGTGATATTCTTTCACAAAATGCCTTGTCAGCGAGGAGGGCTAGGCCAGGCCTGTCTCCAACCTCACATCCACGTAGTGTGGTGCATGGTCCTAAATTACTATTGTGGAATATTATGTTCCTACTAATCCTGGAAGCACCGACTTACCCTCTACAAAGAAGTCGATACGGGAATATACTTAGTGGACTTGGGAGAAGAAGGAGAACCCCTCAAGCCTGAGGTGTGTGAACCTCCATGGGTTCATCCCCTCATCTGCTCCATAAAAGCATTCAGTTCCCTTGCCAGCGGTGATTGTTTTCCTGATTTGGGGCTGGATTTGTCCGTCCTTGGATCATGTATAAAGTTGAAGTCTCCCTCATGTTGAGTTGGTGGGAGTCTAGGTCGGAGAATTCTGCCATGGATTTTTTGATGAAGTCTGTGGGTGTATATATTCGCTGGTTCCCCTTCCAGGACAACGCTGACCATTACATACCATTCCTCGTCGTCCTTGTACCAAAGCACACTTGGTATCTCTATCCTATCCAGCTCTTTCTTACCCTCAAGTTGGTCCTTCTCCCTCAGGTATGTCTCCTGGAGGAAGACTATGTCGGCCCTCAGGTATTTTAGATGGGTGAAGACACTGGGGGCGGGATTCTCTCTGGTGGAGGGTGTGGCCATGAGTCAGACATTGTCTAACGATTTGGAGCTCACAGCTCATTGCAGAGTGGGTTGTCATCATCCCCCATGGCATTGATTACACCTGCTTCCACAAGCATTCATGTGAGACCAGCCCGTTGTGCCGCAGGTGGATGTGCGGTGGAGGGGTGCAGTGCATATGGTGGTGTGGGACCTAAGGCTGGTGGGTAGTGTGGGAGGTGAGTCTCATGGGTGATGTGGGAGGTGGGGGTGCTGAGTGGTGAGGTGGGGCGGTACAAGACCCTACCCCCCTCGTTGGTGAAACGTGCGGCGATCAAAGCCTCGCGTGCTCGCTGGCCAAGCCGGTGGCGTCGTGCAACCTCCCGTCCATATCCAGCCCCCATGTCACGTCTATTACCCCCTTCGTCCCCATCCTCCTCATCTAGAGAGGCGGGGTCCCCTTCCGCGGGGTCCCCCTCTGCCTCCTCTTCCTCCTCCAGCACATCGCCCCTCTGCTGGGCTATATTGTGGAGGATGCAGCAGACTACAACGATGTGGCCGACCCTCTCCGACGGGTACTGGAGGGCCCCCCCAGAGCAGTCCAGGCACCTGAAGCGCACCTTCAACAGGCCAAAGCACCTCTTGATTGCATCCCTGGTTGCTGCATGGGCCTCATTGTAT
The DNA here is from genome assembly GCF_047496885.1 of Scyliorhinus torazame. Lineage (NCBI taxonomy): Eukaryota > Metazoa > Chordata > Chondrichthyes > Carcharhiniformes > Scyliorhinidae > Scyliorhinus > Scyliorhinus torazame. The sequence goes on along the minus strand of NC_092712.1, from coordinate 113,725,336 downwards.
CGGGTCTCCGCGTCGGTCTGTGGCCTCCATATAGGCGTCATCAGCCACCACCGCAACATGTAACCCATGTCGCCCAGCAACCAGCCCCTCAGCCGGGAGGGATGTCCCTCAAACATGGCGGGGATAAACGATTGTGCCAGGATAAATGCATCATGTACACTGCCCGGGTACTGGGCGCAGACGTGCATGACCTTCATGCGGTGGTCACAGACCACCTGAATGTTCATGGAGTAGGACCCCCTCCTGTTCATGAACACACCCCTGTTCTCCGCTGGTGGCCGCATGGCGACGTGCACCCCATCGATCGCCCCCTGCGCCATGGGTATCCTGGCCACGGCAGCGAATCCCGCTGCCTGGGCATTCTGGTGGGCGGGGTCCACAGGGAACTGGATGTACCTGTCCGCGATGTCATACAGGGCGTCAGTCACTGCACGGATGCACTTGTGCGCCGATGGCACCTGGAACGACCCCGTTGCATAAAGGTTTAGGGCCACCGTAACCGTGACGGCCACCGGGATAGCGTGCCCTCCCCCAGTGCCAGGTGTGCCATCAGATGGCAGATATGAATCTCCACCTGCATGCCCTGACCGGCAGGTCCTCGAAGGAAATGCAGCGACGGTAAACACGAGGCCTCATCGGGCGCCTCCGGCACCTTGGCACCACCACCACCTCCTCCTCCTCCTGCTCCTGCTCCTCATCCACATCGGTATCCTCATCCTGTGCCTCCCACTCGTTATTGTGGTTGTCGTCCGCCTCCTCCTCCTCCGCCCCTCGAGCGGGCGGCCCTGCACCCTGAGTGGGTGTCACCTGGCCCTCTGCAGCTGTCCCTTTGCTGCAGCCGCCGCTGCCGCAGCATCTCTGAGCTGCCTGCGCCGACGCTGCCGCAGGGCTACATGCAGGGCAGCGGCACCTGCCACGGCGGCCAACATCGCTGGCTGGTGTCCAAACATTACGATCTGCAGGGGGTGGGGGGTATACAACATGTTTAGGGATGGCGCATGGCCCTCTCTACAGCCAGGTGCCATGGGCTACATGTCTGCCCCGGTTGACTGGTTGCGCCACAGCCTCGCATGCACCCAGATCCCTGCCCACACTCTCCGTGCTCCGCCCACTATTGCGCATCCCTCCTGATAGCGCCATCGTTGGATGGCTATGCCCTCACGGGGGACTGCCACGGGTGCGGCCCAGGACCCTCCTGCCGGTGGATGCCGTTGGTTGGGAGGTCCGGCCCAGATCGCCGCATGCGCGGGAGCGTCAGCGGCGGCTCACGGCATCCCCGCGCATGCGCAGGGGAGGGGGTCTCTTCTGCCTCCGCCATCGTGAAGACCATGGCCAAGGCAGAAGAAAAAGAGTGCCCACACGTCAGGCCCACCCGCGGATCGGTGGGCCCCAATCGCGGGCCAGGCCACCCAGGACCAGATTGCCCCGCACCCCCCCAGGGCCCCGGAGCCTGCCCACGCTGCCTTGTCCCGCCGTTCAAAAGGAGGTTCAATCCACGCCAGCGGGCGAGGGTTGCCAGTGATGGGACTTCGGCCCATCGCGGGCCGGAGAATCGCCGGGGTTGGGCCCGCCGACCGGCACGACTCCTGCCGACCGGCGCGATTCCCGCCGACCGGCGCGGCGCGATTCCCGCCCCTGCTGAATCTCTGGTGGCGGAGAATTCGGGACACGGCGGGGGCGGGAATCACGCCAGCCCCCGGCGATTCTCCGACCCGGTGGGGGGTCGGAGAATCGCGCCCCTGAGAATAAGGCTTCCAGACCATTAGTTGGATGTAAATGGGTGCAAATGACCATTGGCGAGGCCTGGACCATCGGAATGGGATTGGTGCAGATCCCATTTTTAGCCCGATGTTCGATTCTCATTTAATAGCAGGGTTGGTCTCAGCGCTGTTAACATAGGGAAATACCTGGCTAAACGCACCTGACACGGGTCTCTGTTTAATTTCCGTGAAATTGCCCCCAGGGTGGCAGGAGAAAGCGTAACATAATTCACTCCCGCCCCTTTGGGTTGCCTTCAAATTTTGACGTTGTACCTGTGACGCCGCTGAAAAGTCCTGGAAGAAGCAAATCCTCGCTCCCACGTGGAGCCTACCATACCTTGCCATGCCCAAGACCTTCTGGCAATGTTTAAAATTGTGGAAGCAAATGATTATAGGCCTGGGACAAAGATTGACTTTTAGCCTTGCTGACAGGACACGGTGTGCCTTTTCCAATTTAAAACGCCCAGCTTTCACATCCAGCTTAAGAAAACATGGCAGTCAGTTCTCAAAAAATGTAATAGGAGTCTTACCCTCCACTCGCACAACCAGACTGATGACTCGGATATTCTTTCTCTGACCTCGGTTCTCCAAATCTTCCAGGATTTCTGACATACCACATAGTTGGTTTTCCAAGGATTGAATTTGAGCTTCTACCGAGAAAGCAACATTTTCAACATTTAGAATTCTCTCCTCTCCTTTGTATCATCAAGCCACCAAGCATTAGTATTCTGCAACTCAATATCAAGAGCATATAGGTTTTAAGTCAGCATGCCGAGCCTCTGATCAATAACACAGATAATCATCCTTTTCACTGCCTCAGAGAGCGCCGGGTTGAGAGACCTCTCGGGAATCAGGTCGCCATATTGAAAGGGCGGCTCCATCGCCATTGAATCCACCTGCACCCCTTTATCGCCAGATTTCTTGACATATTCTTATCAGTACTCATTCAGAAGTCTTCTAGGACATAGTATCAATGACTAATTCAAAGATTAGGCAGATGAGTGTTGGGTAATCAGGATAAATGCCGGATTTTAAGCGAGTGCCGCCAGAGCCTATGGAAAAGTCACTAATCCAGGGCTGATTCTCTCAGCCCAGGCCGGGCCGGAGAATCGCCGGGACAGGCGCGAATCGCGCGGCGTCGCCCCGACGCGGGTCCGCCGATTCTACGGAGAGCAGAGAATCGCCGCCATTGGCCCTGGCGCAATTGGCTCGCCGTCGGAGAGCCACCCCAGCGATTCTCAGCCCGGGATGGGACGAGCAACCGCGCAAAAAAACCCGAGTCCCGCCGGTGCCATTCACACCTGGTCTTACCCGGCGGGACCTCGGCGTGGATGCATCCGGGGTCAGCCTGGTGGGGGAGGAGGGGGGTCCGACCCCGGTTGGGGCCTCAGCTGTGGCCTGGCTGGCGATCGGGGCCTACCGATCGGCGGGCCAGCCTCTCGGGCTGGGGGCCTCTTTTGTTCTGCGCTGGTCCCTGTAGCCCGACACCATGTTGCGTCGGGGCCGGCGCGGAGAAGGGAGCCACTGCGCATGCGCGCATTGGCGCCGGTCCCACTGCGCAGACCCGCGGTGCCCATCTGACACGGGGATCGGCAGCTGGATCGGTCGCTCCAGTGTCGTGCTGGCCCCCTGTAGGGGTCAGAATCGCTGCTCCTGAGGCCATGTTGACGCCGTTGAGAAATGCGACGGAGTTTACGACGGTGTCAACACTTAGCCTCAGGATCAGAGAATCTCGTCCCCTGTGTCTGCATCACGTGATCCCTCCCTATTAATTATTTTACTGATTTGTAGTAATATAATCAATTTGTTGTAATGAGAAAGCTCATTTCAATTGACAGCAAATATAGAAAAACTCACCACATCCTGTTGTATGGTTTTACAATCTTCTACAAAATATCTCTACTTAAATTGACATTGATTTCTTTTAAAATCCTGTGAAAATAAGGGTCTGAATTTTGTGGTTAGCAATGAAGTGATGGTCCTCACTACTGGGCCTCAAAGCAAAGTTTCCACATAGATCCAGTGATCTCTGTGGCATGGATTTCACCATCCCAACATTAATTTAATTCTGCTGCCAATAAAAGGGGATCTCCAACATCTGGTGACAGTGATCTCGTCAGTTAGCCAATCACATTGAGGAATTCTCACAGACAGCAAATATGGATGTAAAAAAGACTTCACTTTTTAATAATTTCCTAGAGAAAGAAGTAAAGATTGGGATTAAAATGGAAACTGAATTATCATCAACAAATTAAAAAAGATATTTACTTATTTAAAAGATGCAAGGATTTTAGCATGATGGTGAAATGTGACATTTCACAAATATAATATTAGTTTTTCAGGGCCAGAGAGGTTGTTAAAATATAATCATGACATTGTAACCCTTTAAAAATTCTTAACTTATTCAAGGACTTTTGCAGTGAGAATAATCATATAAAAAATTGAAGTTCATGTCACTTCCAATGATTTCTAAGATTTCCATTTGCAAATACTTTGACTGCTGGTTGGAGGAGCAGGAAATCATTCTTCTGGGATTTTTGCATTTAACTGCACAATCCAGACCACAAAATTTGACGCCAGTTTCACAGAGTAATGACAGCAAATGTTAGCTGTTTCACAGTCAATACAACTGCAAGAGTGGATCCAAGGTCTTTGGAGAGTCACTTTATTTCACAACTTACCTTTCATCCCTCTAACTTTCATTATCCTTCATCTGTGATTATATTATTTTGTTCCTTTGATTCTATCTTTTTCATCCTTTTAAAGGAAAGTACATTTCATCAATTGTCCCAAAACCTAAATGTCAAAAATAAAGACACCTACATCATTAGTGGCCCTGAATCACCTCATATATTGATGTGGGTGGAGGGTTGGGTTGGGGATGGGGTTTGACATAACAGGATGTACTCTTTAAATTCTAAGAATAAGCGGGAGGACAAAAAGTGAATGCTGAACATAAGGGGAAAAAAGAACACCGTCATTGATTTCTTCACATTTACGTAGTCCTCACTAATGTTTAAAATCTCAGCCATGTTTTTCTGATGTCCAGGCTCAGCCTCTTAGATATTCTCCTCACCAGCTCCCAATCTCCATCTCAGGCAAACGCAATCTCATTCATAATTTTACTGCCTGGATCTTATCCTGCACAACATCTCCCATCCCGTATGGCTCCTATCTGAACCAAACTCCACCCATGGCTTTTACATTGATGCTATAAAATCAAAATTCTCATTGTTGTTTCCGTCTATGGTTTTTCCCTTTAATCTCCTTTAATCCTACAACTCTATGTACCAGCACACTCTTTCCTCCCTCCAAAGTTGGTGTGCTTTCCTTGACTGCTTCTCTCTACTTTTGGGTCGGGGTATTCAACCTTTAGTCTCTGTGCTTTGGAACCATCATCTTATACTTCTCTGATTGACCACCTGTCTGTCTCAGTTCAAAGGATTCATCTGTGCCAAACTCACTTGTCTCAAAATCAGTTCCTCAATGAAATTGTCTTCTACTAGAGCTTGATATCGGTTCTGAACTCTAACAGTGCAGTTGGAACGTTTGACCATATTAAAGATACTGCATAAATGCAAGTTGCAGCTTCTTTATTCTTTCATGGAATGTGGGTGTTGCTGGCAAGGCATGGTCAATATTTGTTGTCCATGTTTAATTGCCCAAGAACTGAATGGTTTGCTCGGCCATTGAAAACTGTCAGTGTTCACTATCTGATGCACGATCAATGACCATTAAAGCGAGGTTGTAGTCCAACTGAAGGCTTTAATAAACTAGATGTTTCCTCAGCAGCTCAGGTACAGAATGAAGGCTGCTGGGGCGGCACGGGTTCTTATACCCCGCCTTGCAGGGTGGAGCTACCATGCAACTTGACCAATAGAAAACATACACTATCTACCAATGGTGTTCCAGCATTACCAGGTACCATACTACCTCTACACAGGCTACCACACTATCATTTTTTTTCTTTCTTTTTAAAAATAAATTTAGAGTACCCAATTCATTTTTTTCTAATTAAGGGGCAATTTAGCATGTTCAATCTACCTACCTTGCACATCTTTGGGTTTTGGGGACGAAACCCTCGCAAACACGAGGAGAATGTGCAAACTCAACACGGACAGTGACCCAGAGCCGGGATCGAACCTGGGACCTCGGTGCCGTGAGGCAGCAGGGCTAACCCACTGCGCCACCATGTTGCCCAGTGTTCACTATCATTACCGCTCTGAACCTGACTGTAACAACATTATCTAGCGGAAGCACACAACCTTCCACAAGGTCAGCAGTAAAATCCAGGCCACTTATAAAATAAGTATGAAATCATGTGCAGTTCTGACCATTTGATTTGTTTCAGAGTTGACATTCAGTTGCAACACTCCACATTTGAAAAACAGGGACATTAGAACATTTGTCCTTTTCAGCACACCACAGTTTTTTTTTCTGTATAAAATCGGTTGATAAATCTCCACTGTTTGTACAGTGAGAAATATTTAGATTACTAGCAAGATAAATGTTGAAATCCTTAGTTTGCCATTAATTACATTTCTATTCAATTTATAAAGTGGCAGCACACTAAAACTGTTTTAGTAGACTTTGTTTACGATTATTTTCTTATAAGAGGAGTATGTTTTGAAGTGTTAATTATTGCCAAGTATATAATCATTCTAAATAAAACAAAAAATGTTGCAACTATCCAGCAGGCTGGGCTATATAGGTGGAGAGAGAAATTTAACCGATTATTGACTTACAAATTTTGCACTGGGCTGTTACAAGTGAAATTCTTGGGGTTAACATACAAGGCACCACAATATCAAGGATCTGTCAAACAGGAATAGGATATTACAGCTTAAGATAGGTATCAGGGTCATTTTTCCAATCTTTTTTATATTTCATTTTTATTCATTTGCGGGATGTGGGTGTCACTGAATAGGCCAGCATTTATTGCCCATCCCTAGTTGCCCTTCAGAAGATAGTGGTGAGATGCCTCCTTGAACCGCTGCTGTCCTTGAGGTGTAGGTACACCCACTGTGCTGTTAGGGATAGAGTTCCAGGATGTTGCCCCAGCGACAGTGAAGGAACGTGGATATATTTCCAAGTCAGGATGGGGAGTAACATGGAGGGGAACCTCCAGGTGGTGGGATTCCCAGGTATCCTCTGCTCTTGTCCTTCTAGCTGGTAGTGTTCGTGGGTTTTGGGAGGTGCTGTCTACGGATCCTTGGCGAGTTACTGCAGTGCATCTTGCAGATGGTTCACACAGCTGCCACTGTTCGCCAGTGGTGGAAGTTTGAATGTTTGTGGAAGGAGGAGCAAATAAGAGGGGCTAAAGGAGGAACAGGACTGGCAGCTGAATGTTCTGGGGTACAGATGCCACAGGAAACATAGACCAGGAGATAGGAGAATAGGGGGAGTGCATTTTTGATTAGGGACAACATCACAGCAGTACAGAGAGAGAATATATCCAAGGGTTTGCCCACTGAGTCTATATATGTAGAACTGAAAAATAAGTAGGGTGAGATCACTTTTATAGGACTGTACTATAGGCCCCCTAATAGACAGCGGGATATTGAGGAGCAAATATGTAAAGAGATTAGAGATATCTGCCGGAAAAACAGGGTGGTAATAGTTGGGGACTTTAACTTTCCCAACATTAACTGGGCCAGCAATAGCACTAGGGGTTACAAAACTTTGTTGTGAGTATTCAGGAAGAATTCTTCATTCACTATGTGGGTGGCTCGACTAAAGGGAGGGCAAATCTTGATCTCCTCTTGGGGAATAAGGGAAGGCAGGTGATGGAAGTGTTAGTGAGGGATCACTTTGGGACCAGTGACCAAATTCCATTAGTTTTAAGATAGCTGTGGATAATGATAGTTATCATAGAATCATAGAATTTACAGTGCAGAATGAGGCCATTCGGCCCATTGTGTCTGCACCAGCCTTTGGATCTACCACCCTATCCCCGTAACGCAGTAACCCCACCTACCTTTTTGGACATCAAGGGCAATTTAGCATGGCCAATCCACCTAACCCACACATCTTTGGACTGTGGGAGGAAACCGGAGCACCCGGAGGAAACCCACGCTGACATGGGGAGAATGTGCAGACTCCGCACAGACAGTGACCCAAGCCGGGAATCGAACCTGGGACCCTGGAGCTGTGAAGCAACTGTGCTAACCACTGTGCTACTGTGCCACCCATAAGTTAAAATTCTAAATTTAGGCAAGGCCAATTTTGAGGGTATTAGGTGAGAACTTTCCAAAGTTGATTGGGGATGCCTATTTGCAGGCACGGGGACAGCTGGTAAGTGGGAGTCTTTCAAAAAGGTGTTAACTAGGGTTCAGGTGAGCACATTCCTCTTAGAGTGAAGGGTAAGGCTGGTAGAAGGAGGGAACCCTGGATGACTCGGGATATTGAGGCCATGGTCAAAAGGAAGAAGGAGGCATATGACATGCATGCACAGGCAGCTGGGCTCAAGTGGATTCCTTGAAGAGTATAGGACTTGTCGGAGTAGAACAACAACAAAGAACAAAGAA